>NC_134207.1:1560000-1870000 GCF_965140235.1 Caretta caretta
GAGCCGGCGAGGGCCACTGCTCCCTGACCTCGGGGAGGGTACCGCACCGGAGGCGCAGGACCCTACCCTGGTGGGAAGGGAGGGCCGAGGGGCACGGCTCAGAGAGGCTGAGGCCTCAGACCTGGCCACTGAGGGGGAACCGGTCCCCATCCCTTCCCCAGCCGCTGAGTTCCTGGCCGAGTTGAGGAAAGATCCCTCCTTGCGGAAGCTCAGGGACCTGGCCGACCTCGGTGTGGGACGGACCATGAGGAGAGGCTGCCAGGAGAGGTTCCTGTGGGAGAAGGGGTTCCTGTACCGAGAATGGGCTCCCACAAGGGAAGTGGAGTCCTGTGGGATCAGGAGGCAGCTGGTGGTCCCCCAGAAGTATCGCCGCAAGCTCCTGTCCCTGGCCCATGACATCCCCCTCGCAGGGCACCAGGGAATCCGGCGCACCCGGCAGAGGTTGCTACAGAACTTTTACTGGCCCGGGGTCTTTACCACGGTCCGGCAGTATTGCCGATCCTGTGACCCCTGTCAGAGGGTGGGGAAGGCCCGGGACAAGGGGAAAGTGGCTTTGAAACTTTTGCCCATCATAGAGGAGCCTTTCCAGAAGGTGGCCATGGACATCGTGGGGCCTCTCAGCAGGACGACCCGGTCGGGGAAGAAATACATTCTGGTGGTGGTAGATTTTGCCACCCGTTACCCCGAGGCAGTGCCCTTAGCTTCCATTGAAGCCGACACCGTGGCCGATGCGCTCCTGACCATTTTCAGCCGAGTGGGGTTCCCCAAGGAAGTCTTGACAGACCAAGGCTCCAACTTCATGTTGGCCCTGCTCCGGTGCTTGTGGGAGAAATGTGGGGTCCGGCACGACTGGGCCTCAGCTTATCACCCCCAGTCCAACGGGCTGGTGGAGAGGTTTAACGGGACGCTAAAGATGATGCTGAAAACCTTTATGAACCAGCACCCGCAGGATTGGGACAAGTACTTACCTCACCTGCTGTTCGCATACAGGGAGGTGCCCCAGGAGTCTACCGGATTTTCGCCTTTTGAACTGTTATATGGCAGGAGGGTGAGGGGCCCCCTGGACCTGATGAGAGACGAGTGGGAGGGGAAGGCCACTCCCGATGGAGAGTCAGTGGTGGAGTATGTCCTGATCTTCCGAGAGAGACTGGCTGAACTCATGGGCCTGGCCAGGGAGAATCTGGCCAGAGCCCAGAAGAAGCAGAAGGTCTGGTATGACCGCACGGCGCGGGCCTGTGCCTACGCCACCGGGGATCAGGTGATGTTCTCATCCCGGTGAGAAATAACAAACTACAGGCCGCCTGGGAGGGCCCTTTCAAGGTCGTCAAGCAGCTCAATGAGGTAAACTATGTGGTGGAGCTGTCGAACCGGGCGCACCACCGCCGGGTGTACCATGTGAATATGATGAAGCCATATTATGCCAGGGGGAATGTGGTGTTGGCCGTGTGTGGACAGTGGGAAGAGCAGGGAGATGACCCTTTAGTAGATCTATTCCCTGGGACCAGAGCTGGTTCCCCCCTGGAAACAATCCCCCTCTCGGATCAGCTAACCCCTGCCCAGCAAGCTGAGGTCAGGGAGGTGCTGCATCCGTACCGACAGCTGTTTTCCAACCAGCCTGGACGCACTAATCTGACTGTCCACCGGGTGCAGACCGGGTCGCACCCGCCGATAAGATGCTCCCCCTTCCGAGTCACAGGGAAAACTGCTCAGGACCTGGAAAGAGAGGTCCGGGACATGCTGGCTTTGGGGGTGATCCAGCCATCTGCCAGCCCTTGGGCCTCGCCGGTGGTGCTGGTCCCCAAAAAGGACGGGTCGGTCCGGTTCTGCGTGGACTATCGGAAGCTCAATGCCATCACTGTATCTGATGCCTACCCCATGCCCAGGCCGGACGAGCTCCTAGACAAACTGGGAGGAGCTCGGTACCTTACCACCATGGACCTTACAAAGGGCTACTGGCAAGTGCCGCTGGATGCAGATGCCCGGCTGAAATCGGCCTTTATCACCCCTCTGGGGCTCTATGAGTTCCTGACCCTGCCTTTCGGCCTCAAGGGAGTGCCGGCCACCTTCCAGCGCCTAGTGGACCAGCTCCTGAGGGGGATGGAGAGTTTTGCCGTGGCGTATATTGATGACATCTGTGTCTTTAGCCAGACCTGGGAGGACCACGTGTCCCAGGTTAGACAAGTGCTGGACCGACTCCAGGGGGCTGGGCTGACTGTAAAAGCGGAGAAGTGCAAGGTGGGGATGGCGGAAGTGTCTTACCTGGGCCATCGGGTGGGGAGCGGCCGCCTAAAGCCGGAACCAGCCAAGGTGGAGGTGATCAGAGACTGGCCCGCTCCCCACACCAAAAAGCAGGTCCAAGCCTTTATTGGGATGGCAGGATACTACCGAAGATTTGTGCCCCACTTTAGCGCCATAGCCACCCCCATCACTGAGCTATGCAAGAAGGGGAAGCCAGACAAGGTGGTCTGGACCGAGCAGTGCCAGGTGGCTTTCCGGGCGCTGAAGGAGGCTCTGGTCAGTGGCCCAGTTCTGGCAAACCCAGACTTTGACAAGCCCTTTGTGGTGTTCACCGACGCCTCCGACACGGGACTGGGGGCGGTGTTAATGCAGGAGGATGAAAAGGGGGAGAGACACCCCATCGTGTACCTGAGCAAGAAGTTGCTACCCCGGGAGCAACACTACGCGGCCATCGAGAAGGAGTGCCTGGCCATGGTGTGGGCCCTCAAGAAACTAGAGCCCTATCTCTTCGGGCGGCACTTCACCGTGTACACCGACCACTCTCCCCTGACCTGGCTGCACCAGATGAAAGGAGCCAACGCCAAGCTCCTGAGATGGAGCCTGCTCCTGCAGGGTTACGACATGGACGTGGTCCACGTGAAGGGAAGTGCCAACCTGATAGCGGATGCGCTGTCCCGGAGAGGGGGCCCCGAACTTCCCCAGGTCACTGGTCACAGTGACCCCGTTCAGTTCAGTCTCGAAGGGGGGAGAGATGTGACAATGTGACGCAGCAGGGAGGGGGGAGTGTTGATCTGGGAATGTGCCCTGGGGATGGGAGACCTGAGAGCCTGTCACCTGAGCCAGGAGGGGGAGGGGGAGGTGACACCTCTGCCCAGGAATGTGAACAGAGGCTGCAGCAGGGAACCTGCTGGGTGGGTTTAGTGGCAGTTTGGAGGCTGGGGAGAGGAACACAGGGAACCCCAGGGCTGGGGTCTAATCTCCCTGCTCCCCCAGAAGGACGTGATTGAGGGGTCCTGGTTGTACCCACAAGCTCTGTTGTGGACTGTGTTCCTGTTGTCCAATAAACCTTCTGTTTTACTGGCTGGCTGAGAGTCTCAGTGGATCCCAGGAAGAGGGGTGCAGGGCCTGGACTCCCCCACACTCCGCGACACCCGGCTAGGCTGTGACCCAGCAGCTCCCAGCTCCTGCTCTGCCCCGGGCGTTGTCACCCTTCGGCACCACTGGGGAAATCCCTGGTCGGGCACGCCAGGCCTCTCAACCATACCCCTACTGCAGACCCCCCTCTTGGGTACGGGGGGTCCCTAGGACTCGGGGCCATCACCCCCGACAGCCTGCCCAGGCCTCTCAGCCATACCCCTCCTGCAGACCCCCCTCTTGGGTACGGGGGGGGTCCCTAGGACTCGGGGCCATCAGCGCCCACAGCCTGGCCAGGCCTCTCAGCCATACCCCTCCTGCAGACCCCCCTCTTGGGTACGGGGGGGTCCCTAGGACTCGGGGGCATCACCCCCCACAGCCTGCCCAGGCCTCTCAGCCATACCTCTCCTGCAGACCCCCCCTCTTGGGTACGGGGGGTCCCTAGGCCTAGTGGCCATCACCCCCTACAGCCTGCCCAGGCCTCTCAGCCATACCCCTTCCTGCAGACCCCCCCCTTGGGTACCATGGGCTCCCCAGGACAAGGGGCCATCACCCCCCCACCACATGCCCCAGCCTCTCAGCCATACCCCTACTGCAGACCCCCCCTTGGGTACAGGGGGGACCCCAGGACTAGTGGCCATCACCCCCTACAGCCTGCCCAGGCCTCTCAGCCATACCCCTTCCTGCAGACCCCCCCCCTTGGGTACCATGGGCTCCCCAGGACATGGGGCCATCACCCCCACCACCACCACCACATACCCCAGCCTCTCACCCATACCCCTACTGCAGACCCCCCCCTTGGGTACAGGGGGGTCCCCAGGACTAGTGGCTGTCACCCCCCCACAGCCTGTCCCAGGCCTCTCACAGCCATTGTACCCAGAGGGGTGATGCCATGTGTGGCCACTAGACAGGAGTCACTGGCAAAGGAGTCACTGTTCTCGTCTCTGGCCAAGGAGATGCAACCCCAGGCCTGGGTCAGAGCCCCCAGACCCTGCAGGCTCCCCGGATGGGCTTTGGGACCCTGCTGCTCTTAGACTTTGTGACTGGAAAAGTGGGGCTGGTGCCTGCCGCTACCCTGCTGGCCAGGCCCCAGGGTGGGGGTCGGGGAGGCAGGCCATGGGGCTGATGGAGCAGTGAGGCGGACACTGTAATCGGGCTGGGAAGGCCGTGGGGTGCTGGTGGGCGCTGTGGGTCATGCCCCTGGGGGACGGGGCTGATGTGCCCGGTGTGGCAGGCAGGCTGGAGGGGGGGCTGGTGCCGGAGGAGCTGCTCCAGTCAGAGGCCATGATTTGATGGGAAGGAAGAACTATGGGGGGCAGAAAGGGGCTGTGGCCGGTTGGAGCTGGGCTCTGAACACTCCAGGTTGCTGGGGAGACCTGCGGGGAGGGGTGGCAGTGACCCTCCTAGGGGGGCACCTTTTAGAGCCAGCACCATGCACCCCAATGTCCTCCCCCTGCCAGGCACCTCACTGCACCGAGTCACTACTAGGGGCATGGGGTGCTGAGATGGCAGGGGCTGGCCAGGCTCCAGGGGTAGCCCCTGCCCCCCCTCAGGTCAGTAGCTGCACATGGGGGGTGAGGTTGTGTGGGGGAAGGAGCTGACCCACCGTGTCCTGCAGCTCCAGCCCCCCCGGCTGCAGCAGGCTCATGCCCACCAGCCGGACGGTGCCTGTGGCCGGGGGCAGAACTGGTGGCAGGCAGACGCAGACTGGGAAATTGCTTAGGACCCCGAGCAGCTCAGGGGGCCCCCGTTAAGTATTAGTATGTGGGGCTGGGAGTATTCCTGCTTGGGGCCCCCAAGGGGCTGGCCCCGCCTTGCGCCGGGGCACTGCTGCCAGCTGCAGCTGTGGGGGACAGCCGGGGAGACCAGCTCTCGTGCAGGGCGCCTGCACCTGGCACCAACTACCAGGGCTGGCGGGGGGGGCACCCAGCTGGGCAGAGAGGGGTCTGGGTGGCTGTACATGCTGCAGGGGCAGTCCCGGACGCCATGGCGGGACCCCGGTTCCTATGTCCCTCCCCCAATCTAAAGACCCGACCAGGGACGTGCCGCTTGAGCCCAGGAATCCCCAGCCCCTCCCAGGGACCCCCCAGGCATCTGGTGCCCCTCTGGGCCCCCTGCCCCAAGGACTCAGTCAGCTGCTGCCGCCTCTGCCCAGGAACGCCCCCACCTGGAACACCCCTGTAACGATGCTGCCCGTGTGAGCCAGCTGAGGTCACTCAATCAGGGTGAACTGCAAACAGACCGGGGCAGACAAACCCCAAACGCTGATGGATATTGCAATAGTTAGATTTACCCAGCCAGCCCAAAGCAGCTTCTACAGCCCCTCCCTGGGTTTCCTTAAAGTAGCCAGCGTCAGGCCTCAGGCCTCCCTCCAGACACACCTGTCAACCATAGGGTGACAAATTCTGAAAATCTTATTTCATCCTTGAAAAGAAAAGGTTCTTCTGACCCCAAAGGACCAAGCCCAGACCCAGGTCGAATGATAACTCAGATCTTACCCCAAATACACGCTTACAGTCAATCCTTGTTATCTAAGCTAAAATTTATTTAAAAAGACAAGAGAGCGTTGGTTAAAAGATCAATATACAGAGAGACTTGGGTTCAATTCTTGAGGTCCAGATACAGAGCAGAGATGAGCTTGTAGTTGCCAAAAGTCCTTTTAGAAATAGTCCAGAGGTTATAGTCCAATGGCCATGTTCAGGGTGACTCCTGTCAGTGACTGGGGATCTCAATCCTGATGGCTTAAGGTTTCCCCCTCTTAAAACCCAAAGCAGAACTGAGATGAAGAAGGATGGTGTCCCAGGGTCTTTATATGTTTTCCGCAGCCTTTTGGCCTGAGAAAACAATCGGCTTGGCTTTCCTTCTCCCAAACATCCTGGCAATTAGCACAGGGTCATTTATCCATTAAACAGTTCAGACACAGGTTACCACAACCTTCAAAGAGACATAGACAATAATACTCTGTCACTCAAGTGTCTTCCTGTCACGGAGTGTGGGGGAGTCCAGGCCCTGCACCCCTCTTCCTGGGATCCACTGAGACTCTCAGCCAGCCAGTAAAACAGAAGGTTTATTGGACAACAGGAACACAGTCCACAACAGAGCTTGTGGGTACAACCAGGACCCCTCAATCACATCCTTCTGGGGGAGCAGGGAGCTTAGACCCCAGCCCTGGGGTTCCCTGTGTTCCTCCCCCCAGCCTCCAAACTGCCAACTAAACTCACCCCCCAGGTTCCCTGCTGCAGCCTCTGTTCACATTCCTGGGCAGAGGTGTCACCTCCCCCTCCCCCTCCTGGCTCAGGTGACAGGCTCTCAGGTCTCCCATCCCCAGGGCACATTCCCAGGTCAACACTCCCCCCTCCCTGCTGAGTCACATCGTCACACTTCCTAAAAGTTAATATTCCCTTTTTGATCTTTGAATCAAAGCCGTAGCCATAGACAAGGCTTGTTTGCGGATATCACGAGACCTGAGCAAACATCTCCCCTTCTCTCTCTAACAATGCCGGCTGCATTTCAAAGCTCTGTTCATTTACATCTCTTCCTAACCAGTCTCTAAAGTTCGGCCATGGGTCAGGTCAGTCTGGGAGTTAATTAGCTCTTTCTGGCCCTGTCACCTTTCCATGAGACTTTAAATCACACTCAGAATGTCACACCCCCACCTCACTCTGTGCACGCATAGCCACCTGCTCCCCAGGCCCTGGTGCACTGGCCTGGATGGGGTCATGCATGTCTCCAGACTCAGCCCCTGCGGGGATGGCCCAAGGGGGAGTACTGAGTCCCCTTACCTTGCCCCACCCCGACAGTGGAGGGGGAATGTGGAGGGCAGGGGATAGAGCAGCAGGCAGGGGGTTGTGGGGGCAGGGGATGTCAGGGTAGGAAATGGGGGAGCATGCAGGGGATCATGGATACAGGGCATATCGGGGTGCTACAGTAAGACATGGGGGGGCAGGCAGGGGACTGAGAGTGGGACAGACAGGGTACGGGGGTCAGGTAGGATAGGATCAGATAGGAGGCGGGGTCAGAACTGCCAAATGTCCAGTCCCCCCCCCTGCACCATAACCCCGCCCTTTTTTTGGCACCCGGACACCTACCCATCCAAGCACTAGCATGAGCCACAACCCAGGGAAGAGCAGTGTGAGCCACAACCCAGGGAAGAAAGGGAAAGTTGATAGTAATTAATATAAATAAGAAGTTAGGGATTGTAGAACATTGATAAGGAAAGCCAAGGGACACAAGGAGACGACTATGGCCAGCAGCATTAAGTACAATAAAATTTAAAATATATTAAGAACAAAAAGAATCCTGACAATGGTATTGTGCCATTACTAGATGGAAATGGTAGAAATCTCAATAATAATGCAGAAAAGGCAGAAGTGTTCAATAAATATTTCTGTTCTCTATTTGGGGAAACTACAGATTATATAGTGTCATCATTTGGTGATGATAACACTCTTTCCATTCCACTAGGATCTCAGGAGGATGTTAAGCAGAAGCAACTAAAATTAGACATTTTTCAAACAGCAGATCGTGATAACTTTCATTCAAGAGTTTTAAACGTGCTGGCTGAGGAGCTCACTGGACCATTAAGGTTGATTTTTCAATAAATCTTGGAGCACTTCTAGAAGACTAGAAGTTGTGCCAATTTTTAGAAAGGGTAAACAGGATGAGCTGGTAATTATAGCCAAGAGAATGAAGCAGCTGAATACAGGACTCAATTAATGCCAATCAACCAGGGTTTATGGAAAATAGATCCCATCAAACTAATGTGAAATCTCTTTTTGATGAGATTACAAGTTTGGTTGACAAAGGTAACAGGGTTGATGTAAAGCATTTGAGTTGGTACTGCACAACATTTTGATTCAAAAACTAGAATGGTATAAAATGACCATGGCACACATTCAATGGATTAAAACCTGGCTAACTGATAGATCTCAAAATGTAATTGTAACTGGGGAATCACCACTGAGTGGGTGTGTTTCCAGTGAGCCCCCACAGAGGTTGGTTCTTGACCCTACTTAACATTTTTATCTATGACCTGGAAGAAAACATAAAATCATCACTGACAAATTGTGCAGATGATACAAAAACTGGGGCAGTGATAAATAACAAAGAGGCCAGGCCACCGATTCAGAGCAATCTGGATCACTTGGTAACCTGGGCACAGGCAAACTGCGTTTTAATATAGGCAAATGTAAATGTATACAGCGAGGATGGGGACCCTGAACAAGATTTGGGAGTCACAGTGGATAACCACGTGAACATGAGCTCCCAGTGGGAGGCTGCGGCCAAAAGGGCTAATGCCATCCTGGGATATATAAAGAGGGGAATCTCGAGTAGGAGCAGAGTTTATTTTCCCTCTGTACGTGGCACTGTGCGAGTGCTGCTGGGATCCTGGCTCCAGTTCAAGAAGGACGTTGATAAATTGGGGAGTGGTCAGAATTAAAGGGTTAGAAACCTGCCGTACAGAGGAGCGCAATCTATTTAGCTGAACAAAGAGCGGGTTAAGGGGTGAGTTGATCCCAGTCTGGAAGTACCTACCTGGGGATCAGAGATTTAACAATGGGCTGTTCACTCTAGCAGAGGAAGGTCTGACAGGATCCAGTGGCTGGAAGTTGAAGGTCGACACATTCAGACTGGAAATAAGGCCTAGGTTTGCAACTAACACTTGGAACAATGTACCCAGGGTTGTGGCGGATTCTCCAGCCCTGGCGATTTTTCAGTCAAGACTAGTTGTTTGTCGAAACGCTCTGCCCTAGGGGCTGGTGTCTGGCCTGTGCTGTACAGGGGGTCAGACAAGACGGTCACAATGATCCCTTCTGGCCTTGGAAGCGATGAATCAAGACTTACTCATTTGCTAACTCAAGAGTTTTAAGCCAATCACCTGATTCGGGCACCTGGCTGGAGGGGGTTCTGGGGGCAGGGGGCGGGAGAACATTAGCAGACAGACACAGCAACCAAGCCGGGGACGGAGTAGAGGTGAAAGACCCCCCTCTCCCCGCATGCTCCCACCAGTAACAGTGAATGCTGATCAGCACAATGAGCAGAGGTTGAGAGCACCAAGAGCCCCTGTTCCCCAGTGCCTCTGTGATCTCAGCGGGGTGTTGTGTGTTCACGAGCCCAGACAGCAGGAGCAAGGGAGCCCCCGGTTCAACGGGTGCGCTACCCTAAGCTGCTGAGGGGGCACTGACCACCCACAGCAGCACCCTCCACCCCGGCACCACAACCCTAATCGTGGCTGGTGAGGAGGGGAGGCCCCAAGAGGGGGGACTGGAGAATGAGCCCACCCTGCACTCACCCTAGTTAAAAGGAAACAAAGGGTAGGAATAAACGGTCTGTTTTCAGACTGGAGAAAGGTAAATTGTGGTGTCCCCCAGGGGGCTGTACTGGGCCCAGTCCTATTTAACATATTCATAAATTATCTGGGAAAAGGGGTAAACAGTGAGGTGGCAAAATTTGAAGATGATACAAAACTACTCAAGATAGTTAAGTCCCAGGCAGCCTGTGAAGAGCTACAAAGGGATCTCACAAAACTGGGTGTCTGGGCAACCAAATAGCAGATGAAATTCAATGTTGATAAATGCAAAGTAATGCACATTGGAAAGCATCATCCCAACTCTACATATACAATGATGGGGTCTAAATTAGCTGTTACCACTCAAGAAAGATCTTGGAGTCAGTGTGGAGAGTTCCCTGAAAACACCCGCTCAATGGGCAGCGGCAGCCAAAAAAGCGAACAGAATGTTGGGAATCATCAAGAAAGGGATAGAGAACAAGACAGAAAATATCCTATTGCCTCAATATAAATCCATGGTACTCCCACAGTTTGAATACTGCGTGCGGATGTGGTCGCCCCATCTCAAAAAAAAGTATATTAGAGAGACAACTAAGGGGGGATAAGATAGAGGTCTATAAAATCATGATGGGTGTGGAGAAAGTGAATAAGGAAGTGTTATTTACTCCTTCTCATAACACAAAAACCAGGGGTCACCCAATGAAATTAATAGGCAGAAGGTTTAAAACAAACAAAAGGACGCATTTCTTCACACAACGCACAATAAGCCTGTGGAACTCCTTGCCAGAGGAGGCCAAGACTATAGCAGGGTTCAAAAAGAACTAGATTAAGTTCCTGGAGGACAGATCCATCAGTGGCTATTAGCCAGGATGGGCAGGGATGGTGTCTCTAGCCTCGGTTTGCCAGAAGCTGGGAATGGGCGACAGGAGATGGATCACTGGATGATTCCCTGTTCTGTTCATTCCCTCTGGGGCACCTGGCATTGGCCACTGTCAGAGGACAGGATACTGGGCTAGATGGACCTTTGGTCTGACCCAGTCTGGCCGTTCTTATAGTCACCCTGCAGAGGTGGCTCCTGTCCCAGGGGCTGCGTCTGGCTCCCCACTCTCAGCATTGCAACCTGGTGCATGTGGTCACAGTGTTACTCAGGTCCAGGGGTGAAAGTAACTTCAAGGACTTACCGGTACTTAGGCGGGGGCGGGGCCTGAATTGGAAGAGGCGGGGTCTTTACATCCCCAGGCCCTTTAATCAAGATTTAAAGGGCCCGGGGCTGGGACTGTGGTAGCAGCAACTGGGAGCCCCGGGCCCTTTAAATTGCCACCACGACCCCCAGGGCTCCGGCAGCAGGGCTCTGGCGGCAATTGAAAGGGCCCGGGGCTCCAGCCACTGCTGGGCTCTTGCCGGTACGCCGTACTGGGGTGTACCGGCTTACTTTCCCTTCTGCTCAGGTCTGACCCAGCCTCAGCCTACCCAAGTCACAATGCCACTCACTCAGACTTGGCTCCGCATCCCCCCACCCTGTCCCAATGGAGGCCAGCTGGGCCAAACCTGAGCTGGCCGCGACTGATTTCTGTGGGTGCAATCCGCTAGGGCATCAAAGGTGTTAATAAAAAGAAAAGGAGGACTTGTGGCACCTTAGAGACTAACCAATTTATTTGAGCATAAGCTTTCGTGAGCTACAGCTCACTTCATCGGATGTATCGGCTGTAGCTCACGAAAGCTTATGCTCAAATGAATTGGTTAGTCTCTAAGGTGCCACAAGTCCTCCTTTTCTTTTTGCGAATACAGACTAACACGGCTGTTACCCTGAAAGATGTTAATGTGACCCTGGCCCTGAACAGTGTTAAATGACGTTTGGGTGAGGCTGCTCGGGCCCCTGGCAAACACACCACGAACAGTCCTTTAGCATTTTATTAAAGATACAGCAAGAGGAAGAAAAACAGTGAAAGCGTTGGACCTGTCAGGTTCCCAGCGAGGCTGTCATTGTCACAGTGACGCTTGTTCCCTTTCATGGGAGAGACATTTTACCAGGAACCTGACCCCCATTTGACAGCCTTTCAGCTGGCGTTAACGATGGTATAACCCAGGATCCTAGAAATCCCTTTGCCACGGAAAAACGCACATTTTTACATTTCTTATTAGTGAATGTTGGGGTTTTATCACAGAAAACTGGGGTCCTGGTAATAACCATCCAGTTAGGGGGAAAGAGCGTAAGTCAGGTGAGCTGGGCTGGAGCTGTCCTGTTGTTGTTAAAGTCCCATCCTGCTTCCGAGAGGACAGAACAAGACAAACACACCCAAGGGGGGGGAGAACCGAATCACAGAGACAACGCAGCTTCCATCTCTGGTGCTGCCTGCTGGAGAATCACAGTCCCCGCGGGCTCAGCTCATTCGCAGGCCAGCCGGACTCCTGACTCCGAGCGCTCACACAGCAGCAGCCGGCCCAACGCTCTCTGCCATCTCCATCCCCTCCTGGGGGACAGAGAGAGGCCTGGCCTCCGTTCGTCGCGCCCTCGTCACCTCCTGGCCATGTACCTGGGCAAGACACCTTCAGCACGAAGGAAGCTCCAGCTCGTTCAGAAAAATGCAGCCACTCCTAAGCAACACAGGCTCCGGCAAGCTCCTCACCCTGTCCTCTGCTCCCTACCCCGGCTTCCCAGCACGTTCAAGGGCTGGGCCTTCCCTTCCCAGTGCTCCATGGCCGGGGCCCAGGACACCCAAACAGAGCCTAGGCTCCTGGATGGAGATCAGGCAACCGTCGCAGGGGCCAGGCGGAGACTGGAATCACACACACACACACACAGCGAAGGACCATCTCAAACCGCCCCATCTTCCACTCCAAGGGCCAGGAGCGGGTCTAAGAAACAGAGCAGCTGGGGTATCGATATTAACCCCCCAACCTCTCCCCCTCCCAAAACAAGAGACCACGCTGCACCCGCCGCACCCTCTAGGGACAGGCTCAGGGAACGAACCCTGTGTGACACCCAGTGATGAGCTCCCAAAATCTTAACAACCGGTTCCCTCCTCACCCCACGAGGGGGTCGTGCCCCCCCCCGCCCCCGGGACTCCTGCCCCATCCAACCGCCCGCATTCCTTGATGCCCCCATCCACCCCCCTCCCCTGTCCCCTGACTGCCCCCAGACCCGGGCAGGAGGGTTTCGTGGGCCACAGTAGTGGGTGCCCACCCCACCCCTAAGAGCCAGAGGGACCTGCCGGGGGCGAGGTGGGGAGTCCCGGAGCTGCTTACCTGGGGCAGCTCCCAGGAAGCAGCCGGCAGGTCCCTCTGGCTCCTGGGGTGGGGTGGGGTAACGTAGCTGGGGGGGGGAGCAGGGGGAGCAGCCGCTCCCCCCACCGATCACATCAAAAGTGGCACCTTAGGCACCGACTCTGGGGGTGCTCCGGGGCTGGAGCCCCCACGGGGAAAATTTGGTGGGTGCAGAGCCCCCACCGGCAGCTCCCCGCCCTGCGCCCTGCGCCCAGCCCCAGCTCACCTCCGCTCCGCCTCCTGCCCTGAACGAGCCACCGGCCCTGCTTCTCCGCCCCCCCCCCCCCCCCCCGGCTTCCCGCGAATCAGCTGTTCGCACTGGAAGTCTGGGGGGGCTGAGACGCAGGTGGAGGCTTCCCGCTCAGGCCGAGGGAGGCGGAGGGGAGCTGGGGCGGGGAGCGGTGCCCCTGTGCCCCCCCGCCCGGGTTACCTGCTGCGGCGCGGGCAGCCCTCCTCGCTCCCCCCCCGCCGAGCTCCCCTCAGCGAACATCTGATTCCCGGGAAGCCGGGGGGGGGGGGGGGGGGGACGGGACGGAGAAGCAGAGCGGGGCGGCGCGTTCAGGGGAGGAGGTGGAGCGGAGGTGAGCTGGGGCTGGGAGCTGCCAGTGCACCCACCAAATTTTCCCCCTGGGTGCTCTAGGGCTGGAGCACCCATGGAGTCAGCCCCTAAGGCGCCACTTTTGGCCGGTTAAATTTAGAAGCCCTTTTAGAACTGGTTCTCCCTCGTGGAACAACGGGTTCTAAAAGGGCTTCTAAATTTAACAACCGGTTCTAGCGAACTGGTGCGAACTGGCTCCAGCTCACCACTGGTGACACCCATGTGCTCACACAGTCGCCCCGTGGCCGGTAACACCCTGGGCAGAAGAGAACAGCTCATCACAGGGGCCGATCGGCCATGCCAGGACCCAGCAAATGTATACCAGCTCGGGGCTGTTTGGGCATGACCGTTAGCCGCCTCCATGGCCACCGGCTCACAGCGGGGCTGCTAAGGCGCAGTCTTGGCTGGCTCAGCCAGGGTCTTATTAGGCAGAAGGCAGAGGAGAGGGAGAGAACAGAGGAGAGCTAAGGGAAGAAAAAGAAAACACCAGGGGTGGGGGGCAGCAGGGCTGGGAGTTAGTGGGAGCCAGGGCAGCTGGCGACAACATTTGGGTCCCTCTCTCTGGCCTGGTCAGGGCAGCGGCCCAAGGGCAGATCCCAGGAGAAGGTGGCGGTGGTAACCATGATGGAAAAGCCCGTTCCTGCCAGCCCTCCTGCCTCCCCACCAGCTCCCCGAAGGCTTTTTGTCTGGCCCCCAAAGGTAGCCGCGGGCGGAACAGCCCATCCCCCTCATTAGTTTGCTTACCAGTTAGGCCTCATTTTGGCCCATTGATTTCTGGCCCCACTTCTCTTGGTTAGCAGACGTGGGGTTAGCACCGTGCTGGGACTCTCCTGGGGGGCGGGGCGTTGTCTGGACTAGCCTAGGCTCTCTGTTTGTCTCCCTTATGCACCTTTTCCCACCCCTGGAATATCTTATAACCCTTTCTCTGCATCTCAGCGTTCGGCAGACACTGCAAGCTGGTCAGGGGGCCCCCATGATCACAGCAGCTGTTACCTGAAGGAGAATCACCCATTGAATATGCTGCTGGCCCCCTGCCCAGCCCAGCCAGCCCCGCCCAGCTCCTCCGGCCCTCGCTGACGACAGCGTTAATTAGCCCGAGGATGCACCCAGGTTTCTACAGGGCCGTGCAGCTTTCCCAGGCAAACCACAAACCGGGAAGCTCACTTCATTCAATTGCCAAAATTAGCTCCCAAGGCACAGCCTGGCACAGGGCACAGCCACACCTGCCCTGGCGTACAACCACAGCTCCACCGGCTCGCCGCGGGCCTGGCTGGCAGGTCGCTTCCTGCCCCGCAGAGCGGGCACACACAGGGTAATTTCACATACAAATGGCCAAATAAGCAAGGGGGGAAAGCCAAGGCACCTCCCATGGGTGGGAACTGTACGGCATGGACTGAAGTGCACCATCTTTGTTAGGAGCTCAAGGGCAAGCAGGATTGCCCAGTGTCCCTGCGAGCGTGGGAGTTCTACAATGAAGTCCAATGGCACAGCAGACCAAGACTGGCGGTGTGGGCAGAGGCTGGAGGAGATCTAGGGGTTTAGAATGTAGGTTCTTGATACAGGCACAGAGGTTGCAGGACCTTATATAATCCTTGATGTAATCTCATAGGCCTCTCCACCAGAGGTTCCTCAAGACCAGATTGGCTTGAATTGGCCAAAACGGCCACTGCTGGCGAATTGTGGCATAGTTTCAATACCTGAAACCTAGGTTGTCCCTCCGGAACATACAGAAAAGCCTTGCAATAGAAGAGGCCATTCTGTAGTCGGATCTGGGGTGATTGGGTAACCACATCGTTCAGGGTCTGGAAGATCTAGGTCACAAATGCGTCATCGGGGAGCAGATGGAGGAAATCAGACTGCTGTCAATTGTCCTGTTGACAAAGTTGGGCCCCTTGACCATGGTGGCAGAGGGCTCTTCACCAGGTCTGAGATGTTAGCCTTTGCGGGATAGGGCAGCTGCCCTGGGATGATAGGTTGCAACAAACCTGAAGTGAGCAAAGAAGAGGGACCAGCAGATCTGGGGTTGGTTAAGGAGTCTGGCAGTCTATAGGTATTCCAAGTTCTTATGGCCCACAGGACTTGGACTGGGAATGGTGCCACCTCCTAGAAGGAGCCCTACTTCTCAGAGCCGCCTTGGTATCCAGTAGTTCCTTGTCCCAAATATGGTAATTTTTCCACTGAGGACTGCTTCCAAGAATAAAAATCACATGGGTAGAATTGGTTGCAGGGACCCACATGTAGAAATAATTCTGCACTTATGGCAAAGTTTCAGTCATTGACCTTGATCATAAATGGTTCAGTGAATTCTGGGTGAATTTGGATAGGTGCCAAGGTGAATGCCCTCTTCAGTCGATCAAAGGCTAACTGAACCCCCAGGGTCAGGCAAACTGGCCCCCTTTCGCAGGAGCACTGTTATGGGTGCAACCAGGCTAGAGAATCCTTTAATAAATCACCTGTAAAACTTGGCAAATCCGAGAAATCACTGCCCTCCACCTACATCCTTGGGTGTGGCCTAGTCAAATATTGCCCCAACCTTACGAAGGTCCATGTGAGTTCCTCGGGCCAGGGGATCCCAAGAATTCCACCGTGCCCTTATTGAACTCACATTTCTCAAGTTTTGAGCAGAGGTGGTTTTGGCGTCATCACTCCAAGACAGCGCAGACATGATGACTGTGGAGGTCCTGACTTTCAGAGAAAATGAGGATCTCATCCAGGTAAAGGACAACAAATTGGTCCAGTATGTCCTTAAGATGTTGCCAGGGCATTGCACAACCCAAATGGCATGACCATGGCCATGCCTGGTATGGAAGGTGGTCTTCCATTCGTCTCCTTCCTGGATCCTCACCAGGGCAGAAGTTCCACGGTGGCCCAACTTTGTGAAGACCTTGGCAGGGCAGAGTCTTTCAAACAGCTCATTAATAAGCAGTACATGGTACCGGTTTCAGATTGTAATCTTGTTCAATACTTGGTAGTCCACACCAGGCCGGAGGAACCGCCATTCTTTGCCGCAAAGAAGACTGGGGCCCCTGCTGGGGATGTAGAGGGGAAAATTAACCCCTTCTGAAGGTTTTCCTGAGGACAGGTCCCCCAGAAATGCCTGCAGTTCAGATTATGAGAGGGAGTAAATGTGCCCAAAAGGAGCCTCGGCTCCTGGCAGGAGGTCAATGAGGCCGTCATGCTGCAATGAGGCAGTAGGGCGCTGGCTCTCTTTTCACTAACCATGTCGGCATAGAGCTGAAATTTAACAGGAATCCCTGGAGCTGTGGAGGATGCCGTGGGGGTTGCCAGGGTCACCTTTGGATCCTCTCTTAACATCTCTGAATTCTTTGGAGGACTGAGTAAGCAGCAGCGGGCTGCTGGGCCTGGTTTGGCTCTCAGGAAACAGGACTGCTGGCAAGACAGGGAACAAGAGCATATTGTGCCTGACCACCAGCAGATGTGCAGGTCGTAGGCGATGAGCCAGGGGATGCCAAGGACAACTGGTGAATGCAGTTCATGAATGAGCCCAAACAGAACTTTGCGGTGGCCTCAAAGGACAGTTGCCTTGAAGGGAGCCATCTGGTGGGTGACTGGTCCCGACGAAAGGGCAGACTCCGGATCCATGAAACTGCCTGAGGCATCCACGTCCACCAGCACCTCTAGGCTGGTGTCGGGCACCACAAGGTCAACAAGTACGGGTGCGGGCTGCTGGAGAAAAGGGAAGGGCACCAGCCCAGCCCGCTCCCCCCTATCGAGTCTGGGGCTTTGCTTTCTCTGAAGCAGGTGCAGATCAGTCCTTGGCGGGGCAGCTTGACGCAGTGTCCTGGTTCCCCACGGTATGGACATAGGTCTGATGCCCAGCGTCAATTCTTCTCCACGTCCAAAAGGCCGGGCCGGAGCTGCTCCCCTTGCCTGGGTTCGGAGGTAGAGACGGGTCCCCAACTGCACCTCCAGCCCCATGAGTCCCAAACCCTCTGCAAAGGCCAGGAATGACCCCTGCAAGTGCTCACCCCATAGTGGGCAGAGAGGGGCAGGGACTCAGGCAATGTCACACAATGAGGCAGGGAACAGCTGACTGGGACCTAGGAATCCTGGCCCAACAGAGGATGCTCCCCGCATTAGGAGGCCAGGAGGGGGGAGGGGGCCATGCCACGGCTGCTTGTTCGGAGCCCGCATGGCATGGGGGCAGAGCCCTGAGGTGGCTCATCCCACGCCCCAGCCCCGGCCCTCACGCCGTCTCCTGTGCCAGGCGATAGTCGTACAGGCTGCCACGTTCCAGGAAGCTCCTGGCGTTGGGCGGCTGGTGCCGCTCCAGGGAGTCCCCAGTGTCAGCAGCCGGCCCAAAGCCACCCCCGCCAGGGGTCTGCAAGCGGAAGACATCCTGCGGGGAGGGGAGGGAGACGGTGAGGGGAGAAGGGGGCTGTCCCCAGACCCTGCCCAGACAGGAGCCCCAGAGAGGGGAATCAGACCAGGTCAACCCAAGGAAAGTACCAGCCACAGCACAGCACAGCCGTGCCAACCCCACCCCCCACCGGGAGAGCTGGGTCAACCAGCCTCTCCTTCCCCACCCGGGACAGCCGTGCCAACCCCACCCCGCACCGGGAGAGCTGGGTTAACCAGCCCCTCCTTCCCCCCCTCCCTCGGGACAGCCGTGCCAACCCCACCCCCCACCGGGAGAGCTGGGTCAACCAGCCCCTCCTTCCCCCACTCCCTCGGGACAGCCGTGCCAACCCCACCCCTCACCGGGAGAGCTGGGTCAACCAGCCCCTCCTACCCACCCCCGGGACAGACGTGCCAACCCCACCCCCCCCCACCGGGAGAGTCGGGTCAACCAGCCGCCCCCCACCCCTAGGTCAGCCATGCCAGCCCTGCCCCCCACTGGGAGAGCCATGCCAACCAGCCCCACCCCATCCAGGGACAGCCCCACCCCCACCAGGACAGCCATGCCAACCGGCTCCCGCTCCCACCCCCAGCCAAGCGGGGCGCTTGACTCTTACCCCGGGAAGCACTTGCACTGACGTCTTCCCCCCCAGGCTGATGGTTCGTCCATCTCTGCGGATCAGCAAGTTCAGCCCGGCGGAGCCAGAGTCCCCCCCTGCCCAGAAGAGAAAAGGGAGTCAGAGGGAGGGTCAAATTCGGGGTGACAGACGGGGTACACCACGAGGGGGCAGAGTGGGGGGGCAGAGGGAGGGCAGACGGGGTGACAGACGGGGGACACCACAAGGGGGCGGGGTGACAGACAGGGGACACCACGAGGGGGCAGAGTGGGGGGTCAGAGGGAGGGCAGATGGGGTGACAGACGGGGGACACCACGAGGGGGCGACAGACGGGGGACACCACGAGGGGGCGCGGTGGGGGGTCAGAGGGAGGGCAGATGGGGTGACAGACGGGGGACACCACGAGGGGGCGACAGACGGGGGACACCACGAGGGGGCGGGGTGACAGACAGGGGACACCACGAGGGGGCGCGGTGGGGGGTCAGAGGGAGGGCAGATGGGGTGACAGACGGGGGACACCACGAGGGGGCGGGGTGGGGGTTCAGAGGGAGGGCAGAGGGGGTGACAGACGGGTGACACCACGAGGGGGCAGGGTGAGGGGGCAGAGGGAGGGCAGACGGGGTGACAGACGGGGGACACCACGAGCGGGTGTGGGGGTTTGGCGGGGGGGCCGGAGGGAGGATCAAATGGGGATACCGCGAGGAGCTGGGCAGTTCAGTGGGGACCGCAGTGGAGGGGAGGGGAGGGGAGGGGGTGCCCGGTGGGGGGCCGGACCCCGGCGGGTGCTCACCCTGCAGGCCGTAGGGGCGGAAGGCCCGGCGCTCGCTCAGCACCGACAGCACCATCTCCTGGCGGAAGAGCAGCTCGCGGATCACCCCGTCCCCGCCCCGGAACCGCCCGCTGCCCCCGCTGCCCTGGCACAGCTCAAAGCAGCGCAGGATCACTGGGTACCTGGGGGGGAGGCAGCGTCACTGGGGAGATGAGCACCCCCCGGCAGGGCACCCTCCACCCGGTCCCCTGCACACTCTGCCACTGCCCGAGCACAGGGCGGGGAGACCCTGGGACCCGGAGCCGGCTCAGCCCCCCCGGCAGCGGTTACAGGGGCCGAGGACACTACATCCTGAGGGCCCATCGGCTCGGTGGAGGCCCCTAAAAAGCTGGGGTTACCCCACAGCTCTTGGGTGTCCTGGCTGCTGCCACTCCCCCACCAAGGGACCTCCCACTCCATCCAGCTCCCCCCCTCACAAGGCCCTTCTCCTAGACTCCCTGCCCGTGTCCCCCAAGGAGGGCCCTAGCCGAGAGCCCTGCAAAGACGGGGTGCTCCCCATGGGGTCCCAGACCCACCGTTTCTCCAGGATCTCGGGGTCAGTGATGCGGGTGTTGGTCATGTGGGTGTGCACCCCGCTGCGCCCATGCCAGTGGGGCCCGGCCCCCACGCCGCCCGCCACTGTCTCATAGTACCCCACATGCTCGTTCCCAAACGTCACATTGTTCATGCAGCCCTGGAGTGAGGGGATGAGAGATGGAGGGAGAGCCGGCCCCGGGGACCCCGACGGGAGATCCGGCCCCGGGGACCCCGACAGGAGAGCATGACCAGCCTTGTGCCATGGAGTGTGAGGGAGTCAGAGCCCAGCACCCCCCACTTCCTGCGATTCCCCGTGACTCTCAGCCAGCCAGCAAAACGGAAGGTTTATTAGATGACAGGAACACAGTCCAAATCTGAGTTTGTAGGTACAGACAACAGGACCCCTCAGGCAGGTCCATCTGGGGGAGCAGGGAGATTAGACCCCCAACCCTGGGGTTCCCTCCGTTTCCCCAGTCCACGTTGTCACGGCGTCCCCGGGCGATGCTCTGGAACTGCTCCCTACGAAGCCAGGCAGGACTCTGGGGAAGTCTCCTCTCTGGGGGCAGCCTGTCCGCAGGACACACAGCTCACCCGGCTTCCACCTTCCTGGGTCTGACCTCGGAGCATTCAGCCTCCTCTGCCCCTCCGTGCGCTTCCCACAGCGAGTCCACCCAAGTGGGGTCCTGGGGAAGCCAGAGGGTCCTGCCCCCCAACTCCGCAGTCAGACGCGACTCTCAGCCAGCCAGGAAAACAGAAGGTTTATTAGACGACAGGAACATGGTCTAAAACAGAGCTTGCAGGTGCAGAGAACAGGACCCCTCAGTCAGGTCCATCTTGGGGGACAGGGAGGCCAGAGCCCCATCTGGGCCTCCCTCCATTTCCTCAGCCAGCTCCAAACTGAAACTCCCTCCAGCCCCTCCTCCTCTGGCCTTTGTCTCTTTCCCGGGCTAGGAGGCCACCTGATCTCTTTGTTCTCCAACCCTTCAGTCAGCACCTTTGCAGGGGAGGGGCCCAGGCCATCAGTTGCCAGGAGACAGGGTGTCGGCCATTCTCTGTGCAGACAGCATCACACCTGCCCTCTCGGGCTCTGCAACAATCACACCCCCTTATTCCCCCCACCTAGATACTGAAGAACTGCATAGGGGAAACTGAGGCACCCACACAGTATTCAGAGAAAACATTAAGAACAGTCCCACTTTGTCACACCTCTCCCCCCTTCGAGACTGAACTGAGCGGGGTCACTTTAGCCAGTGACCTGGGGAAGTTCGAAGCCACCAACGTTCCCATGGATGCCCCAGCATCTCTCCCGTTCCTTGGTAGGAGTTACACCAGGCCCTTCCAGTTTCACGCCCTCCCTTAGGTCGGGGGTGGTCGACAGCACTCGCAGGCCGCATGTGGCAAGGTTTATGCGGCCTGTGCCTTTTGCCACCCCAAAACCCCTGGGGCTCAAACTGGGATTGGGTCTTCTCCCAGCGCTCCAGTCTGGAGGGCTGTGATTCGGGCTCTCTTGGTTAAGAGCCCCCATCTTGACCTGGGCCACCCTCTGACCAGGTGTCTCTGTCCCCCGCCGCTCGGCATCAGCCCCTTTCATTGGATGCAGCCGCGTCAGGGCAGAGGGGTCCGTGTACACAGCAAAGCGTCGCCCCATAGATCTGGCTGCAGCTTTTCAAGGGTCTGCCCCACGGCCGGGCATTTCTTCTCGATGGCCGCATAGTTCCGCTCCCGGAGCAGCAGCTTCTTGCTCCGGTACCCGATGGGGTGTCTCTCCCACGTAGCATCGGCCTGCATCAGCCCCGCACCCAGCCCTGCGTCTGAGGCGTCGGTGGCACTGAAAAGGCCTTGGCGCAGTCCGGGTTTACCAGATTTACCGGGCCCTGGATTAGAGCCTCCTTCAGCGCACAGAGAGCCCTCTGGCACTGCTCGGACCCGACCACCTCGTCTGGCATCCCCCTCCTACACAGCTCAGTGGTGGGGGCAGCTGGGGAGCTCAAGTGGGGTACAAACCCCCGGTAGTACCCCGCCACCCCGATAAAGGCCTGGACCTTTTTCTTGGTCTGCGGAACGGGCCAATCTCTGATCATCTCCACCTTGGCCAGCTCTGGGCTTGGGCAGCCGCTCCCCCCTTGTGGCCCAGGTATGACACCTCTGCCATCCCCACCTTACACCTTCCAGCTTTTACCGACAGTCCTGCCTGCTTCGGGTGACCCAGCCCCCTCTTCACTGGGGACACGTGTTCCTCCCAGGCCGGGCTAGAGACACAGGTATCATCAATGGACGCCAGGGCCAAGTTCTCCTTCCCCCTCAGTAGCTGATCCACCCGGTGCTGGGGGGTGGCTGACGCCCCCTCGAGGTCGAAAGGCAGGACCAGGAACTCAGAGAGCCCCAAAGGGGTGGTGAAGGCAGATTTCAACCTGGCATCTGGGTCCAAAGGCTCCTGCCAGTCGCCCTTGGTGAGATCCTGAGTAGGGAGGTAATGAGACCCCCAGCTTGTCTAGAATCTCACCAGGCCTAGGCCTGGGGTAGGCATCGGACACGGTGATATTCTTAAGCTTTCGATACTCCTCACAGAACCAGATCGACCCGTCTCCTTGGGGACCAGCCCCACGGATGAGGCCCATGGGCTGTTGAATGGCTGGATCACCTCTAAAGCCAGCATGTCTTGACCTCCCTCTCCAGGCTCTGGGCTGTTTTCCCAGTTGACTCTGAATGGGGGACACCTGATGGGAGGATTGGCTCCCACCTCAGGGAAGAGATCCACCTGGGGGTCTCCCCCCTTCACCTCCCAACCGTCCCTTACCAGGTCCAGGGGTCCCCTCACTCTCCTCCCACACAGCAGCTCAAAGGGAAGAACCCGGTGGATTCCTGGGGCACGTCCCCATACCACAAGTGGGGCAGGTGCCTGTCCCCGTCCTGCGGATGCTGATTCATAAAAGTCCTCAGCACCATCCCCAGGGCCCCATAGACTCTCTCCACCAGCCCGTGGGATGGAGGGTCACCTGCAGAGGCCCAGGTGGGCCAGACCTCACCTTTCTCCCACCAGCCCTGGAGCCGGGCTGACAGGACATTGGACCCCTGGTCTGTAAGGACCCCGCTCTGCTGAAGATGGTCAGCAGCGCGTCTGCCCTGGTGTCTGCCTCAGTGGAGGACAGAGCCCCCGCCCCCGGGTAGCGAGATTCACCAACCCCAGGACGTATTTCTTCCCCGACCAGGTCGCCCTGCTGAGGGGCCCCACTATGTCCAGAGCCCCCTTCTGGAAAGGTTCCTCTATGATGGGCAGGGGTCTCAAGGGAGCTTCAACCTTGTCCCAGCCTTCCCCACCCTCTGTCCGGGGTCGCAGGACCTGCCGTGCCGCGGGGTCAGAGGACCTGCCGTGCCACTGGGGTGGGTCCCCAAGGAAGACGGGTCGATCTGGTTCTGTGGGGAGTATCTGAAGCTTAAGGATATCACCGCGTCCGATGCCTACCCCAGGCCTAGGCCTGGTGAGATTCTAGACAAGCTGGGGGGGCTCACTACCTCCCTACTAAGGATCTCACCAAGGGCAACTGGCAGGAGCCTTTGGACCCAGATGCCAGGTTGAAATCTGCCTTCACCACCCCTTTGGGGCTCTCTGAGTTCCTGGTCCTGCCTTTCGACCTCGGGGGGGCGTCGGCCACCCCCCAGCACCGGGTGGATTGGCTACTGAGGGGGAGGGAGAACTTGGCCCTGGCGTACGTTGATGATACCTGTGTCTCTAGCCAGGCCTGGGAGGAACACGTGTCCCCAGTGAAGAGGGGGCTGGGTCACCCGAAGCAGGCAGGACTGTCGGTAAAAGCAGGAAGGTGTAAAGTGGGGATGGCAGAGGTGTCGTACCTGGGCCACAAGGTGGGGAGCGGCTATCCAAGCCCAGAGCCGGCCATGGTCAAGATGGGGGCTCTTAAGCAAAAGAGCCCAATCGCAGCCCTCCAGATTGGAGCGCTGGGAGAAGACCCGATCCCAGTTTGAACCCCAGGGGTACTGGGGTGGCCAAAGGGCATGGGCCACATAAACCTTCCCACATGCAGCATGCGAGTGCTATCGACCACCCCCGACCTAAGGGAGGGCGTGAAACTGGAAGGGCCTGGTGTAACTCCCACCAAGGAACGGGAGAGATGCTGGGGCATCCATGGGAACGTTGGTGGCTTCGAACTTCCCCAGGTCACTGGCTAAAGTGACCCCACTCAGTTTGATCTCGAAGGGGGGAGAGGTGTGACAAAGTGGGACTGTTCTTAATGTTTTCTCTGAATACTGTGTGGGTGCCTCAGTTTCCCATATGCAGTTCTTCAGTATCTAGGTGGCGGGATAAGGGGGTGTGATTGTTGCAGAGCCCGAGAGGGCCAGTGTGATGCTGTCTGCACAGAGAATGGCCGACACCCTGTCTCCTGGCGACTGATAGCCTGGGCCCCTCCCCTGCAAAGGTGCTGACTGAAGGGGTTGGAGAACAAAGAGATCAGGTGGCCTCCTGGCCCGGGAAAGAGACAAAGGAGAGGAGGGGCTGGAGAGTTTCAGTTTGGAGCCGGCTGGGGAAATGGAGGGAGGCCCAGATGGGGCTCTGGCCTCCCTGTCCCCCAGGATGGACTTGACTGAGGGGTCCTGTTCTCTGCACCTGCAAGCTCTGTGTTAGACCATGTTCCTGTCGTCTAATAAACCTTCTGTTTTCCTGGCTCGCTGAGAGTCCCGTCTGTCTGCGGAGTTGGGGGGCAGGACCCTCTGGCTTCCCTAGAACCCCACCTGGGCGGACTCGCTGTGGGAAGCACACGGAGGGGCAGAGGAGGCTGAATACTCCGAGGTCAGACCCAGGAAGGTCGAAGCTGTGTAAGCATCTTGCCTTTGGGACAGGCTGCTCCCAGAGAGGAGGCTCCCCCAAAGTCCTGCCTGGCTTCGTATGGAGCAGTTCCAGAGCATCGCCCGGGGACGCCGTGACAAGACAGTCCCAGTAAAACTCCCCTGCAACATCCCCAGGTGAATCCTCCCCACTCCCTGCTCCGTCACATCTTGTGCCAGCCAGCCCCCTGCCTTGGGGTCCTGTGCCCTGCGTACTCGGCCCTGGCCCAGCCCCAGCCAAGGCAGTTGGAGGAGGGCGAGCCCCAGCCCAAGGGACGCCCAGCCCCATCCTGTGGGATGCCTCCAGCCGCCTGGGCCCATTCAACAGGCAACTCGCCTCGGCTGGGCACAGCCGCCATACTGCCCGTGCCCTATGCCCGCAGGCTGGAGGAATCGCCAGACCCCACTGCTTCTGTGCCCCTGTCCAAGCCCCAGCCAGGGAGAGCCCCAGGGCCTAGATCCACAGCTGCCCCTCCCCAGCCCCACACAGGGCATGCTGCCCCCCCACACTCTCACCTGGGAGGCGGCGCAGGTCCCAAAGGCCCTGAAGATCACGTCCACCACCCTCTGTGAGGTCAGCACGTTGCCCCCGACCACGGCAGCCTCCGGGGATGGGTCCAGGATGGAGCCCTTGGGAATGAGAACTTGCACCGGGGCCAGGCAGCCCTGCCATGGGGGAGAGGGCATCAGGCTGCCCTGAGTACCCCCACCCCTCTGCCCTCCACCGAACTGGGGCTGAACCCACCGCTCCAGGCAAGTGCACAGACACAGGGGGCACAGAGAGAGCCTACAGCTCCCAGCGCGCCCTGTCCCAGCCCCGGGGACACCCAGAGACCGCAGCTCCCAGCGCGCCCTGTCCCAGCCCCGGCCCCACCCAGAGACCGCAACTCCCAGCGCGCCCTGTGCCACCCCAGCCCCACCCAGAGACCGCAGCTCCCAGCGCGCCCTGTGCCAGCCCCGGCCCCACCCAGAGACCGCAGCTCCCAGCGCGCCCTGTGCCACCCCGGCCCCACCCAGAGACCGCAGCTCCCAGCGCGCCCTGTCCCAGCCCCGGCCCCACCCACAGACCACAGCTCCCAGCGCGCCCTGTCCCAGCCCCGGCCCCACCCAGAGACCGCAGCTCCCAGCGCGCCCTGTGCCACCCCGGCCCCACCCAGAGACTGCAACTCCCAGCGCGCCCTGTCCCAGCCCCGGGGACACCCAGAGACCGCAGCTCCCAGCGCGCCCTGTCCCAGCCCCGGCCCTACCCAGAGACCGCAGCTCCCAGCGCGCCCTGTCCCAGCCCCGGCCCTACCCAGAGACCGCAGCTCCCAGCGCGCCCTGTCCCAGCCCCGGGGACACCCAGAGACCGCAGCTCCCAGCGCGCCCTGTCCCAGCCCCGGCCCCACCCAGAGACCGCAGCTCCCAGCGCGCCCTGTGCCAGCCCCGGCCCCACCCAGAGACCGCAGCTCCCAGCGCGCCCTGTCCCAGCCCCGGCCCCACCCAGAGACCGCAGCTCCCAGCGCGCCCTGTGCCACCCCGGCCCCACCCAGAGACCGCAGCTCCCAGCGCGCCCTGTCCCAGCCCCGGCCCCACAAGGAGACCGCAGCTCCCAGCGCGCCCTGTCCCAGCCCCGGCCCTACCCAGAGACCGCAGCTCCCAGCGCGCCCTGTCCCAGCCCCGGCCCCACCCAGAGACCGAAGCTCCCAGCGCGCCCTGTCCCAGCCCCGGCCCCACCCAGAGAGCGCAGCTCCCAGCGCGCCCTGTCCCAGCCCCGGCCCCACCCAGAGAGCGCAGCTCCCAGCGCGCCCTGTCCCAGCCCCGGCCCCACCCAGAGACCGCAGCTCCCAGCGTGCCCTGTGCCACCCCGGGGACACCCAGAGACCGCAGCTCCCAGCACGCCCTGTCCCAGCCCCGGCCCCACCCAGAGACCGCAGCTCCCAGCGCGCCCTGTGCCACCCCGGTGACACCCAGAGACCGCAGCTCCCAGTGCGCCCTGTGCCAGCCCCGGCCCCACCCAGAGACCGCAGCTCCCAGCGCGCCCTGTCCCAGCCCCGGCCCCACCCAGAGACCGCAGCTCCCAGGGCGCCCTGTTCCAGCCCCGGCCCCACCCAGAGACCGCAGCTCCAAGCGCGCCCTGTCCCAGCCCCGGCCCCACCCAGAGACCGCAGCTCCCAGCGCGCCCTGTGCCAGCCCCGGCCCCACAAGGAGACCGCAGCTCCCAGCGCGCCCTGTGCCACCCCGGCCCCACCCAGAGACCGCAGCTCCCAGCGCGCCCTGTGCCAGCCCCGGCCCCACCCAGAGACCGCAGCTCCCAGCGCGCCCTGTCCCAGCACCGGCCCCACCCAGAGACCGCAGCTCCCAGCGCGCCCTGTCCCAGCCCCGGCCCCACCCAGAGAGCGCAGCTCCCAGCGCGCCCTGTCCCAGCCCCGGCCCCACCCAGAGACCGCAGCTCCCAGCGCGCCCTGTCCCAGCCCCGGCCCCACCCAGAGACCACAGCTCCCAGCGCGCCCTGTCCCAGCCCCGGCCCCACCCAGAGACCGCAGCTCCCAGCGCGCCCTGTGCCAGCCCCGGCCCCACCCAGAGACCGCAGCTCCCAGCGCGCCCTGTCCCAGCCCCGGGGACACCCAGAGACCGCAGCTCCCAGCGCGCCCTGTCCCAGCCCCGGCCCCACCCAGAGACCACAGCTCCCAGCGCGCCCTGTGCCACCCCGGCCCCACCCAGAGACCGCAGCTCCCAGCGCGCCCTGTGCCAGCCCCGGCCCCACCCAGAGACCGCAGCTCCCAGCGCGCCCTGTGCCAGCCCCGGGGACACCCAGAGACCGCAGCTCCCAGCGCGCCCTGTTCCAGCCCTGGCCCCACCCAGAGACTGCAGCTCCCAGCGCGCCCTGTCCCAGCCCCGGCCCCACCCAGAGACCGCAGCTCCCAGCGCGCCCTGTGCCACCCCGGCCCCACCCAGAGACCGCAGCTCCCAGCGCGCCCTGTTCCAGCCCTGGCCCCGGCCCCACCCTCCCTTCTGCCCTGCAGACCCCTCCTGGGCCCACCTGGTTGAGCGGGATGTCCTGGCCCACCATGCAGCGCAAACAGTAGATCAGTGCCGAGAGGGTGATGGCGCGGGGCGCATTGCAGTTTCCATGCACCTCGGGGCCCGAGCCGGAGAAATCAAACACAGCACTGCCCTGCGGAGAGCCGGGCTCAGAACAGGCTCCACGCACCCTGCCCCCTAGGCAGGGTCAGCCCAGCATCCACGCCCCCCACTCTGGGGTCAGCCCAGAAGCCTGGCCCTCCTTCATTCCAGCCCCTCTCCCCCCATCCTGGGTCACCCCAGCACCCACCTCCCCCATCAGAGTTGCCCCAACCTCCTAGCTCCTCCCCCACAGATTCACCCCCCCTGGAGTCACCCCCAGCCCCATTCCTGCTCACCCATCAGATGGGAGTTTACCTCTGCCACTGGGTCCCCCACCTTTGGGTTAACTCTCCTCCCGCCAGCTGGATCCCCCCCAACTCTCTCATCCTCCTGCTACCCCCCCCCCCAGTTCCTGCCCCTGCAGATCCCCCGACATCAGCCCCGACCCCCAGCAGAGGGGCCTGGCTCACCTCCTGTGGGTCCACCTCCACCGTCAGCCGGATGGGGGAGCCGTCGTCCATGTGATCCTGCGCCTGCACCACCATGGGGCGCGTCGCCCCCCCCCAGCGAGCAGCGAAGCCCTTCAGCATGTCCCGCACCGCCACCTCTGCATTGGCCTGTGGGGCAGGGCAGGGCAGTGAGGCGGGGGGTGGGGGGGGCTGCCCCAGGGCTGGGGCACAGCTGGGAACGGGACATGGAGGGCAGGGGAGCCTGGGCTCCTGCTCCTTTGCACAGAGATCGGGGCACACCAGCCCCAGGACCCCAGACCAGGCCCCTCCCCGCTTACCTGGATGTGTGTCATGTAGGCCTGCACCACCTCCAGCCCGTACTGGCCAATCAGCTCGCTCACCAGCTGGATCCCCTTCTGATTGGCCGCCACCTGCGCCCGCAGGTCCGACAGGTTGTCCTGGAGCTGGCGGGTGCCATGGCCGCCTGGGATGCGGCCGGGAGCCAGCAGGGCCTCGGTCACAGCTGCTGAGCGGAGGGGCAGGTGCGAGCGGGCCCCTGGAGACGGGGCCGGCAGGCACCACGGGCTGCACTGCATGCTGGGATATTCACGCCCCCCGGGGCGCACTGACGGAGCAGGACGGTGCTATCCGGGGGGCAAGATCTACCCACTCCCCAGCCTGGGGCATTGGGGGAGGCAAACACCCAGTGAACAAATCCTGCCTCCCCCCCGCAGGGCTCGGAGACGGAGCCCGCTCACCCGGCTGGCGCGGAAGGGGAGCTCGTGCCAGGGTCAGGAGGATGGCTCCCCTGGGGCCAGAGAGTAAGGATCCCTTTGAGGGTCTCCCATCCGCATGCGGATCTAGCCCACGGCTGCTTAGCTGCTCCCCCCAGCTCATACATGCAGCCCCCATCCTGTCCCCGCAGACTCACCCTCCTCCTGGAAGACTCCGTCCTTCACCAGCTTAAAGGAGACGAAGACGGCGCCTTCCTCCTGCAGCGCCTTGGAGTGCGGGGGCATGGAGCCGGGCGTGATGCCCCCAATGTCCGCATGATGCCCGCGGCTGGCTACGAAGAACACGGGCCTTGGCATCCCTGGCCAGAACACCTGGGAGGGGAGAGCAGCTGGAATCGGAGCCAGGGACCCACGTGCCCTGCAGGGGCTCAGGACAGGGCATTGCAAGGTGTGGGGCAACCCCCACACGCTGCCCCTGCCTTTGGCCTACCCACTGCCCTGAGTCACCAGCCTGCCAGCCCTGCTTGGCCCCTGCCCTCTCTGCTGAGGCCACAGTGCCCTGGGGGCTGGCACCTCTGGGGTGGGGACAACTGCCTACTCAGGAATGGGCTGAGACCCATAAACTCATGTCACACATGGGCCCCAGGGCTGCCCCCCAAAGAATGGCTTCTGGCTGGATCTGTGTGACGAAGCGGGACTGTTCTTAATGTTTCCTCTGAATAGTGTGGAGTGCCTTAGTTTCCCCTATGCAGTTCTTAAGTATCTAGGGGGTGGGGTAAGGGTGTATGATCACTGCAGAGCCCTAGAGGGCAGGTGTGTGCAGGGGTCTGGACACAGAGAATGGCCGACACCCTGCTTCCTGGCAACTGATGGCCTGGGCCCTTCCCCCCTGCAAGGTGAGAGCTAAAGGGTTGGAGAACAAAGGAATCTGGTGACCTCCTGGCCCGGGAAAGGGACAAAGACCAGGGGAGGAGGGGCTGGAGGGAGTTTCAGTTTGGGGCTGGCTGGGACATGGAGCGAAGTGCAGTGCAGATTTTACCTAGGGAGGTGGTAGAATCTCCTTCCTTAGAGGTTTTTAAGGTCAGGCTTGACAAAGCCCTGGCTGGGATGATTTAAGTGGGAATTGGTCCTGCTTCGAGCAGGGGGTTGGACTAGATGACCTTCTGGGGTCCCTTCCAACCCTAATATTCTATGATTCTATGCGGTTGTCTGGCTCACGGCCCCCCAAAATGGACCCAGCTGAGGGGTCCTGTTCTCTGCACCTGCAAGCTCTGTGTTAGACCATGTTCCTGTCGTCTAATAAACCTTCTGTTTTACTGGCTGGCTGAGAGTCAAGTATGTCTGCGGAGTTGGGGTGCAGGACCCTCTGGCTTCCCCAAGACCCCACCTGGGTGGACTTGCTGGGGGAAGCGCACGGAGGGGCAGAAGATGCTGAATGCTCCAAGGTCAGACCCAGGAAGGTGGAAGCTGGGTGAGCTGTGTGTCCTGAAGACAGGCTGCTCCCAGAAAGGAGACTTCCCCAGAGTCCTGCCTGGCTTCATGGGGAGCAGTTCCAGAGCATCGTCCGGGGACTCTGTGACAATCTGACATGGGGAGCTGCAGCCCAGAGGCACCAGCTGCCCCTTGCCCGGGCCCTGCCAGTGGTACTCACAGGTGTGATGACAGTCAGGTCTGGGAGGTGGCTGCCCCCCGCACATGGGTGGTTGCTGAGGATCACGTCGCCCTCGTTCAGGTCAGCCCCGAGGTTCCGGATCTGAAACGGCACAGAGAGCGGTGCTCAGGGGCCGCCCAGGGGGCTGGCCAGCCCTGGGGGAGCCGCAGGCCCAGCCCTCAAAGCGCAGAGCCAGGGTGCAGGGGGATGCCAAAGAGGTGTGTGCCGGGGTTGCACCTACCTGGAACTGGACAGTCTCCTGCATGGCCCCCAGGTGCACCGGGATGTGCGGAGCGTTGGACACCAGCCCCCCATCCGGCCCAAAGAGGGCGCACGAGAAGTCAAGCCGCTCCTTGATGTTGGTGGAGATGGCCGTTCTCTGCAGGATCCGGCCCATCTGCTCTGCAGGGCGAGATGAAGCGACTGCTACCAACCCCGAGGAGGGAGCCATTCCATAGGAACCCCCAGCCCCAAGGGCACCCCCACAGCCATGCAACTCCCCTTCCCAGAACCTAGGCAGCTCAGCAGACCAGGCAGAGTCCCCCCACATCCTTGGCTCCAGCTGGCATCACGGGTCCGTCTCTCCCCCACTTCCCCAGCACCAACCTGTCTGCACGTTACACACTCTCTGTGCAAGAGCCTTCTTCACCACAGCTCCAGTGCCTCTAGGCCTCTGTATCATGGACCCGGCAGCTCCTCCCAAATCTCAGCCACAAACGCATCACCTCCCTGTCCAACATGCCTCTCGGTGCCCCACACCCCCTGACTGAACTGGGGCGGCCCTTGGGCGACAGTTTGTTTAAAAGATGCTATGTGAAAGGCAGCTGCCTCTGGGGTGGGGCACGGAACGGCTGGGTAACAGCCACACAGCAGGGCTGGTCAGCAGCTTGGGACAGGTAGTGAAGGAGAGTCTGTGCTCCAGCTGAAGCCCCAGGGGGAATTTGGAGAGGCAGAAGGAGTTCCACCTGATTAGAATGGGGCCAGGACAGTGGGGTTAACACGCCAACTCTGGGGTACGTGGGCCAGAGACCCTAGCAACACTTCCAGCCGCGGAGCACCCCCTAGCGCTGCACTGGGGTCAGCCCCAACTGCAAGGGGACCGTGGCCCCTACTGGGCCCACATGCTGCTCCCAGCAGCTTCTGGCATCCTGGGAAGTCTCCCATCCAAGCACTGCCCTGCCCAGTCCCCCTGGCTTGTGGGATGGGCCCAGCTGAGAGCACTGGAAGTGGGGATTTTCTGTAGTATTTTTATGAAGCCTAAATGTGGCTCAAAAAGAAAAGGAGGACTTGTGGCACCTTAGAGACTAACCAATTTATTTGAGCATGAGCTTTCGTGAGCTACAGCTCACTTCATCAGAAAGCTCATGCTCAAATAAATTGGTTAGTCTCTAAGGTGCCACAAGTACTCCTTTTCTTTTTGCGAATACAGACTAACACGGCTGTTCCTCTGAAACCTGTCAAAATGTGGCTCAGTTTCCTCTATATGGCAACCGTCATGGGGGAGGGGAGAAAAGGGCTGTTTTGTCTGAAATGGTGATTGGGCTGGGGAGGCCTAGTGGCCGGAGCCAGACTCAGGCATCGGACTGGGCTTGGTGTGAGAGCAGGGCTGGAGCAGGACTAGGAACAGGGTGGGCCTGGGCCCAAGAGCAGGGCTGGAGCAGGCGAAGTCTGGGGGGCTCTGTTGTCACGGCCGGGCAGGAGAGAGTTCCAAGCCCTGGAGTCACACTGAGCAGACTGAGCTGCTGCTCCTCCCGTGGGGCTTATGTTCCTGCCCTGGGAGTCACAGCCCAGCTCCTGGCTTGTGGGCTGGTGCCTGGACCAGGAGTGACTCCTCACCTCCCATGTGCTCTCAGGGCAGGCTGAGGCCTGGGTAGGAATGGTGCCCAGCTGCCTGAGCCGGAAGGGGTCACTGGAAAGGACTGGCCCAGCCGACCCCAAAGCAGTGAACAATGGAAAAGCCTGCAGCAGGACATTGATACCTGGCACCCATGGCCTAGGGGGAGAGGGGTTTCCCCACCACTCTGCAGGGAGGCTGAGCAAAGACCCCCCAGCTGGAGGACACAGGCCTGGGGGGGGAGTAGGCTGCTGGAGGGAGTCAGGGCTCTCATCTGGGAACTGCCCAAGGAGATCAGACTGAGAGCTTGTCTACACTTCAAGCACGAGCCGTGCTGCTGTAGCACGTCAGTGTAGACGCCACCTACCCCCGGGAGGGGTTCTTCGCTTGGCATAGCTAATCCACCGCCCCGAGAGACGGCAGCTGGGTCGACAGAAGAATTCTTCCATCGATCTAGCTCTGTCTCCACGGGTTGTCTTAATTACGCCATGCGGGGGGAGGGATTTTTCACACACCTCACTAACGTTTTTAAACCGACCTGATTTTCTGGTGTCGACCAGGCCTGAGCGAGAGACAGCCTGAGCATGGAACTGACGGCAGCTCAGCCTGGCTCTGGGCTAACCGGCAGGGACTCGGACTGTGCTTTAACCAGTCACACGAGTGAAATGCCTGCAAGCATCATGGACATTTTTTACAAAAACCATAATAGAGGCTCAAACTACATGTATACCCCACAAGAGAAAACAAAAAGAAGTAAGAGGACCAAAGAAATGCCACCATGGCTAAACCAGAGAGCAAAAGAGGTGGGTAGAGACAAAAAGACAGCTTTTAAAATTGGAAGTCAAATCCTGCTGAGGAAAATAGAGAGGAACATAAATTGTGGTAAGTCATGTGCAGAAGTATGATTAGGCAGGCCAAAAAACAATTTGAAGACACAAAAACTAACAGCAAGTATATCGAGAGGCAGGAAACCTGCCAAACAACCAGTGGGGCCACTGGACGATCGAGGTGCCAAAGGAGCACCCAAGGGGGATAAGGCCATTGCAGAGAAGCTACATGAATTCTTTGCATCGGTCTTCACAGCTGAGGATGTGAGGGAGATTCCCAAACCTGAGCCAGTCTTTTTAGCTGACAAATCTGAGGAAATGTCCCAGATTAAGGTGTCATAAGAGGAGGTTTTGGAACAAACTGATAAACTAAACAGGAATAAGTTACCAGGACCAAATGGGATTCACCCAAGAGTTCTGAAGGAACGCAAATGTGAAATTGCAGGACTGCTAACTGTGGTCTATAACCTCTCATTTCAACCCGCTTCTGTACCAGATGACTGGAAGGTAGCTCATATGACACCCAATTTTTAAAAAGGCTCCAGGGGTGATCCCAGCAATTACAGGCCGGTGAGCCTGACTTCAGTACCAGGCAAATTGATTGAAACTATAGTAAAGAACAGAATTATCAGACACACACATGAACACGATTTGCTGGGGAAGAGTCAACCTGGCATTTGTAAAGGGAAGTCATGCCTCCCCAATCTACTAGAGTTCTTTGAGGGGTCAACAAACATGTGGACAAGGGGGATCCAGTGGACATAGCTGTGACGAAGTGGGACTGTTCTTAATGTTTCCTCCGAATAGTGTGGGTGTGCCTCAGTTTCCCCTATGCAGTTCTTAAGTATCTAGGTAGTGGGATAGGGGTGTGACATGGAGTGAAGTGCAGGCGTGCTTGTCTGGCTCACTGCCCCCCGAAAATGGACCCAGCTGAGGGGTCCTGTTCTCTGCACCTGCAAGCTCTGTTTTAGACCATGTTCCTGTCGTCTAATAAACCTTCTGTTTTACTGGCTGGCTGAGAGTCACGTCTGACTGCGAAGTTGGGGTGCAGGACCCTCTGGCTTCCCCAGGAGCCCCGCCTGAGCGGACTCGCTGTGGGGAAGCGCACGGAGAGGCAGAGGAGGCTGAATGCTCCGAGGTCAGACCCAGGAAGGGGGAAGCCGGGTGAGCTGTGTGTCCTGAAAACAGGCTGCTCACAGAAAGGAGACTTCCCCAGAGTCCTGACTGGCTTCATGGGGAGCAGTTCCAGAGCATCACCCAGGGACTCCGTGACAATAGCGTACTTGGACTTTGAGAAAGCTTTTGACAAGTGTCACGGAGTGTGGGGGAGTCCAGGCCCTGCACCCCTCTTCCTGGGATCCACTGAGACTCTCAGCCAGCCAGTAAAACAGAAGGTTTATTGGACAACAGGAACACAGTCCACAACAGAGCTTGTGGGTACAACCAGGACCCCTCAATCACGTCCTTCTGGGGGAGCAGGGAGCTTAGACCCCAGCCCTGGGGTTCCCTGTGTTCCTCCCCCCAGCCTCCAAACTGCCCACTAAACTCACCCCGCAGGTTCCCTGCTGCAGCCTCTGTTCACATTCCTGGGCAGAGGTGTCACCTCCCCCTCCCCCTCCTGGCTCAGGTGACAGGCTCTCAGGTCTCCCATCCCCAGGGCACATTCCCAGGTCAACACTCCCCCCTCCCTGCTGAGTCACATCGTCACATCTCTCCCCCCTTCGAGACTGAACTGAGCGGGGTCACTGTGACCAGTGACCTGGGGAAGTTCGGGGCCCCCTCTCCGGGACAGCGCATCCGCTATCAGGTTGGCACTTCCCTTCACGTGGACCACGTCCATGTCGTAATCCTGCAGGAGCAGGCTCCATCTCAGGAGCTTGGCGTTGGCTCCTTTCATCTGGTGCAGCCAGGTCAGGGGCGAGTGGTCGGTGTACACGGTGAAGTGCCGCCCGAAGAGATAGGGCTCTAGTTTCTTGAGGGCCCACACCATGGCCAGGCACTCCTTCTCGATGGCCGCGTAGTGTTGCTCCCGGGGTAGCAACTTCTTGCTCAGGTACACGATGGGGTGTCTCTCCCCCTTTTCATCCTCCTGCATTAACACCGCCCCCAGTCCCGTGTCGGAGGCGTCGGTGAACACCACAAAGGGCTTGTCAAAGTCTGGGTTTGCCAGAACTGGGCCACTGACCAGAGCCTCCTTCAGCGCCCGGAAAGCCTCCTGGCACTGCTCGGTCCAGACCACCTTGTCTGGCTTCCCCTTCTTGCATAGCTCAGTGATGGGGGTGGCTATGGCGCTAAAGTGAGGCACAAATCTTCGGTAGTATCCTGCCATCCCAATAAAGGCTTGGACCTGCTTTTTGGTGTGGGGAGCGGGCCAGTCTCTGATCACCTCCACCTTGGCTGGTTCCGGCTTTAGGCGGCCGCTCCCCACCCGATGGCCCAGGTAAGACACTTCCGCCATCCCCACCTTGCACTTCTCCGCTTTTACAGTCAGCCCAGCCCCCTGGAGTCGGTCCAGCACTTGTCTAACCTGGGACACGTGGTCCTCCCAGGTCTGGCTAAAGACACAGATGTCATCAATATACGCCACGGCAAAACTCTCCATCCCCCTCAGGAGCTGGTCCACTAGGCGCTGGAAGGTGGCCGGCGCTCCCTTGAGGCCGAAAGGCAGGGTCAGGAACTCATAGAGCCCCAGAGGGGTGATAAAGGCCGATTTCAGCCGGGCATCTGCATCCAGCGGCACTTGCCAGTAGCCCTTTGTAAGGTCCATGGTGGTAAGGTACCGAGCTCCTCCCAGCTTGTCTAGGAGCTCGTCCGGCCTGGGCATGGGGTAGGCATCAGATACAGTGATGGCATTGAGCTTCCGATAGTCCACGCAGAACCGGACCGACCCGTCCTTTTTGGGGACCAGCACCACCGGCGAGGCCCAAGGGCTGGCAGATGGCTGGATCACCCCCAAAGCCAGCATGTCCCGGACCTCTCTTTCCAGGTCCTGAGCAGTTTTCCCTGTGACTCGGAAGGGGGAGCATCTTATCGGCGGGTGCGACCCTGTCTGCACCCGGTGGACAGTCAGATTAGTGCGTCCAGGCTGGTTGGAAAACAGCTGTCGGTACGGATGCAGCACCTCCCTGACCTCATCTTGCTGGGCAGGGGTTAGCTGATCCGAGAGGGGAATTGTTTCCAGGGGGGAACCAGCTCTAGTCCCAGGGAATAGATCCACTAAAGGGTCATCTCCCTGCTCTTCCCACTGTCCACACACGGCCAACACCACATTCCCCCTGGCATAATATGGCTTCATCATATTCACATGGTACACCCGGCGGTGGTGCGCCCGGTTCGACAGCTCCACCACATAGTTTACCTCATTGAGCTGCTTGACGACCTTGAAAGGGCCCTCCCAGGCGGCCTGTAGTTTGTTCTTTCTCACTGGGATGAGAACCATCACCGGATCCCCGGTGGCGTAGGCACGGGCCCTTGCCGTGCGGTCATACCAGACCTTCTGCTTCTTCTGGGCTCTGGCCAGATTCTCCCTGGCCAGGCCCATGAGTTCAGCAAGTCTCTCTCGGAAGATCAGGACATACTCCACCACTGACTCTCCATCGGGAGTGGCCTTCCCCTCCCACTCGTCTCTCATCAGGTCCAGGGGGCCCCTCACCCTCCTTCCATATAACAGTTCGAAAGGCGAAAATCCGGTAGACTCCTGTGGCACCTCCCTGTACGCGAACAGCAGGTGAGGTAAGTACTTGTCCCAATCCTGTGGGTGCTGGTTCATAAAGGTTTTCAGCATCATCTTTAGCGTCCCGTTAAACCTCTCCACCAGCCCGTTGGACTGGGGGTGATAAGCTGAGGCCCAGTCGTGCCGGACCCCACATTTCTCCCACAAGCACCGGAGCAGGGCCGACATGAAGTTGGAGCCTTGGTCTGTCAAGACTTCCTTGGGGAACCCCACTCGGCTGAAAATGGTCAGGAGCGCATCGGCCACGGTGTCTGCTTCAATGGAAGCTAAGGGCACTGCCTCGGGGTAGCGGGTGGCAAAATCTACCACCACCAGAATGTATTTCTTCCCCGACCGGGTCGTCCTGCTGAGAGGCCCCACGATGTCCATGGCCACCTTCTGGAAAGGCTCCTCTATGATGGGCAAAGGTCTCAAAGCCGCTTTCCCCTTGTCCCGGGCCTTCCCCACCCTCTGACAGGGGTCACAGGATCGGCAATACTGCCGGACCGTGGTAAAGACCCCGGGCCAGTAAAAGTTCTGTAGCAACCTCTGCCGGGTGCGCCGGATTCCCTGGTGCCCTGCGAGGGGGATGTCATGGGCCAGGTACAGGAGCTTGCGGCGATACTTCTGGGGGACCACCAGCTGCCTCCTGATCCCACAGGACTCTACTTCCCTTGTGGGAGCCCATTCTCGGTATAGGAACCCCTTCTCCCACAGGAACCTCTCCTGGCAGCCTCTCCTCATGGTCCGTACCACCCTGAGGTCGGCCAGGTCCCTGAGCTTCCGCAAGGAGGGATCTTTCCTCAACTCGGCCTGGAACTCAGCAGCTGGGGAAGGGATGGGGACCGGTTCCCCCTCAGTGGCCAGGTCTGAGGCCTCAGCCTCTCTGAGCCGTGCCCCTCGGCCCTCCCTTCCCACCAGGGTAGGGTCCTGCGCCTCCGGTGCGGTACCCTCCCCGAGGTCAGGGAGCAGTGGCCCTCGCCGGCTCTGGCTACGGGTCACAACCAGGGCGGTCTGGGGCTTGCTTGGCCAGTCCTCTAGGTCTCCCCCCATCAAAACTTCAGTGGGCAAATGGTGGTGTACCCCCACATCCTTGTGGCCCTCCTTGGCCCCCCATTTCAGGTGTACCCTTGCCACGGGCACCTTAAATGGGGTCCCACCCACCCCTGTCAGGGTCAGGTAGGTGTTGGGCACCACCCGATCTGGGGCCACCACCTCGGGCCGGGCCAGCGTCACCTCCGCACCCGTATCCCAGTATCCATTGACCTTCCTCCCATCCACCTCCAGGGGAACAAGGCACTCTCTCCGGAGGGACAGCCCCGCGCCCACCCTGTAAACTGAGCGCCCTGAGTCCAGAGCCTCCAGCCCTCTGGTGGAGCTGGCCTGGGGTACTCTTCCCTCCGGGGCAGGTGGTAAACTGGCAGCCCCCCTTGCCTGAGTCGTCTGCCCCTCGTCCAGCTGGGTCCCTACCCAGTTAACCCTGGGTAGGTTGGGTCTGCTCAGTTTGTCCCTGAGCCCAGGGTACTGGGACCGTACGTGGCCTCTCTGGCCACAGTGATAGCAGCTCAGGTCACGTTGGTCCCCTCGAGCGGGTCGGAGGGGCCCGACGCCAGGCGTTCCCCTTGGGAGGGGGTTCTCCCTATTTCCCCGCTGGGAGGCCCCCTGGTGACTCTCTCTCTGCATCGGGGGGGGCCTGTTCTTTTGGGACTCCTCCCGGCTACCCCCTGACCGACTGTTCACAAACTCGTCGGCCAGCTGCCCTGCGTGCTGGGGGTTCTCGAGCTTTTTGTCCACCAACCACAGCCTCAGGTCGGAAGGGCACTGTTCATACAGCTGCTCCAGTACAATTAGGTCAAGCAGGTCCTCTTTAGCTCGGGCCCCCGCTGTCCACTTGCGGGCATACCCCTGCATCCGGTTGGCCAGTTGTAGGTAGGTGACCTCAGGCGTTTTACGCTGACTCCGGAACCTTCTCCGGTACATCTCGGGGGTCAGCCCAAACTCACGGAGCAGGGCCTGTTTGAACAGTTCATAGTCCCCTGCCTCCGGCCCTGTCATCCGGCTGTACACCTCCACGGCTTTGGGGTCCAGTAAGGGGGTGAGAAACTGGAGCCTGTCTGCAGGGTCAACCCTGTGCAGCTCACAGGCATTCTCAAAGGCCGTCAGGAAGCTATCTATGTCCTCCCCCTCCTTCCGCTGGGCCAGGAAGCACTTATCAAAGTTCCTTGCAGTCTTGGGTCCCCCCTCACTCACCACAGCCGGGGCCCCACTGCTCTTCAGCCTGGCCAGCTCCAGTTCGTGCTGTCTTTGTTTCTCCTTCTCCTGGCGCTCATGTTGACGTTGTTTCTCCTTCTCCTCCTGCTCATGTTGACGTTGTTTTTCATGATCCTCCAGCTCCCTCATTTTCATCTCCCTCTCCCATTCCAGCCGCCTCCGCTCCAGGGATGGGGAGCTCCGCCGGGAGGATCCCCTGCTGGGTGCTGGGGTCAGGGTGCCCTCGGTATTCGCTGGGCTTCCCCCAACCCCTCCCCCAGACATAGGTAGGAAGGGTCTCGGGATGTCCTCGGCAGCAGTCTGACCCCTCCCAGCCCGGTCAGGCCCCAGGGCCCACGCTGCGTCTGCCGGGCGGCTCCCCTCAGGGATAGGGATCGGGTCATCCAAGCGATCCCTCTCCTCCAACTGGGCAATCAGTTGTTCCTTGGTGGACCTCCCGATGCGCAGCCCCCTCTGCCTGCACAGCTCCACCAGGTCACTCTTAAGGCGTTTAGCGTACATCTCCCTGCTGGCCACTCGCAGGCCGGGCAGCTTCCCACGGTTTCCAGGAAAAGCCCTTAGTGTGCCAGTCCTTCTTGAGGTCACCACCTCTTTGCCAGGGTCGAGCTGCAGACTCCTCCGCCCCTGGGACTGCTCGCTGCAATCCCCCGGGGGACCCTGTTACTGCAAAAGTCTTTCTCTCTGGTCACACATTCCCAGGGGTTAACCGCCCCCCGAAACCGTCTCTGAATCTTCAGCACGCCTGGTCCCCGTCAATTCCCCTTCGTTTTACTGTTCCCCAGTCACTTACTGCAGGGAGCGCCGTTCACGGGGTGCAGTAGATCCCACCGCTGCCACCAGTTGTCACGGAGTGTGGGGGAGTCCAGGCCCTGCACCCCTCTTCCTGGGATCCACTGAGACTCTCAGCCAGCCAGTAAAACAGAAGGTTTATTGGACAACAGGAACACAGTCCACAACAGAGCTTGTGGGTACAACCAGGACCCCTCAATCACGTCCTTCTGGGGGAGCAGGGAGCTTAGACCCCAGCCCTGGGGTTCCCTGTGTTCCTCCCCCCAGCCTCCAAACTGCCCACTAAACTCACCCCGCAGGTTCCCTGCTGCAGCCTCTGTTCACATTCCTGGGCAGAGGTGTCACCTCCCCCTCCCCCTCCTGGCTCAGGTGACAGGCTCTCAGGACTCCCATCCCCAGGGCACATTCCCAGGTCAACACTCCCCCCTCCCTGCTGAGTCACATCGTCACAACAAGGTCCCTCACCAAAGGCTCTTAAGCAAAGAAAGCTGTCATGGGATAAGAGGGAAGGTCTTCTCAGGGATCAGTAACTGTTAAAAGATAGGAAACAAAGGGTAGAAATAAAAGGTCAGTTTTCACAGAGGAAAGAGGTAAATATCAGGGTCCCCCAAGGATCTATACCGGGACCTGTGCTGTTCAACATTTTCATAACTGATCTGGAAAAAGGGTAAACAGTGAGGTGGCAAAGTTTGCAGATAACACTAAATTAATCAAGATAGTTAAGTCCCAGGCAGTCTGCGAAGAGTTACTGTGACGTTACTGATATAACCTGGGACCGTATAAATCATTGTTGCAACCACCGTTATCTATTTTCAGCAATATTGTACAAAGGTTGCCGTATAAGGTGTCTATGGAAAGGTTATGGCTTGCTGATCATGATTATGCTGTCTGCATTCAGGCATCATTTTTGCAGTTAAAGTTATGAATATTAGCTCTGTACTGGTATCTCGATGTGTTTTGTTTCCAAGAAGCCTTCGTAAAGCATTTGGTCAGCTTCTTGAAAGGAATTTGCAAGTTAAGTGCCCTATCAAGAAACACTTAACTGACAATAGACCGTGGGAGACTCCAATCCACATAAGAAGTCTTCCTGGAGACGTTCAGGATAGAATGTGGGCAATGGCTGCCACCTGTAAAAACAGAGTCATGCATGGACATGTGACTCCAAACTCCATTTTTGCTGTAATTTTCCACGGTAAGAACAAAGAGGGGTTCTTACACCTGGAGGAGACTATAAAAGGCTGATGCCTCATCTCCATCTGGTCTTCAGTCCTGCTTCTTACCTCTGGAGGGACTTTGCTACAGACTGAAGCTCTAAGCAAAGGACTGAAGGACCCATCCCAGCTGGGGATGTTCTCCAGAGATTGGATTTGAACCTGCAGTTTATTCCCTCACTGCTGCAAGCCTGAACCAAGAACTTGGCCGTTCCTGTCTGTCATTGATTCCATTTCACCCATTCTAGCTCTCATCTCTATCCTTTTCCTTTTCTGGATAAACCTTTAGATTTTAGATTCGAAAGGATCGGCAGCAATGTGATTTGTGGGTAAGAGCTGATTTGTATATTGACCTGGGTCTGGGGCTTGGTCCTTTGGGATCAAAATAACCTCTTTTCTCTTACTGGGGTATTGGTTTTCATAACCATCTGTCCCCATAACGAGTGGCCCTGGTGGTGATACTGGGAAACTGGAGTGTCTAAGGCAGGGGTCGGCAACCTATGGCACGCGTGCCAAAGACGGCATGCGAGCTGATTTTTATGGCACGCTCCTGCCTGCCGGGTTCCAGCCGCTGGCCCTAATCAGCCTGCTGCCGAACCCAGGCCGGGATCCCGGCAGGCAGCAGCGAGCCATTAAAAATCCTGCCCGCCCCGGCCGGCTCTTCTGCCCCGCCCCTCCTCTGTTCCCTCCCTGCGGCCGATCAGCTGACTGCCCTTGGCCCTTGCGAGGGAGGGGGGAAGCGGAGCTGCAGCTGTGCTCACTGCTCTGGGGAGGAGGTGGAGAAGAGGTGGGGATGGGGCCTTGGGGAAGGGGTTGGAATCGGCATATCCCCTCCAGCCTCCTGCCGTGAGCCGCTCAGGGCAAGGGGCTGGGCGCACCCCCACGACCCCGGCCCACACCCCAAGCCCTCTGCCCTGACCCCTGCACCTCCCCCACAAACACCCAGCCCTCTGCCCTGACCCCTGCACCCCCCCACAACCCCAGCCCTGACTCCAGCACCCCCCATACATACCCAGCTCCCCCACACCCCTTGCCCTGACTCCTGCACCCTCCTCACACACCCCCAGTCCCCCCACACACCCCACTCTTGCACCCCGCACATCCCACCCCCACCCCTCGCACCAAACGGGAGCTCCTGCTTCACCACCCCACCTCCCCACATTCCCACCTGCACCCCTCGCACCAAATGGGAGCTGCCCAGGTAAGCACTCCACACCCAAACCTCCTGCCCCAACCCTGAGCCCCCTCCCTCATTCTAGCTTCTGGCCAGACCCTACACCTCAACCCCCAGCCTGCTCCTTCACCTGTGCAGAGAGAGAGAGGAAGAGAATGGGCTAGAACCAGGGAGAAGGTAGGTACCCACTCTATATGGGCAGGGCCGGGATCCCAGACCAGCAACGGGCTGAGCGGGGCCTGCAGCTGGGACCCGGGCTGGCAGGAGCCGGCGGACAGAACCCCAGACCGGCAGCGGGCTGAGCCGCTCAGCACACTGCTGGTCTGGGGTCCTGGCCAATGGCCCCGCTCAGCCCGTTGCCGGTCTTGGGTTCTGGCTGCCGGCCCCTTGCCAACCAGGGTCCCAGCCCAGGCCCCGCTCAGCCTGCTGCCGGCCTAGGTGAACGGAAGCCCAGGCTGGCAGTGGGCTGAGCGGGCCAGCGGCGTAAGATCAGCATTTTAATTTAATTTTAAATGAAGCTTCTTAAACATTTTGAAAACCTTGTTTACTTTACGTAAGACAATAGTTTAGTTCTATAATATATAGACCTATAGAGAGAGACCTTCTAAAAACGTTAAAATGTATGACTGGCAGGCGAAACCTTAAATTAAAGTGAATCAATGAAGACTCGGCTCACCGCTTCTGAAAGGCTGCCAACCCCTGCTCTAAGGGAATTGCTTGTGTGACTTGTGATTAGCCAGTGGGGTGAGACCAAAGTCCTCTCTGTCTGGCTGGTTTGGTTTGCCTTGGTGTGCACGGGAACCCCAGCCTGAGGCCGTGACTGCCCTGCTTGAAGCAGTTTGTCCTGAACGGACACTCTCAGGCGGGTCCCGCTGGGACCAGCCTCGTCACAGGTGCAAAGGGATCTCCCAAACGGGGGCGAGTGGCTGCTAGTGATGCAATGCAGTATTTAGGCTGAGACAGAATTCCGGGTTTTTTACCTGTGGCTGCGTACGGTGTACAGCTCCTCCCCCAAGCCAAGGCCAAGGAACCAGTGAGGAGGGGCAAAGGGAGATGAGGGGGAGGCATAAGAAACACTAAAAGCCAAAGAAAAGCCTGGCCTCACTCCCTACCCTTCCCTCAAAAGAGGTACAAAAGAGGCGGCACCGAAGACCCCAGACTCACAACCCTCCAAAATGGAACAGGACCATAAACTGTAAAGGGTGGTGCCAGGCGTGCTCTACAGGTATAACTGCCCTGTTAATAAAGAGGAGGGGGACAGGGAACAGCTCTGCTGGTGTACAGAGTGCGGATTATGCTTGCTTGGTAACCCCAATAACCATCACATTGCCTGCACGTGGGACTCTGGCCTTCTGCTTTCTGTCTGGGTGACAAGAACCAAGGGAGGACGAGAGGAAGCCCTAACATGGGCAACAGAATGGCAGGTGAAATTCAGTGGTGATAAATGCAAAGTAATGCACATTGGAAAACTTCATCCCAACTCTACATACAAATTGATGGGGTCTAAATTAGCTGTTACCATTCAGGAAAGAGAGCTTGGAGTCACTGTGGAGAGTTCCCTGAAAAGATTCACTCAATGTGCAGCAGCCGTCAAAAAAGCGAACATTGTTGGGAATCACTGGGAAAGGGATAAATATGAAGACAGAAAATATCCTAATGCCTCTCTATAAAGCCATGGTACTCCCACACTTTGAATACCATTTCCAGATCTGGTCGCCCTATCTCAAAAAAGAAACATTACAACTGGAAAACGTACATATGAGGAGAGATTAATAAGACTGGGACTTTTCATCTGAGAAAAGAGACGACTAAGGGAGGATAAGATAGAGGCCTAAAAATCATGACTGGTGTGGAGAACGTGAATAGAGAAGTGTCATTTACCCCTTCACATAACACAAGAACCAGGGGTCACCCAATGAAACTAGAATCATAGACCCACAGGGTTAGAAGGGACTGCAAGGGCCACCTAGTCTAACCCTCTGCCGAGATGCAGGATTTGTTGTTTCTAAACCAACCATTAACAGGCAGCAGGTTTAACACAAACCAAAGGAAAGATTTCTTCACACAACACACAGTCAACCTGTGGCACTCCTTGCCAGAGGATGTTGTGAAGGCCAAGACTATAACGTGGTTCAGAAAAGAATGAGAGAAGTTCCTGGACGACACATGTGGAGACAGGGCCTGGGAGCTGGCCTGGTGCCGCAGCCTCACCTGCAATGCCCAGGAAGCGGTGGGAGAAGATGGAGAGCTGGATGGTGTCGAGCTGGGTGCTGATGGGGCCCTGCTTCTCAGAGCCCACGGCAATGCTGATGTCCCCATGGCGGGTGATGGAGGCCGTGCAGCCCGGCTCAATGAGGATGGTGCTGAGGAATGAGGCTGTGTTACTGCACATGCCCTGGGGAGGGTTCCCCAGGGCAGCACTTCCCATCGCCCCCCAGGACGTCCATCACCACCCACTGTCCAGAACTCCCTGAACCGCACTGCAGAGCCTCTCATGCAGGAGGGACAGAGACTTCCCCAGCCACAGAGCAAGTCAGAGGCTGGGCCGGGCACAGCACCCAGGAGCGCTGACCACCCATCTCAGCCCGGCCCAGCTCTCCCCTGTCGACTCTGGGCACAGCACCCAGGAGCGCTGACCACCCATCTCAGCCCGGCCCGGCTCTCCCCTCTCGACACCGGGCACAGCACCCAGGAGCGCTGACCACCCCTCTCAGCCCGGCCCAGCTCTCCCCACTCGACACCGAGCACAGCACCCAGGAGCGCTGACCACCCCTCTCAGCCCGGCCCAGCTCTCCCCACTCGACACCGAGCACAGCACCCAGGAGCGCTGACCACCCCTCTCAGCCCGGCCCGGCTCTCCCCTCTCGACACCGGGCACAGCACCCAGGAGCGCTGACCACCCATCTCAGCCCGGCCCGGCTCTCCCCTGTCGACACTGAGCACAGCACCCAGGAGCGCTGACCACCCCTCTCAGCCCGGCCCGGCTCTCCCCACTCGACACCGAGCACAGCACCCAGGAGCACTGACCACCCCTCTCAGCCCGGCCCGGCTCTACCCTGTCGACACCGGGCACAGCACCCAGGAGCACTGACCACCCCTCTCAGCCCGGCCCGGCTCTCCCCTCTCGACACCGAGCACAGCACCCAGGAGCACTGACCACCCCTCTCAGCCCGGCCCGGCTCTCCCCTCTCGACACCGGGCACAGCACCCAGGAGCGCTGACCACCCATCTCAGCCCGGCCCAGCTCTCCCCTGTCGACACCGAGCACAGCACCCAGGAGCACTGACCACCCCTCTCAGCCCGGCCCGGCTCTCCCCTCTCGACACCGGGCACAGCACCCAGGAGCGCTGACCACCCATCTCAGCCCGGCCCGGCTCTCCCCTCTCGACACCGGGCACAGCACCCAGGAGCGCTGACCATCGATCTCAGCCCAGCCCAGCTCTCCCCTCTCGACACCGGGCACAACACCCAGGAGCGCTGACCACCCATCTCAGCCCGGCGCAGCTCTCCCCTGTCGACACCGGGCACAGCACCCAGGAGCACTGACCACCCCTCTCAGCCCGGCCCGGCTCTCCCCTCTCGACACCGGGCAGAGCACCCAGGAGCGCTGACCACCCATCTCAGCCCGGCCCAGCTCTCCCCTGTCGACACCGGGCACAACACCCAGGAGCGCTGACCATCGATCTCAGCCCAGCCCAGCTCTCCCCTCTTGACACCGGGCACAACACCCAGGAGCGCTGACCACCCATCTCAGCCCGGCCCAGCTCTCCCCTCTCGACACCGGGCACAGCACCCAGGAGCGCTGACCACCCCTCTCAGCCCGGCCCAGCTCTCCCCTCTCAACACCGGGCACAGCTCCCAGGCGTCCTTATGCCCAGCGTCCTGCTTTCACCATTGGCCCAGGCTCTCCCCGCAGTGATGGGAATAGAACTCATATGTCCGGGCTCCATCTACCTCTCCTCCTACCTGTTCTTATCAATGATGATGCTGGGGCCGGGGATGGAGTGGTCCCAGGACAGATCCTCCAGCAGGTACACGCAGGTGTCCAGGTAGCCATCGGTGAAATAGCAGCGGGTCACCTGGCCAGGGAGAAAAAGGGGATGCCCTGAGAGTGCCTGGGCCCAGGTTCCCCCAACCCCGCCCTGTTGTGCATCACTTAACAGGGAACCCCCTCCCCCACCCCCTGGCATAGCTGGAGCCATTGTCTCAGCAGTTCAGATTGTGGGGCCATGGGCCAGGCACTGATGCTGCCCTGCCCCAGAGGAGCCATCTGGACCCACAGGCCATGGCTCAGCGCAGTCAGAGCACGCCTGGGCCCCAGGCAGCCTGCCCTCCCTGCATTCAGCGCCCCACGGGCCTGTGGTGCGCAGGAGAGGTGCCCATCGTGCCGCCCCCTCTCTGGGAAAAGCTGAGCCCCCGGGATCTGCTCCGAGGCAGGGCATGCGGGAGGACCAGCAGATCACTGACAGGCAGGGGCTTGTGGGTTTGCCCTGGGAGAGGTGCTGCCGCATCCCAGAGCCCACCTGCCCCTAGGCAGGGAGGGAGCAACCCCCTCTCCACTGCCCTAGGGTGGGGGGCGCTCACGGCGGGACGGGAGAGCGCTGCTCCCTCGGTCTCACCGTCTCCACACGGGCAGGTCTGCCGCTGGCCGCGACTGGCTCGTCCTGACCAATCCCGGTGCTCCCAGTGCCTCGCACCCGCACATCATCCACCACCACAGGGCGCCCGGGGATGGTGAAGCCAAACTCTTTCAGGTACCTGCAGGGCCAGGCAGCCGTTACCCCAGACACACGCTGCACCGGGGCTGCAGAGATGCCCACCAGCCCGGCATGTGGCTGAGAACAAGCCCCGCTGCACCCCTTGCAAGGCAGGGCTCCTCTGGGCCACAGGTGGGGCAGGGGCAGTGGCCTGGCAGACACAAGGCAAGTCTCCAGCGAGCCCTGGGTAGTTGCTGCCCACTAACCCTCAGGTGTCCAGTGACCATGAGATGGTCGAGTTCAGGATCCTGACACAGGGAAGAAAGGAGAGCAGCAGAATACAGACCCTGGACTTCAGAAAAGCAGACTTTGACTCCCTCAGGGAACTGATGTGCAGGATCCCTTGGGAGAATAACATGAGTGGGAAAGGAGTCATACATAGAATCACAGAATATCAGGGTTGGAAGGGACCTCAGGAGGTCATCTAGTCCAACCCCCTGCTCAAAGCAGGACCAATGGATGTATTGTATCTTGACTTTAGCAAAGCTTTTGACACGATCTCCCACAGTATTCTTGTCAGCAAGTTAAAGAAGTATGGGCTGGATGAATGGACTACAAGGTGGGTAGAAAGTTGCCTAGATTGTCGGGCTCAACGGGTAGTGATCAATGGCTCCATGTCTAGTTGGCAGCCAGTGTCAAGTGGAGTGCCCCAGGGGTCGGTCCTGGGGCCGGTTTTGTTCAATATCTTCATAAATGATCTGGAGGATGGTGTGGATTGCACTCTCAGCAAATTTGCGGATGATATTAAACTGGGAGGAGTGGTAGATACGCTGGAGGGCAGGGATAGGATACAGAGGGACCTAGACAAATTGGAGGATTGGGCCAAAAGAAATCTGATGAGGTTCAATAAGGATAAGTGCAGAGTCCTGCACTTAGGACGGAAGAACCCAATGCACAGCTACAGACTAGGGACCGAATGGCTCAGCAGCAGTTCTGCGGAAAAGGACCTAGGGGTGACAGTGGACAAGAAGCTGGATATGAGTCAGCAGTGTGCCCTTGTTGCCAAGAAGGCCAATGGCATTTTGGGATGTATAAGTAGGGGCATAGCGAGCAGATCGAGGGACGTGATCGTCCCCCTCTATTCGACATTGGTGAGGCCTCATCTGGAGTACTGTGTCCAGTTTTGGGCCCCACACTACAAGAAGGATGTGGATAAATTGGAAAGAGTCCAGCGAAGGGCAAGAAAAATGATTAGGGGTCTGGAACACATGACTTATGAGGAGAGGCTGAGGGAAATGGGATTGTTTAGTCTGCGGAAGAGAAGAATGAGGGGGGATTTGATAGCTGCTTTCAACTACCTGAGAGGGGGTTCCAGAGAAGATGGTTCTAGACTATTCTCAGTGGTGGAAGAGGACAGAACAAGGAGTAATGGTCTCAAGTTGCCGTGGGGGAGGTTTAGGTTGGATATTAGGAAAAACTTTTTCACTAGGAGGGTGGTGAAACACTGGAATCCGTTGCCTAGGGAGGTGGTGGAATCTCCTTCCTTAGAAGTTTTTAAGATCAGGCTTGACAAAGCCCTGGCTGGGATGATTTAATTTGGGATGGTTCCTGCTTTTGAGCAGGGGGCTGGACTAGATGACCTCCTGAGGTCCCTTCCAACCCTGATATTCTATGATTCTATGATTCAATCCCCAGCGAAATCATCCCAGGAGAGCTGGCTATATTTTAAAGAATCCTTATTGAGGTTGCAGAAACAAACCATCCCTATGTGGAGAAAGAATAGTAAATATGGCAGGCGACCAGCTTGGCTTAACAGTGAAATCCTTGCTGATCTTGAACACAAAAAAGAAGCTTACAAGAAGTGGAAGATTGGACAAATGACCAGGGAAGAGTATAAAAATATTGCTCAGGCTTGCAGGAGTGAAATCAAGAAGGCCAAATCACACCTGGAGTTGCAGCTAGCAAGAGATGTTGAGAGTAACAAGAAGGGTTTCTTCAGGTACAAGAAGAAAGTCAAGGAAAGTGTGGGCCCCTCACTGAATGGCGGAGGCAACCTAGTGACAGAGGATGTGGAAAAAGCGAATGTTCTCAATGCTTTTTTTGCCTCTGTCTTCACAAACAAGGTCAGCTCCCAGAATACTGCACTGGGCAGCACAGCATGGGGAGGAGGTGACCAGCCCTCTGTGGAGAAAGAAGTGGTTCAGGACTATTTAGAAAAGCTGGACGAGCACAAGTCCATGGGGCCAGATGCGCTGCAACCGAGGGTGCTAAAGGAGTTGGCGGATGTGATTGCAGAGCCATTGGCCATTATCTTTGAAAACTCATGGAGATCTGGGGAAGTCCCGGATGACTGGAAAAAGGCTAATGTAGTGCCCATCTTTAAAAAAGGGAAGGAGGAGGATCCTGGGAACTACAGGCCAGTCAGCCTCACCTCAGTCCCTGGAAAAATCATGGAGCAGGTCCTCAAGGAATCAATTCTGAAGCACTTACACGAGAGGAAAGTGATCAGGAACAGTCAGCATGGATTCACCAAGGGCAATTCATGCCTGACTAATCTAATTGCCTTCTATGACGAGATAACTGGCTCTGTGGATGAGGGGAAAGCAGTGGACGTGTTGTTCCTTGACTTTAGCAAAGCTTTTGACACGGTCTCCCACAGTATTCTTGCCAGTAAGTTAAAAGAAGTATGGGCTGGATGAATGGACCATAAGGTGGATAGAAAGTTGGCTAGATCATTGGGCTCAACGGGTAGTGATCAATGGCTCCATGTCTAGTTGGCAGCCGGTATCAAGTGGAGTGCCCCAAGGGTTGGTCCTGGGGCCGGTTTTGTTCAATATCTTCATTAATGATCTGGAGGATGGCGTGGATTGCACCCTCAGCAAGTTTGCAGATGACACTAAACTGGGAGGAGAGGTAGATATGCTGGAGGGGAGGGATAGGATACAGAGGGACCTAGACAAATTGGAGGATTGGGCCAAAAGAAATCTGATGAGGTTCAACAAGGACAAGGGCAGAGTCCTGCACTTAGGACGGAAGAATCCCATGCACCGCTACAGACTAGGGACCGAATGGCTCGGCAGCAGTTCTGCAAAAAAGGACCTAGGGGTTACAGTGGACGAGAAGCTGGATAGGAGTTAACAGTGTGCCCTTGTTGCCAAGAAGGCCAATGGCATTTTGGGCTGTATAAGTAGGGGCATTGCCAGCAGATCGAGGGACGTGATCGTTCCCTTCTATTTGACACTGGTGAGGCCTCATCTGGAGTACTGTGTCCAGTTTTGGGCCCCACACTACAAGAAGGATGTGGAGAAATTGGGGAGAGTCCAGCGAAGGGCAACAAAAATGATTAGGGGTCTGGAACACATAACTTATGAGGAGAGGCTGAGGGAAATGGGATTGTTTAGTCTGCGGAAGAGAAGAATGAGGGGGGATTTGATAGCTGCTTTCAACTACCTGAAAGGGGGTTCCAAAGAGGATGGATCTAGACTGTTCTCAGTGGTGGCAGATGACAGAACGAGGAGTAATGGTCTCAAGTTGCAGTGGGGGAGGTCTAGGTTGGATATTCGGAAACACTATTTCACTAGGAGGGTGGTGAAACACTGGAATGCGTTACCTAGGGAGGCGGTGGAATCTCCTTCCATAGAGGTTTTTAAGGTCAGGCTTGACAAAGCCCTGGCTGGGATGATTTAGTTGGGGATTGGTCCTGCTTTGAGCAGGGGGTTGGACTAGATGACCTCCTGAGGTCCCTTCCAACCCTGATCTTCTCGGATTCTGTGATTAAGCCCAGGGCCCTCAGGATCGTGCCACGGTGCACATCAGTCATTCTGGGAGAAGCACAGGGCAGCAACTCCTCTCCCCAGGGCCTAGGCAGGCCCCTGCCCGAAGGGATGGCAGCCGCAGCCCCAATGCTGCCAGGGGGAAGGAGAGGCCCAGGCCCCTGCGTGGGGCAAGGGACACCCACCTGCTGGAGAAGGCGGCGCGGAAGTCCCCGGCCCGGCAGGAATCGGACGTGGCCGGGTGCCCCTTGGCCGAGCACATGAGGGCACAGTCTGTGCGCTCATAGCGCAGGTGCAGGAAGGGCTCCGTGCGGATCTGAGACCTGGGTGGGGAGGGAGAGGTTAGCTGCGGGGGGGGGCGTTTTCTAGACAGAGAGCCCACCCGCCTGCTGCGTGTTAGAGAGCCCACCCGCCCCCCTGAAAGCTCCCCCGCCCCCCGAGAGCCCGTCCCCCCGCCAGAGAGCCCACCCGCCCCCCTGAAAGCTCCCTCGCCCCCCGAGAGCCCGTCCCCCCGCCAGAGAGCCCGCCCGCCCCCCTGAAAGCTCCCTCGCCCCCCCGAGAGCCCGTCCCCCCGCCAGAGAGCCCGCCCGCCCCCCTGAAAGCTCCCTCGCCCCCCGAGAGCCCGTCCCCCCGCCAGAGAGCCCGCCCGCCCCCCTGAAAGCTCCCTCGCCCCCCGAGAGCCCGTCCCCCCGCCAGAGAGCCCGCCCGCCCTCCTGAAAGCTCCCTCGCCCCCCGAGAGCCCGTCCCCCCGCCAGAGAGCCCGCCCGCCCCCCTGAAAGCCCGCCTGCCTGCTGAGTGCTAGAGAGCCCATCTGCCCACCCCCCAAGAGCCCGCCCCCCACCCGAGAGCCCGCACCTGCCCGCCCGGAGAAAGCAGTGGGAGGTGCTGATGCAAACCCCGGGGCAGAGGGTGACGGGCCCCTCCTGATCCCTGCAGCACCCAGTGCTTCCTCCTCGGGGCGTCCAGCCGGCAGCACCCCAGCTCCAGACCCCGGTGGGCAGCCCTGGGCCAGTGGGGCGGGTACCTGGGGAAGCCCTGGGCCTGCAGGGCCCGCACACACTCGGTCTCCAGCGCCGCCAGGCGCTCGTCCAGCTGGGCATAGGCCTCGGGCCCGTAGCGCAGGGAGCAGGGCTCCTGGGCCTCGTGCACCACGTCCGCCAGGGCCAGGCCGTAGGCCGACAGGATCCCGCTGTGCCTGCAAGGAGACCCGGCGTGAGGGCTCCAGCTCGGTCCTCAGGGCAACGCGGCGGGGGGCACCCTGAGCCGGGCAGAGCGGCCCCTGGCCAGTCCCAGGGCGCGGGTCCAGCTACGCAGGAACCACAGGCTCCCCCCCGTCCCCCCACTCCCAGCGCCCTGCCCAGCTCCCCCTGTCCCCCACTCCCAGCACCTGGCCCTGCTTCCCCCATCCCCCCACTCCCAGCGCCCAGCCCTGCTCCCCCCAGGTTCCCACGCTCAGTGCCCGGCCCAGCTCCCCCCGTCTCCCCACTCCCAGCGCCCTGCCCAGCTCCCCCTGTCCCCCACTCCCAGCGCCCGGCCCTGCTCCCCCTGTCCCCCACTCCCAGCACCTGGCCCTGCTTCCCCCATCCCCCCACTCCCAGCGCCCAGCCCTGCTCCCCCCAGGTTCCCCCGCTCAGTGCCCAGCCCAGCTCCCCCCATCCTCCCATTCCCAGCGCCCGGCCCTTCTCCCCCCGTCCCCCCACTCCCAGCACCCGTCCCAGCTCCCCCCGTTCCCCCACTCCCAGCGCCCGGCCCTGCTCCCCCCACTCCCAGCGCCCGGCCCAGTTCCCCCCAGGTTCCCCCGCTCAGTGCCCAGCCCAGCTCCCCCCATCCCCCCATTCCCAGCGCCCGGCCCTTCTCCCCCCATCCCCCCACTCCCAGCACCCGTCCCAGCTCCCCCCGTCACCCCACTCCCAGCGCCCAGCCCAGTTCCCCCCAGGTTCCCCCACTCAGTGCCCAGCCCAGCTCCCCCCATCCCCCCACTCCCAGCGCCCAGCCCAGCTCCCGCCGTCACCCCACTCCCAGCGCCCGGCCCAGCTCCCCCCGTCCCCCCATTCCCAGCGCTCGGCCCTTCTCCCCCCGACCCCCCATTCCCAGCGCCCTGCCCAGCTCCCGCCGTCACCCCACTCCCAGCGCCCTGCCCAGCTCCCGCCGTCACCCCACCCCCAGCGCCCGGCCCAGCTCCCCCCAGGTTCCCCCGCTCAGTGCCCAGCCCAGCTCCCACCATCCCCAGCACTCGGCCCTTCTCCCCCCGTCCCCCCACTCCCAGCGCCCGGCCCTGCTCCCCCCGTTCCCCCACTCCCAGCGCCCGGCCCAGCTCCCCCCATCCCCCCACTCCCAGCGCCCAGCCCAGCTCCCCCCAGGCCCCCACTCCCAGCCCTTCTCCCCCCATCCCTCCACTCCCAGCGCCCTGCCCAGCTCCCGCCGTCACCCCACTCCCAGCGCCCGGCCCAGCTCCCCCCAGGCCCCCACTCCCAGCCCTTCTCCCCCCGTCCCCCCATTCCCAGCGCCCGGCCCAGCTCCCCCCATGTTCCCCCGCTCAGTGCCCGGCCCAGCTCCCCCCGTCCCCCCACTCCCAGCACCCGGCCCATCTCCCCCCGTCCCCCCACTCCCAGCACCCGGCCCAGCTCCCCCGTCCCCCACTCCCAGCACCCGGCCCAGCTCCCCCGTCCCCCACTCCCAGCACCCGGCCCAGCTCCCCCTGTCCCCCACTCCCAGCGCCCAGCTTCCCCCACTCCCAGCGCCCAGCCCAGCTCCCCCCATCCCCCCACTCCCAGCGCCCAGCTTCCCCCAGCCCCCCACTCCCAGCGCCCAGCTTCCCCCAGCCCCCCACTCCCAGCACCTGCCCCAGCTCCCCCCATCCCCCCACTCCCAGCGCCCAGCTTCCCCCATCCCCCCACTCCCAGCGCCCAGCTCCCCCCAGCCCCCCACTCCCAGCGCCCAGCTTCCCCCGTCCCCCCACTCCCAGCGCCCAGCTCCCCCCGTCCCCCCACTCCCAGCGCCCAGCTCCCCCCAGCCCCCCACTCCCAGCACCCAGCTCCCCCCAGCCCCCCACTCCCAGCACCTGGCCCAGCTCCCCCCAGCCCCCCACTCCCAGCGCCCAGCTCCCCCCAGCCCCCCACTCCCAGCGCCTGCCCCAGCTCCCCGGTACGTACTTGTGAATGAACACCCTCTTCATGCCCAGCGCACGGGCAATGGCGCAGGCGTGCTGCCCTCCTGCGCCCCCGAAGCAGGCCAGCACGTGGCGCGAGGTATCGTGGCCCCTCGCCTACCAGAACCAGAGGAAGCGTCACCCACAGGGACATCAAACCGAGCCCCCCCGCCCCGGCTCAGGGACCCAACCCCTCCCCCGGCAAACAGAGGCCCCCTGCCCAGGCGAGACCCAGGGAACCAACCCCCCCGGGGAACAGAGCTCCCCGCCCCAGAGCAGACCCAGGGAACCAACCCCTCCCCGCCCCCACCCCCAGGAACTGAGCCCCCCTGGCAAGAGCCAGGAACCATCCCCACCCCCGGCCAGGGAACTGAGAGCGAGCCCCAGGAAACCTTCCCCACCCCCAGGAACAAGTCCTGGGGAACCTTCTCTCTCCCGCAGGCAGGATGCGGCTGCACTTGGCCAGAGTCACCAGCCTGGCCTGAGCCTTCCCCTGGGCTCAGCACTGCACGTAACACCGGGGAGCGCCGGGGCCCCGGCAGAGCCAGGAGCTGTCCATGCACAGCCCCTGGCTCTGCTCCCAGTGCTGGCAGGGGAGCAGGGGTGGGGGACTCCTGGGCATTTTCCCAGGGTGGGGGGAGATGCCCTGCCAGCTCCGCGGAGACGAGGGGGCAGATGTCACCATCCTGGGGCTGATGGGCTGCAGCACTGCCCTGCCCCTACCTGGGTCAGGGAGCGGATGGGCCGGCACATGGCCTCATTGGCCACCTGGATGAAGCCCATGGCCACCTCCTCCACAGTGAGAGAGGGGTGGGGGCCCGGCGCCTGGCTGGCCGGGAAGGCATTCACGTGGGCAGTGAGCTCCTGGAAGCCCTGCAGGGCGGCGTCCCGCGAGAGCGGCTGGTCCTCACCCGGCCCAAAGATGTGGGGGAAGTAATGGGGCAGCAGGCGGCCCAGACAAAGGTTGGCATCAGTCACTGTCAGGGGCCCCCCTGCAAAGACAAGGGGGTCAGTCGCTGCCACTCGCCAGCCCACCCAGACACGCCCCGGCACAGCAGAGCCCCGGCCTCACCCTTCCTGTAGGAGGCGGGGCCAGGATGGGCCCCCGCGGACTCGGGACCAACCACAAACAGCCCGGACCTGGTGGGGAGAGAAGGAGGAGGCGTTACTGCAGCACGGCCCCGGGCAGGCACGGGAGGCCCATGCAGCGGCATCGCCCTGCAGTTTGGGGCAGGGAGTGAAGGAGAACCCTGTGCCCAGCTGAGGGCACATGGGCAAGAGGAAGGAAAAGGGTGACCTAGATCAGACCCAGGCAGGGACAGTGCGGGTCACGCGCCAGCCCCGGGAAGTACCAGGAGATCTCCAATGAACACAAAAAGAAAAGGAGGACTTGTGGCACCTTAGAGACTAACCAATTTATTTGAGCATGAGCTTTCGTGAGCTACAGCTCACTTCATCGGATGCATACTGTGGAAACTGCAGCAGACTTTATATATACACAGAGAATATGAAACAATACCTCCTCCCACCCCACTGTCCTGCTGGTAATAGCTTATCTAAAGTGATCAACAGGTGGGCCATTTCCAGCACAAATCCAGGTTTTCTCACCCTCCACCCCCCCACACAAATTCACTCTCCTGCTGGTGCTAGCCCATCCAAAGTGACAACTCTTTACATAATCAAGTCGGGCTATTTCCTGCATAAATCCAGGTTTTCTCACATCCCCCCACCCCCATACACACACAAACTCACTCTCCTGCTGGTAATAGCTCATCTAAACTGACCACTCTCCAAGTTTAAATCCAAGTTAAACCAGAACATCTGGGGGGGGGGGGGGGTAGGAAAAAACAAGAGGAAACAGGCTACCTTGCATAATGACTTAGCCACTCCCAGTCTCTATTTAAGCCTAAATTAATAGTATCCAATTTGCAAATGAATTCCAATTCAGCAGTTTCTCGCTGGAGTCTGGATTTGAAGTTTTTTTATTTTAAGATAGCGACCTTCATGTCTGTGATTGTGTGACCAGAGAGATTGAAGTGTTCTCCGACTGGTTTATGAATGTTATAATTCTTGACATCTGATTTGTGTCCATTTGGAATTCATTTGCAAATTCATTTGCGCCAGGCTGGGGCCTCGGGGACAGACCCGGGGGAGAGCGCCCCCTACTGAGGCCCGCCCAGCAGCACACGCCCCTAGCGCCAGGCTGGGGCATCGGGGTCAGACCCAGGGGAGAGCGCCCCCTACTGAGGCCCACCCAGCAGCACACGCCCCTAGCGCCAGGCTGGGGCATCGGGGTCAGACCCGGGGGAGAGCGCCCCCTAGTGAGCCCCCCCCCGCCCGGCAGCACACACCCCTAGCGCCAGGCTGGGGCATTGGGGTCAGACCCGGGGGAGAGCGCCCCCTACTGAGCCCCTCCCGCCCGGCAGCACACGCCCCTAGCACCAGGCTGGGGCATCGGGGTCAGACCCAGGGGAGAGCGCCCCCTACTGAGCCCCCCCGCCTGGCAGCACACGGCCCTAGCGCCAGGCTGGGGCATCAGAGACAAACCCAGGGGAGAGCGCCCCCTACTGAGCCCCCCCGCCTGGCAGCACACGCCCCTAGCGCCAGGCTGGGGCATCAGAGACAAACCCAGGGGAGAGCGCCCCCTACTGAGCCCCCCCCGCCCGGCAGCACCCGCCCCTACACCAGGCCGGGGCATCAGGGTCAGACCCAGGGGACAGCGCCCCCTATTGAGCCCCTCCCGCCAAGCAGCACACGCCCCTAGCGCCAGGCTGGGGCATTGGGGTCAGACCCAGGGGAGAGCGCCCCCTACTGAGGCCCGCCCAGCAGCACACGCCCCTAGCACCAGGCTGGGGCATCGGGGTCAGACCCAGGGGAGAGCGCCCCCTACTGAGCCCCCCCCGCCCAGCAGCACACGCCCCTAGCGCCAGGCTGGGGCATCAGGGTCAGACCCAGGGGAGAGCACCCCCTACTGAGCCCCTCCCGCCCGGCAGCACACGCCCCTAGCGCCAGGCTGGGGCATCGGGGTCAGACCCAGGGGAGAGCGCCCCCTACTGAGCCCCCCCCCGCCTGGCAGCACATGCCCCTAGCGCCAGGCTGGGGCATCGGGGTCAGACCCGGGGGAGAGCGCCCCCTACTGAGTCCCCCCCGCCCGGCAGCACACGCCCCTAGTGCCACGCTGGGATATTGGGACAGACCCAGGGGAGAGCGCCCCCTACTGGGCCCCCCCCGGGCAGCACACACCCCTAGCGCCAGGCTGGGGCATTGGGGTCAGACCCAGGGGAGAGCGCCCCCTACTGAGCCCCCCCCGCCTGGCAGCACACGCCCCTAGCGCCAGGCTGGGGCATTGGGGTCAGACCCGGGGGAGAGCGCCCCCTACTGAGCCCCCCCCCGGCAGCACACGCCCCTAGCGCCAGGCTGGGGCATCGGGGTCAGACCCGGGGGAGAGCGCCCCCTACTGAGCCCCCCCGGGCAGCACACGCCCCTAGCGCCAGGCTGGGGCATCGGAGACAAACCCGGGGGAGAGCGCCCCCTACTGAGCCACCCCCCGCCCGGCAGCACACGCCCCTAGCGCCAGGCTGGGGCATCGGGGTCAGACCCGGGGGAGAGCGCCCCCTACTGAGCCCCTCCCGCCCGGCAGCACCCGCCCCTAGCGCCAGGCTGGGGCATTGGGGTCTGCGCTGACGCAGGGGAGAGCGCCCCCTTTTGGGGGGAAATGGGGTGCAGCACTGCTCCCAGCAGTAGCCGAGCGTGTGTAGGTCTCAGAGCTGCCCTGACACTGCTTAGCTGTGGGGAGGGGAGAAGGAGCCGGGACGGGGCTGGAACCAGGCCGGCTCTGCTGCGAGCCACGAGTGGCCGATGTCCAGGGGCCGGATGCTGAAGCTCAGACAAGCACAGCCCCTCGGGCCAGGAACGTCAGAGCGCAAGGCCCAAACAGTCCCTTGAGCAGCAGGCAAAGCACCCCCAGAGCCAGCCCACAGTGCCCTTGCCATTCGGCTCCCAGCCCCAACCCCGCACTCGGGGGCCCTCTCCCGGCCCACAAGCAGGACTGGGGCTGCTAGGCCTGGAGTGGGTGCCACTGAGGGCTGTGGGAGGCTCACCCCCTTTGTAAGGGGAGTCAGGGGGCCACAGCAGCAGGACTGGCTGTTCGAGCCCCCCCAAGCCAGCGGGGGTCCCTGAACCCCACCGCTGGGGGAAGGCTCCCCAGGAGCGGCAGGCCAGGGAAGGGGCTGTGCGGGGGCACGGCCGCAGGCAGGCACCCACCGGAAGAAGAGCATGGAGCCGCCGCCGGCCGCCACGGTATTGATGTCCAGCTGGGGGGCCTGGATGCTGATCCCAGCCGTGGTTGCCTCGAAGACATGCTCGTACTCGCCGGCGTAGCGGCTGACATCCGTCGAGGTGCCTGCAGGAGTCACAGCTCAGCCGCTTGCCCCAGGCCCCAGCCAGGGCCTGGCTCCGAGCTGGCTCCATGCAGCCGGCTCCATCCCCAGGGCCTGCAGCCTGCCCGGGGCAGGGCAACATCCCAGCTTCCCCGCCCGCCCTCCCAGCGCCGGGCCTCACCTGCCCTGGGGGAGTCCATCTGGGGGAGCCAGCGTCCCCCTGCCATGTGCAAAGGAGCTCAGACCCTCCCCAGTCACAGGGAGAGACCCCCCTGCATGCCGCACCCACCTCCCATGTCAAAGCCGATCACAGGCTGCCTGTCCTCCTGGCTGTAGGTGGTGATCGCGTAGCCCACAACGCCGCCAGCGGGGCCAGACAGGATGGCCCGGGAGCCACTGAACTGCCCCATGGGGGTCAGGCCCCCGTCGGAGCGCATGAAGAGCACCTGGGTGTCCTGCAGAGGGAGCCAGAGAGAGCAGGTGAGCCTGGAGCCAGGTGGGATGAGGGGCCCTGCATGGACCGAGGGCAGGAGGCAGAACGGGAACCAGGGTCCCCAGCCAGGTTCACAAGGCCAGCAGAACTGGGACGGGCCCTGGGACAGAGGCTGGAGCCAGGTGAGGGGCTCTGGGACGTGCCCCAGGCAGGGAGAGGGCCCTGGCATGGGGACACGGACCAGGCACAGAAGAGGGGAGCAGATGAGTCCATGTGGAGGAGCGGGGGTGGCCGTGTGGGGAGGCGAGAAGAGCCATGTCTGCCTGGGTCGGTGGGGCAGCGCCAGGGGGCTGTTCAGGGCAACGCCCGCCCAGCCGCTGGGGCAATCAGGGCATGGCAGGCCCCTGGAGGCGATGTGCCGCCATGCTCACCTGGAGTTGCTGGGTGAAGCTGGCGCAGAAGCCATCGAGGTAGCGGCGAATGCAGGGGGTCAGGTAGGCATCGGCACAGGCGGTGTACCCGCGTGGCACCACCCGCACCATGGGCATCACCGAGGATGACAGAGACACGTGCTGGAAGCCCAGCTCCTGGGCCAGTGCCCCCACTTGCTGCTCATGGGCTGGCCAGCTGCCAGGGAGAAAGAGAAGAGTCAGGGGACTGGGAAGAGCCGTGGGGCCGGGGCTGCCCCAGCCATACGGCAATCAGCGGGGCGCCAGTTTCCCCAGAGCAAGGCACCCCCACCCAAAGCCAGACAGGAGAGTCCCCAGCCCCCTGGGGCAGGGCCATGCTAGCAGCTGAGCAGGGGCGCTAGTGGGCACCAAGCCGGGTGCAGTGCCCAGCGTGGGGGTGCACAAGGCTGACCTGTTCCCCAGGTTTTGGAGGTGCAGGCTCCAGCCCCGACTGGCTCTGAGCACCGCGAGTGGGGTGGGGCCCAGCGCCCCCCCGGAGGAACTCACGCATAGGAGTGCAGGAGCACCACGGCCAGGCTCCGGATCCCCTGCGCCAACAGCCGCTGCAGGTCTCTCCGCAGCGCGGCCAGGTCCACGGGGCGCTGCACCACCAGCGAATCCCCCACCACACCTGGGGAGGGGATGGAGCCACGGTAGAGGGGCCCACGCCTGCAAACCGCATCCCCAATCCTGCTTCCCCCCCACCCCCCCACAGAGGCCATGGGGCAGAGGGACAGAGAGCAGGGCAATGTGGGGAGGGGACTGGCTGAGGACAGGGAGCGGGGGGGAGGGGAGGGGTAATTGGGGAGACACCAAAGGGACACGAGCTGAACCCCCTCCATGGCGCTGCTCTGGGTACGCAGCGAGCCAGGTCCAGCCGGCCCTGACCTCCCCCCTCCACCTGGCTCCAAACACCAACCTGGGAGCACCTGGCCGGGGTCGGCCCCGGGGAGCTGGCAGCTGGCGTGGTGCAGGATCAGCCGCTCGTCCACCTCGACCACCTCCTCATACAGCACCTCAGGCATTGCCACCTCCTGGGGACCCGACAGAGGGGCCCAGTCACTGCCAGGCTGGGGGGCTGGAGTGTGGAGACCAGCCCTAGGGCAGGGCCAGTCGCACGCGCTCCCACATGGTCTGGGGCAGACCCAGGGATTGGCTCTTGTCCCGCCCACCCCCAGGTGGCCGCCAGGGCGAAGTGGCTGGGGGGCTGGGGGCTGATCCTCCCCCGCCTTGCTGCAGTTCACTCCATCACTTCTGATCCCCTGCTGCCACCCCCCACCCCTCTAACCCTCGGGGGCTGGGGGGGGTGCATTGGGGTCCCCGCTCCCGGTGTGAGGCTGCTGTCTGTGCAGCCCCGCCCGCCACGTCCTGCCGCACCCCACTGACCCAGGTCTCTCTGCGCTGCCCCAGCTCCCCACAACTCCCGCCCACTAGGGTGGGCTCCCTGCCCACCACCCGCCCGCCCCAGGAGAGGGGCCAAGCCCCAGGCCCTGCTCCCGCCAGGACTCTCTGACTCAGCCCAGCCCCTGGCCTGTGAGGCCCCCGGTTCAGCCTCAGTAGCCTCATTTCCTCCCCTCTTCCAGGTGGTCCTGGAGGCGCCTCCCGCCCCCCAGACCCGGCTCCTTGCTGCAGTCAATCAGGGCCCCACCAGGAACGGCTGTGCAGGGCTCCGGGACTCTGATCGCTCTCTCCCAACACAGCGTCCCAGGGCACTGTCACACCTGGGTGAGCAAACTACAGCCCAGCCCACAAGACCCTCTGTGACAAAGCGGGACTGTTCTTAATGTTTCCTCTGAATAGTGTGGGGGTTCCTCAGTTTCCCCTAGGCAGTTCTTAAGTCTCTAGGGGGTGGGATAAGGGTGTATGATCATTGCAGAGCCCTAGAGGGCAGGTGTACACAGGGGTCTGGACACAGAGAATGGCCGACACCCTGTTTCCTGGCAACTGATGGCCTGGCCCTTCCCCCCTGCAAGGTGAGAGCTAAAGGGTTGAAGAACAAAGGAATCCGGTGACCTCCTGGCCCGGGAAAGGGACAAAGCCCAGGGGAGGAGGGGCTGGAGGGGGTTTCAGTTTGGGGCTGGCCGGGACATGGAGTGAAGTGCAGGCGTGGTTGTCTGGCTCACTGCCCCCCAAAATGGACCCAGCTGAGGAGTCCTGTTCTCTGCACCTGCAAGCTCTGTTTTAGACCATGTTCCTGTCGTCTAATAAACCTTCTGTTTTACTGGCTGGCTGAGAGTCACGTCTGACTGCAGAGTTGGGGGGCAGGACCCTCTGGCTTCCCCAGGACCCCGCCTGGGTGGACTCGCTGTGGGAAGCGCACGGAGGGGCAGAGGATGCTGAATGCTCCGAGGTCAGACCTAGGAAGGTGGAAGCTGTGTGAGCTGTGTGTCCTGCAGACAGGCTGCTCACAGAGAGACTTCCCCAGAGTCCTGCCGGCTTCATAGGGAGCAGTTCCAGAGCATCACCTGTGGACGCCGGGACACCCTCCTGCCCGGCCCCTGAGCTCCTGGCCTGGGAAGCTATCCCTGGCCCCTCCCCTGCTGTTCCCCCTTCCTCAGCCTCAGCTCACTAGGCCACCGGCGCGATGCTCTGGGAGGGGGGCGGTGTCACGGAGTGTGGGGGAGTCCAGGCCCTGCACCCCTCTTCCTGGGATCCACTGAGACTCTCAGCCAGCCAGTAAAACAGAAGGTTTATTGGACAACAGGAACACAGTCCACAACAGAGCTTGTGGGTACAACCAGGACCCCTCAATCACGTCCTTCTGGGGGAGCAGGGAGCTTAGACCCCAGCCCTGGGGTTCCCTGTGTTCCTCCCCCCAGCCTCCAAACTGCCAACTAAACCCACCCCGCAGGTTCCCTGCTGCAGCCTCTGTTCACATTCCTGGGCAGAGGTGTCACCTCCCCCTCCCCCTCCTGGCTCAGGTGACAGGCTCTCAGGTCTCCCATCCCCAGGGCACATTCCCAGGTCAACACTCCCCCCTCCCTGCTGAGTCACATCGTCACAGGCGGCGAGTTCCTGGGGCAGTGCAGCTGCAGAGCCCAGCCTGACCCGGTGTGTGCTGCGCGGCCTGGCTGCCTGACCTGGTCTCTGTGCTGCACGGTCAGTGGCTAGCTCCAGACGGGCGGCGTGGCTGCCTGTCCTGGTGCTCTGGGCGGCGCGGTGAGGGGGCAGAGAGCGGGGGGTTGAATAGAGGGCAGGGGAGGTCAGGGTGGTGGGCAGGGGTGTGATAGGGGTCGGAACGGTCAGAGGGCAGGGAACAGGGGGGGTTGAATGGGGGCAGGGGTCCCAGGGGTAGGCAGTCAGGAAGGAGAGGGGGGGTTGAACGGGCGGTGGGGGCAGTCAGGGGACAGGGAGGGGTGGATGGGGCAGGGGTCCCGGAGGGGTGGGCGTGAGGGGACAGGGAATGCGGGGGTTGGATGGGGCAGGAGTCCTGGGGGGGGCCATCAGGGGGCGAGAAGCAAGGGGGGTCGGATAGGTGGCAGGAGCCGGGCCACGCCTGGCTGTTTGGGGATGCACAGCCTCCCCTATCCGGCCCTCCATACAATTTCTGAAACCCGATGCGGCCCTCAGGCCAAAAAGTTTGCCCACCCCTGGTTTAACCCCTCTTGCCCCAGAGAGGCTAAAGGCACATCTACACAGCAAAACACCCGCGGCACCATCTCAGGACCCGGGGCAGCTGCCTTGGGCCGCACTATGCCCGCTCGGGCTGCAGCCAGGCCCTGAGACCCAGCAGAGGCGGGACAGGGGGGTCTCGATTCCTAGCCTTCAGCCCAAGGCCAAACGTCTACACTGTGTGGGGAGCCCGGGGGCCCGAGTCAGCTGACCAGCACCAAGGCTTGCTGCCGCGGCTGTGTTTGCTGTGTGGACGTACCCAAAGGGAGGCACATCAGGAGGAAGTCAGTGGCTTAGTCTAGACCCTCCCATCTAGAACAGACACCAGAGCCGACAGCCAGGACACACCCGCCCTGCCCCCGCCCCCCCACCCCCACCCCTGGGTGCTCAGTGACGGAGGCGCCTGGACTGGGGCTCTCTGGGATGCATCGGATGCAGTGAGCTGTAGCTCACGAAAGCTGATGCTCAAATAAATTGGTTAGTCTCTAAGGTGCCACAAATCCTCCTCTTCTTTTTCCAGGGATTAAAGGCTCAATCCAGGCCATGTACAAAGTGCAGGGGAGCCTCAGGGGAAAGCCACTGCCAGCAAGAGTTGGGAGGGTCTGTGGGGAGGGATGGAGCAGCCGCAGCTGCCACGTGGCCCCACAGCCAGCCAAGTGCAGAGAAAGGGGGGCGGGTACTGCAGCCAGAGATTAGCTGAGGAATCCAGTCCAGGCTTCTTCCAAACAATGGGCCCCTTGCACTGGGTTCCCAAGGACATCCTCTGGGTCAGTGGACAAGGCCCTCCCGAAGGGCGACTCCCCCAGGGCCTCACGTGCTGGATTCACGAGAGTGCCCCGCGTGCGCTCAAACTGTGCCAGCCAATCACCAGGTGCAGCACATACCCCGCCCTGCCCGGCTGCCCCTGGCATGTGGGAAAGGGGCCCTGAGGGCAGTGGGGGGCTGGTTTACTCAGAGACAGAGCATGCAGGAGAATCCTGCCCAGATTCCAGATGCTCCTGGACCCAGGAGCTCCTTGACCTGGCCACACTTGGCACCCAAGGCCATACAAAGTCATGTCAGCAGTAGCAGCCTGGCCCAGGAGAGGCACACAGACAGGAGGCAGGGCTGGGGACTCACCAGATCAAAGATTCTGGGCCGAGCCTGGTTGCCGATGTGCAGGAGATCCCGGAAGCCCTTGGTGATCAGCAGGGCAATCCGCTCCCCATTGCGCTCCAGCAGGGCGTTGGTGGCCACCGTGGTCCCCATGCGGATCCACTCTATCTGCGATGTGTCCAGGGGGTGGTCGCAGGGAAAGGGAATGCCGCATTCCTGGGGGAAGCTCCTGTCACTGTGGGGCACTCTCCTCCCACAGCCAGTAACACCCCTCCATGGAGCTCAGATCATCTCATGCCCATGAGCCCAGCAGAAGGGAGTCACTGTCCCCAGAGTGCTGATGGGGAAATTGAGGCTCAGAGGGGAAGGAACTGGTTCAAGGTGATCCAGCGAGCCAGTGGAAGAGCTGGAAACACCCCAGGAGCCTGGCTTCCCAGCCCAGGGCTCTAACCTTGGGGGCCCTTCATGAGCCATGACCCAGCACAACCAAGGTCTCCCCTCCCTCAGGCAAAGCCAGGCCAGGCAGCACCCCCTTAGGGAGAACAGGGGGTGCTGGGCCCCCACCATGACAGATCTGTCAGGAGAGCGCCTCCCTCAGGGTGTCACACACCGCGCCCCCTTCCTGCATCAAACCCAGCTGGGCCAGGGAGAAACGGCCACCCCCTCCCAGATGGGCCAGGCTCACTCTGCGGGGCCAGAGCCACAGGCAGGATGCGGGCTGCCTGGATGCTGCTGCGATCCTGGCAGCGGGACGTGCAAGAGACAGACAGGGCGAGAGGCTGCCCAGTCTGCTCCGGGCTATTGGGGCCAATTTGGCTGCAGCCGGGGGCAGGATGCTGGTCAGACGGCGCCCGCTCCGATCTGCTGAGGTGCATTCCTGGCCTGGGCGGTGCGCTGGGCTGACCGGGGCCTCGGGGGGGAAAGGAGCCAAACGGACCGCGGGGAGTGAACGGGCCCACTGGGGTGCTCCAGCGCAGCGTCTGCGCCCCACCATGCCCCCCGGCGCCCGGGCCAGCGCATGCAGCTGCCAGCCAGGGGGCTGGGCATCTCTGCCTCCGGAGCCCCTGGGGTCAGTGCCCGCTCCTAGCCAAGACCATCCTAGGGCTGTGAACGGCTCCCCCCGGCACTGCCAGCCGCCCCGTGCCCGGCCCCTCACCTCCTGCAGGATGCGGCGGATGCCTTCCGTGGGCGCATCGCGGTAGTTGGCCGGGTCCTCGGACAGCAGCTTCATCACGCGGACGCGCCCCCCGGGGCAGCGGGCAAAGATGTCGGTGAAGGTGCCACCGCGGTCGATGGCGAACTGGAACTTGCTGGGGCTTGGCACGGCCATGGCTGGGTCCCTTCGGGGCACGGCCCGGGGGCAGCCGCAGGGGAAGTGCCGGGGTAGCCCCGGAGCCAGAGGGCCGGGCAGAGGAGAAGGAGCCGCGGGGGCACCGCACGAGCCCTGGGGTGAGCGGCCGGGTCCGGCTCCCGGGCCCCGGCTTAGCCCGGCCCAGCGCCGCTCCCCGCCCCCTGCTCCGCCCCTGCGCCGCCTGGCACCGGAGAGCCGCGGGGCCGAGGGCTGGGCTCCCGGGGGGCTGGGCTGTGGCCTGGCCGGGGAGCCCAGGAGGCGGGGCTGGATGGGAAGGGGGCGAGGCTGGATGGGGGGAACCAGCGGGGGCGGCTGCGCTGCTCCCTCCGGCGGACCCGGGAGCGCCCGGGGCTCTCCCTGGGGCTTGTCTGCGCTTCGACCGCTGCGGCTGCCGAGCCCCGCTGCCGGCTCCAGCCCACGCGAGCTTCTCCGCGCGGCCTGGAGAGACTGCCCACGCCGCGAGGGGGCGCTGCGTCCCGGCCAGAATTCGCCCCTCGCTGCCCGCAGGGGCTGGGCTCCGCTGCGCGACCGATTCGCGAGTGCAGCGCCGAGCGCAGGGGGCTCGCCTGGCCCCGGCCCGGGTCCCCTGCCTGCGGCCAGCCGGCGGCCGGAGCGGGTTACCGGGAGCCAGGGCAGCTGCGGGAGCGGCCCGGTCGGTGCAATGCGCTGCAGGAAACTGTCTGAGCCAGTGCAGCCTGTGTGGAGGGGGAGGGATGGCTGAGGATGTGCGATGAAGTGGGATTTTTTTGGTAATAATTTTGAGGCTTGTGTGTGCCTCAGTTTCCCCTGTGTGCTGCATTGTTACCTGGGGGTGGGAAACGGCTGTTTGCTCTCCAGGCAGGCGAACAGTCATAGATGAGGGTGGCACCCAGCTGTCTGGGTCTTGTTCCCTATATCACTGGACCCTCTGAAAAGCCAGTGGCAAATCCAACTGCCAGGACATTGATACCAGCCACCAATGCCCCAGAGCAACATGGACTTCCCAGCCTCTCCTTTGGGAAGCTGAACAATAATCTCCCAGCTCAAGATCTAATGACTGGGGAGGTGGGGGGCAAGTCATAGAATCATAGAATATCAGGGTTGGAAGGGACCTCAGGAGGTCATCTAGTCCAACCCCCTGCTCGAAACAGGACCGATCCTCAATTAAATCATCCCAGCCAGGGCTTTGTCAAGCCTGACCTCAAAAACTTCTAAGGAAGGAGATTCTACAACCTCCCTAAGTAACCTCCCTAGTCTTTCACCACCCTCATATGAAAACGTTTTTCCTAATATCCAACCTAAATCTCCCCCACTGGAACTTGAGACCATTACTCCTCGTTCTGTCATCTGCTACCACTGAGAACAGTCTAGAGCCATCCTCTTTGGAACCTCCTTTCAGGTAGTTGAAAGCAGCTATCAAATCCCCCCTCATTCTTCTCTTCCGTAGACTAAACAATCCCCGTTCCCTCAGCCTCTCCTCATAACTCATGTGTTCCAGACCCCTAATCATTTTTGTTGCCCTCTGGTGGACTCTCTCCAATTTATCCACATCCTTCTTGAAGTTTGGGGCCCAAAACTGGACACAGTACTCCAGATGAGGCCTCACCAATGCCAAATAGAGGGGAACGATCACGTCCTTCAATCTGCTGGCTATGCCCCTACTTATACAGCCCAAAATGCCATTGGCCTTCTTGGCAACAAGGGCACACTGCTGACTCATATCCAGCTTCTTGTCCACTGTCACCCCTAGGTCCTTTTCTGCAGAACGGTCCCTAGTCTGTAGCTGTGCATGGGGTTCTTCCGTCCTAAGTGCAAGACTCTGCACTTGTCCTTGTTGAACCTCATCAGATTTCTTTTGGCCCAATCCTCCAATTTGTCTAGGGCTCTCTGTATCCTATCCCTACCCTCCAACGTATTTACCTCTCCTCCCAGTTTAGTGTCATCTGCAAACTTGCTGAGGGTGCAATCCACACCATCCTCCAGATCATTTATGAAGATATTGAACAAAACCGGCCCCAGGACCGACCCTTGGGGCACTCCACTTTATACCGGCTGCCAACTAGACATGGAGCCATTGATCACTACCCGTTGAGCCCGACAATCTAGCCAGTTTTCTATCCACCTTATAGTCCATTCATCCAGCCCATACTTCTTTAACTTGCTGGCAAGAATACTGTGGGAGACCGTGTCAAAAGCTTTGCTAAAGTCAAGGAACAACACGTCCACCGCTTTCCCCTCATCCGCAGAGCCAGTTATCTCGTCATAGAAGGCAATTAGATTAGTCAGGCATGATTTGCCCTTGGTGAATCCATGCTGACTGTTCCTGATCACTTTCCTCTCGTGTAAGTGCTTCAGAATTGATTCCTAGAGGACCTACTCCATGATTTTTCCAGGGACTGAGGTGAGGCTGACTGGCCTGTAGTTCCCCGGATCCTCCTCCTTTCCTTTTTTAAAGATGGGCACTACATTAGCCTTTTACCAGTCATCTAGGACCTCCTCCGATCGACATGAGTTTTCAAAGATAATGGCCAATGGCTGCAGGAAACAGTCTGGGCTCTCATCAGGAGTCTGCCAGCGGAGGTCAGACAGGGGGGCAGTCAGAACTTGAACCAAGGGTTCACTGCAGCTTGGCTGGTCTCTGGGCCAAGCAGAATGGACTATGCTCTAACCTTCAATCCTCTTGTGACAGAGTGGGAATTTTTCATAATATTTTGGATGAGTATTGTGTGTGCCTCAGTTTCCCCTATGTGCTGCATGATTAACTGGGTGGGGGGGAAAGGTTGTTTACTCTTTGCAGAGATCCAGGTGTGACTGACACCAGGCTGTCTTAGGCCTGGCCCCATGGAGAGCCAGGAAAAGACAATGGCCACTCCAATTGCCCGGACATTTGGTACCTGGCAACTGACGACCATGGATGACCAATCCTCCGCAGGATGCCAGCCAGGTGTGATGAGCTGGAGAACAAAGGGTTGAGGAGGAGGCCAGGTGACCAGGTTTCCTGGGGAACAAGGACAAAGGACAGAGCAGGGGCCAGGTGGGGTTAAGTGCTGGGCTTCTGGACTGGGACTAGAGAAGGGTCAGAGAGCTCTGGGCTCTGGACTGACCCAGCTGAACGTTGCTGTAACCCTGGAGAGAGAGGTCAGGGACATGCTGACTTTAGGAGTGATAGTTTTACTTTGTGTAATGACCCATCCACTCCCAGTCTCTATTCAAGCCTAAATTAATTGTATAGTTTGCAAATTAATTCCAATTCAGCAGTCTCTCGTTGGAGTCTGTTTTTGAAGTTTTTTTGTTGAAGAATTGCCACTTTTAGGTCTGTAATCAAGCGACCAAAGAGATTGAAGTGTTCTCCGACTGGTTTATGAATGTTATAATTCTTGACATCTTTATTGTTTATTTATCCCATGTTTATTCCCCCCCCCCCCCCCCCCCGTCCGGCTCCTCGGACGTTCCTGTTAACTGCTGGAAACGGCCCACCTTATCACTACAAAAGGTTTTCTCCTCCCCTGCCCCCCCCCCCCCCCCCGCTCTCCTGCTGGGAATAGCTCATCTTAAGTGATCGCTCTCCTTACAGTTTTCAGAGTAACAGCCGTGTTAGTCTGTATTCGCAAAAAGAAAAGGAGTACTTGTGGCACCTTAGAGACTAACCAATTTATCTGAGCGTGAGCTTTCGTGAGCTACAGCTCACTTCATCCTTACAGTGTGTATGTATGGTAACACCCAGGTTTTCATGTTCTGTGTGTATATAAATCTCCCCACTGTATTTTCCACTGAATGCATCCGATGAAGTGAGCTGTAGCTCACGAAAGCTCATGCTCAAATAAATTGGTTAGTCTCTAAGGTGCCACTAGTCCTCCTTTTCTTTTTAGACAAGTTGTGTGAGCCCGTTACCTCACTACCATGGATCTCACCAAAGGCAACTGAAAGGTGCCTTTAGACCCAGAGGCCAGGGTGAAATCTGCTCTCATCACCACATAGGGGTCTTTGAGTTCCTGGTCCTGCCTTTTGGCCTCAAGGGGGCACCTGCCACCCTCCGGCGCCTTGTGGGTCAGTTACTGAGGGGGAGGGAGGTCTTTGCCCTGGTGTACATTTATGATATCTGTGTCTTTAGCTAGGCCTGGGAGGACCATGTGGCCCAGGGGAGGAGGGTGCTGGGCTGCCTCGAGGAGGCAGGACTGACGGTAAAAGCTGGGAAGTGTAAGGCAGGGATGGCAGAGGTGTCGTACCCAGGCCACAAGGTGTAGAGCGGCCGCATATGGCCACAGCCTGCCAAGGTGGAGACGATCAGAGCCCACGTTACCTATCTGCCCTGTGTTCTTGGGGAACCTGGGCGCAGCACCCAGACTGTCTGACACAGGAAAGACCATCTCCCCACCCCCCTGTCTCTGCATGAACCAAAGCCGATCAGAAGAAAGACTTACAAAAGGCAATGAAAAGGCCAAGGGAGACACAGCTCAACCCCTGGGACAAGGGTGACAAGAACAAAGGCAACTCCCCTGGCCCAAGGGCCCGGCCCGGGAGCCGGCGGCAAGGCGCAGACAGCCGCGGCCCAGGCCCCGGGCGCTCCGGGCTCGCGGTCCGAGCGCGCAGCGGCGCCCCCAGCGCAACGGGGCGAACCCGCCCGAGGGGGCGCGGCGGGCCCGGGGCTCAGGCCCCCTGCGGCGCTCGCCCCAGAGACCGGCCCCAGGCCCGCCCCGCTGCCGCCTCTCCTGGGGCCCGGGGCTCAGGCCCCCTGCCCCAGAGACCGGCCCCAGGCCCGCCCCGCCGCCTCTCCCGGGGCCCGGGACTCAGGCCCCCTGCCCCAGAGACCGGCCCCAGGCCCGCCCCGCCCCACCGCCTCGCCCGGGGCTCAGGCCCCCTGCCCCAGAGACCGGCCCCAGGCCCGCCCCGCTGCCGCCTCTCCTGGGGCCCGGGGCTCAGGCCCCCTGCCCCAGAGACCGGCCCCAGGCCCGCCCCGCCCCGCCGCCTCTCCCAGGGCTCAGGCCCCCTGCCCCAGAGACCGGCCCCAGGCCCGCCCCGCCGCCTCTCCCGGGGCCCGGGACTCAGGCCCCCTGCCCCAGAGACCGGCCCCAGGCCCGCCCCGCCCCGCCGCCTCTCCCGGGGCCCGGGGCTCAAGCCCCCTGCCCCAGAGACCGGCCCCAGGCCCGCCCCGCTGCCGCCTCTCCTGGGGCCCGGGGCTCAGGCCCCCTGCCCCAGAGACCGGCCCCAGGCCCGCCCTGCCCCGCCGCCTCTCCCGGGGCCCGGGGCTCAAGCCCCCTGCCCCAGAGACCGGCCCCAGGCCCGCCCCGCCCCGCCGCCTCTCCCGGGGCCCGGGGCTCAAGCCCCCTGCCCCAGAGACCGGCCCCAGGCCCGCCCCGCCCCGCCGCCTCTCCCGGGGCCCGGGGCTCAAGCCCCCTGCCCCAGAGACCGGCCCCAGGCCCGCCCCGCCCCGCCGCCTCTCCCGGGGCCCGGGGCTCAAGCCCCCTGCCCCAGAGACCAGCCCCAGGCCCGCCCCGCCCCGCCGCCTCTCCCGGGGCCCGGGGCTCAGGCCCCCTGCCCCAGAGACCGGCCCCAGGCCCGCCCCGCCCCGCCGCCTCTCCCGGGGCTCAGGCCCCCTGCCCCAGAGACCGGCCCCAGGCCCGCCCTGCCCCGCCGCCTCTCCCGGGGCCCGGGGGGGCGCTCGAGACACCCAGGAGGCTCAGCGACAGCGCACAGCAGTGACGAGTCTAGCGCGGGGCAGGCCGGGAGCGGGGGGGGGCTGTGGGCTCGGCGCGGGGCAGGCCGGGAGCGGGGGGGGTCGGCGCGGGGCAGGCCGGGAGCGGGAGCGGGGGGGGGCTCGGCGCGGGGCAGGCCGGGAGCGGGAGCGGGGGGGGTCGGCGCGGGGCAGGCCGGGAGCGGGAGCGGGGGGGGTCGGCGCGGGGCAGGCCGGGAGCGGGGGGGGGCTGTGGGCTCGGCGCGGGGCAGGCCGGGAGCGGGGGGGGCTGTGGGCTCGGCGCGGGGCAGAGCGGGAGCGGGGGGGGTCGGCGCGGGGCAGGCCGGGAGCGGGAGCGGGGGGGCTCGGCGCGGGGCAGGCCGGGAGCGGGGGGGCTCGGCGCGGGGCAGGCCGGGAGCGCGCCATGGCCGGCCTGGAGCTGCTGTCGGACGAGGGTTACCGCGTGGACGGGCGCCGGGCCGGGGAGCTGCGCAAGGTGCGCGCGCGCATGGGGGTTTTCGCGCAGGCCGACGGCTCCGCCTACCTCGAGCAGGGCAACACCAAGGCGCTGGCCGTGGTGTACGGGCCGCACGAGGTGAGGGGGGGGGGGAGTCTGGGCCCCCACTTCCCCCAGCCACGAGCCCCCCCCCCCGAGAACCCAGGAGTCCGGGTTCCCAGCCACGAGCCCCCCCCCCGAGAACCCAGGAGTCCGGGTTCCCAGCCACGAGCCCCCCCCCCGAGAACCCAGGAGTCCGGGTTCCCAGCCACGAGCCCCCCCCCCGAGAACCCAGGAGTCCGGGTTCCCAGCCACGAGCCCCCCCCCCCGAGAACCCAGGAGTCCGGGTTCCCAGCCACGAGCCCCCCCCCCCCCCGAGAACCCAGGAGTCCGGGTTCCCAGCCACGAGCCCCCCCCCCCCCCCCGAGAACCCAGGAGTCCGGGTTCCCAGCCACGAGCCCCCCCCCCGAGAACCCAGGAGTCCGGGTTCCCAGCCACGAGCCCCCCCCCCGAGAACCCAGGAGTCCGGGTTCCCAGCCACGAGCCCCCCCCCCCCCCCCGAGAACCCAGGAGTCCGGGTTCCCAGCCACGAGCCCCCCCCCGAGAACCCAGGAGTCCGGGTTCCCAGCCACTAGCCCCCCCCGCCCCAGAACCCAGGAGTCCGGGTTCCCAGCCACGAGCCCCACCCCCCCCCGAGAACCCAGGAGTCCGGGTTCCCAGCCACGAGCCCCCCCCCCCCCCGAGAACCCAGGAGTTCGGTCCCCAGCCACTAGCCCCCCCACCCCCCGAGAACCCAGGAGTCCGGGTTCCCAGCCACGAGCCCCCCCACCCCCCGAGAACCCAGGAGTCCGGTCCCCAGCCATTAGCTCCAACTCCCTCTCGAGCCAGCATGGAACCCAGGAGTCCGGGTCCCCAGTCTCCTCAACCACTAGGTCCCGCTCCCCCCAGTGCTCGAGATAGATCCAGGAGTCCAGGCCTCCAGCCCTGCTCCCCCATCCGTTACCCCCACTCCTGATTGTGCCTCTGCACTGGCCATCTTGGCCCTGTGTCAGATAGAGGAGCTGGGCGTGGGGGAAGGCGAGCTATAGGATAAAACACCAAACAAGCCCACTTCCCCGGAGATGATCAGCTGTGGCTGGGACCCATCAGGGCTTTGTCCTTAGCAAGTTCACTGTGCGCCTCAAGTCCCTAGTACTGGTGGGAGAGATTCCCTCTCACCCTGCTCCGCAGGCCTGTCCCCAGGGAAACGTGCCCTTGGTCCCCCTCCCGGTCCATAATGGGGGGTCGTCCATAACACCCAGTATTGCGAGCCCTATATTATAGGACAAGCTAACCTGTCCACCAAATCCCTCTGAGACTCCCCCAAACTGCAGGACCCTGCCCCCCCTCCCAGGGCACGGCAGCACCATGTGGCCTGCTAGCCGTGCCGTGTTGCCCCTGTCTGTTGGCAGATGCGTGGCTCCCGCAGTAAGGCCCTGCATGACCGGGCGCTGGTGAACTGTCAGTACAGCATGGCTACCTTCAGCACAGGGGAACGCAAGCGCCGGCCCCACGGTGACCGCAAGTCCAGTGAGATGACGCTGCACCTCAAGCAGACCTTTGAGGCAGCGATCCTCACCCAGCTGTACCCCCGCTCCCAGATCGACATCTACGTGCAGGTAGGGGGTTTTCTAGCCTTGGCCCCCCCAAGTCATGGGGCCTTGACACTGGTTAACTCAGCACCACCTGGCTCCTGTGGCCTGCAACTCCTCACACAGCACTGGCAGCTTCCTGCCTCTCTGGTGTGCTGACCCCAGGACGGTATGTCCCACCCCAGATGCCTGTAATAGGTCCCTGGAGCAGGTGGGAAGGGGGCTCAAACCTTGCCCATTGCTACAAGGGCCTTGGGCCCAGGGAGCATGTTGGGGAGCAGTATGGTGTGACCAAGGGGCACAAGGAACTGTCAGCTGAGCCATTGGGGCAGGGGGCGGTGATCTATGTGGGGGGCACTCGCCTGGCTGGGGCATTGGCTCGTCCACCGATGTGAGGAGGGTTGTTTGTGTGGAGTTCAGGCTGGGATCAGCCACAGTGCATTCTGCTCACTGCCCTACTAGTCCCACCGCCTGCTCAGACAGCAACAGCAGGAGTTTGCACAGGGCTTGTACTGTGTCTTGAGCAGGTGACTGATCACCAAGGAGGGTTGAGGGCATGCCGGGTCTAGCTCTGAACACAGGTCCCTTGAGTGGGTGGGTGCAGCCTGCTCTGCCCTCTGTGCTAAGCACTGTGCCTCCCCAGATCCTGCAGGCAGACGGTGGGAATTACTGTGCCTGCGTGAATGCAGCCACGCTGGCCACCATCGACGCAGGCATCCCCATGCGAGACTACGTGTGCGCCTGCTCTGCCGGCTTCATCGAGGACACGCCGCTGGCCGACCTCAACTATGTGGAGGAGGCAGCCGGCGGGCCCCAGGTAGCCCTCGCTCTGCTGCCCAAGTCGGACCAGATTGCCCTGCTGGAGATGAACTCGCGGCTGCACGAGGACCACCTGGAGCAAGTCATGGAGGCTGCCAGCAAGGCCTGCAAGGACGTGTACGCCGTGCTGGACCAGGTGGTGCGTGACCACGTGCACGAGGTCACCACGCTGCTGGGGGAGTGAGCGCACAGGCATGTGTGCCTAGGACCAGCGCTGCATGTGACTCAGTGCATGGGGGCAGGGAGCACTGCCCTGGCCTCAGCAAGGGATCGGTCCAGCAGCCATTGCCCATGCCAGCAATGTGCCCTTTCGTCCAGCAGCCTGGTTCTGTTACGCCCCAATGTCAACGTCTGTGCTGGGCCCAGGCTGAGCTCCTCTGCTGGTGGTAACATCACGTTGGTACATTTGAACGTCTTGCCATTGGCTGTAAAACCTGGTGTCTCTCACTGGGTGATGGGCCCTGACTCTGCTACCCGTGTCTGTAGCTCTGGCTGCCTACACCTGGGCTTTGGGCCCACTCATTCTCCTAGGGGCCGCGGGCGCTGGGGCGTGCATCCCAGTAGTCAGCTGTCCCATGGCTCGGGGCAGGAGCTGCTCAGTCCCCAGGTATCAGTGGCAGTTCCTTTTTATAAAAACGCTCTAAATAAAACGTTGTTCTGGCACAAATCGTATTTTGTACTTGCAAAGGGAGCCTGCCCCTCTGGCTGAGTGCAGAGCAAAGGGCAAACAGTGCTGGTGGGGATACATCAGAATTGAAGTCTTGCAGTTCCCAGGTGCTGGAGGAAGGACTGGTGCTCTGCGATATCAGTCTCCATTGTGCCAGGGTTCCTGCCTGTGGCAGTTCCCAGGAGTGACCCTTTGTGAGCTGGAGTCTGCTGTGAACCTCCCAGCCTAGGCATCCCCTCTGCTTGCTGCAGGCTGCTCCCGGCATTGGTATGGCAGCTCTACAGTCCCTAGACAGGATCCTCAAACACCACGGGCAGTTGTGACCCCAGTGCCAGGAACTCCCTGCCTGCTGGCACCATCGCTCTCTGGCCTGCCAAGCTCCGTGCTGGTGAAGCTCCCAGTGCTTCTGGCACAAGGGCAGTGGTCGGGTCTGGTCTGGGAAAGCCATTCCCAGCTGATGAGTAGCCCTTGCCTTGGGCTTTCCCAGCACCCATCTGCCCAGAGGAGCTCAAATGCTTGATAGCCTGGTACATTCTGAGCCTCAGTGTCCCCCCTCCCCCTGGCCATTGCACCTACACCCACCTGGGGTACAGTCAGTACATGGGCTGGGTTCTGAGCCCCTGGCAGAGCAGGTGGGGGAAGGTTCCATGGCTTTTGGGAATGTTGGGGTCTTGTGAGGAGCCAGGAGCTTCCTGCTTTAACTCTTTGGTTCCCAAACATTACGGTTCAATGAGCACCATGTTTGTTCTGTGGAATTTCCCTTTCTACAGAAACTCCCTGCCGCCTGGGGGTACTCTGGGGTATGTACTCAGTCGCCCCACTGCACAAGCTGTGCCCCTGCATCTTCTGGGCATCTCGTGTTTGAGGAGATCGCGCTCGGCCTGCCGTATGGCCCACCTGTGTAAACGCCACTCGGCTCCTTGGCCCTAGACTAGAGCAAGGGCTCCCCAGGAAGGGGAAGGCCTCTGGTGCAGTTGCACCTAACACCCTTGCAACTGGCACAGGGAAAGGGGTTGTGCGAGTGCCCTCCATGCTGACCTTAAAGGCACAGTCTGCCTTTGTGCTGCAGGACGAGCAGGGCGTGCTGTGAGAGTAGTTTGTATTTAAAAGGAGGGGGGCATTAGTTTCTGCTTGAACTTTACGTTGTAAACTCAGGTCTCATGGGAGCTGGAAGCCTGTGGTGGCTGCAGAAGCAGCCATGGTGCAAGGGTGAATACAGCAGCTTGTGAAGAAGGGATTTTGTTTAACACCAGATTTAGTAAACTGGGTTGGCCCAGGGCCCTTCTAGCCCAGTGTCCTGTCACCAACAGAGGCAGCACTGGCTGCAGCAGAGGCAGGGTAAGGAATGGGTTAAAACAGTGTTTTTGTTAACATGCATTTATCAGCAGCAGAGAGCATCCAGCCAGACCCTCTTCAGGACCTGGCAGCCAGCAAACCAGCTGCAGGGAGGCGCTGTCCCCCCTGGCATGGGACACAATGATTTAACAGCAGTGCCTGGGTAACGTCTGACCAGGAGAAGAGCTCAGTGTGGCTCGAAAGCTTCTCTTCCACCAACTGCAGCTGGTCCGATACAAGAGAGGTTGCCTCCCCGCCTTCTCTCATTGTGAGACCTCTCAGTTGACGGAATGATGACCAGGCTCCTGGCCCACGAGCCACCTGGCAAAGCCAGCCTGGAACTGGTCTGCTCCAGCCTGTCTGTGGCCGTAGAAGGCTGGGGTTCCTCTGGAGATGGCTGTTATGTGGTGCCAGGCAGAAGTGTCATGATCCCACACTGCAGCGTGAGCAGGATGGGCCCCTGCCTGGTTCCCTGCTCTTGGGCGTGGCAGCATTAGATACCTTTGAACGGGTTGCAGGGGTTCTGGCGTTTCCATCCCAGCACATCCTGGCCCCGTGCCCTGCAGGCAGGCGCCCCTCAGTACAGTTCGGCTTTAGAACGTCTGAATGAATCGGTCCATGTCACTGAGTACATGGAACGAGCCTGAGCAAGACTTGCATGCTGGCGGGGTGAGCCCTGAGCTGCCCTGGCACAGGCTGGGCTGGCAGTGAGAGCCCCCCTCAGACTTTGGGCTTCCTAGGGAGGACTGGCTAGGGATCATGCCTTGCAGTGCCGAGGTCACCCGGGGATCATACCTTGTCCGTCCTCTGTCCTCCCCCGCAGTCACCCAGGGACCATTTGTCATCATCCCCCCTGCGCAGTCACGCAGGGACCATACCTCGTCCCTCCCCCTTGCAGTCAGATACCAACCACACCAACACTCCAGTGGGGTCACCTCTCCCCAGCATGGGAACCCTGGGCCCTGCGTCTGAAGCTCCTCTTTGCTGGGATGGCTATAGAAAGCTCCAGGCCACAGCCTCAGGCTGAGCAGTGTGTCATACCCTGGTGCTCCCTGTCCATCAGTCTGGACCCACCTCATATCTCTGGCCTTATCCTTAGAGCAGCAGCTTGGGGCAGGAGCTGTCTGTGTTCTGGATTTGTCTAGCGCCTCCCACATTGGGGTCCAGGTCCATGATGGGGGCACCTGGCTGCTGCTTCAAAGCTTGTAATAATGATGGAGTGCCCAAGGTGTGTGGTGACCTGTGGGGCTAGACCTGCCCTGCCCCCGGCCTCTGTCCTGGCTCGGTGGGTGGTGGGGAGGTGAAGTCTAGTGGTTACAGTTGGGGGGGACAGGCTGGGAGCCAGGCTCGAGGAGGAGCGTGGGACTGGGAGCTGGGACTCCTGGGCAGGGCCAGATTAACCTTTTGTGGACCCCCATGGGGGCAAAGGAGCATGGTGTGGGGAAGCCAGTCCCCAGAGCAAGGGGCCAGCCAGGGGCAATGGGGTATAGCATGGTGGGGCCAGCCCCACTCTGCCCAGCCCAGTGCAAGGACACTGTATACAAACCAGCAGTTGCCAGACGCACACTGGCCCGCCTGGCCCTGTGCTGCCAGCCTGCCCTTTCCCCTCTGGGGTGGGCCCATGCCACGCCACACAGCCTCCAGCTCCCTATGCCCAGCGTCCCCTGCAATTGCTATGCCCAGCAGCCCCCCCCCCGAACCTCCCTCCAAGAGACCCCCCCCCACTGGCCTGCAGACCTTCACACACCTCCAGAGACCCACTCCCTCACACCCTGCCCCCTGCCACACTCACCAGCCCTGCTGGAAGGTGATGGCGTCTGCCAGGCTGAGCTGGCAGCGCGGCCGGTCCAGTGCCAAGGCGGGGAATCGCTCCAGCCTCTCAGGATTGGCGCAACTAGCCAGGCCAGGGTCTGCCCCCGCCCTGGCCAGACTCCCTCAGGACCCACTTGCCTGGAGATAGGGTGACCATACGTCCCCATTTGGCCGGGACAGTTCCCTTTTTAAGCTCTGTCCCGGCTATCCTGACTGATCAGCTGGCAAGAGCAAATGAACAAATGCCCAGTTTACCACAAAAGTCCGGTGCACCCCCCTAGCGGGGCATGGAGGAACATGTGGGGGGGTGGCGACACGAGGTGTCAGGCAGAAGGGCTTGTGAGGTCAGCCCCAGGTAGAATGGAGCTTGTGGGGGGTTCGGGGCCAGTCCCAGCCCCTGGCAGTGGTGTGGGGAGCTGGGGCGAGGGAGGGATCAGCCCCTGCCCTGGCAGCGGCACGCGGAGCTGGGGGGGGTTAGGGGTCAGCGCCAGCCCCTGGCAGCGGTGTGAGGAGCTGGGGCGAGGGAGGGATCAGCCCCTGTCTTGGCAGCAGCATGCAAGGCTCGGGGAGTCGGGGGTCAGCCCCTGGCTGTGGCGTGGGGAGCTGTGGGGGAGGGGTCAGCCCCAGTGGCGGATTTAGAGTTAGTGGGGCCCTGTGCTCAGCTTCATTGTTGGGGCCCCTCCTTGGGACCCAGCCAGAAAGAAGAACATTCTCTATCTCCCCCCTGCCCCTGTTTTTCATTCTTTTTTCCTTCATCCTCCTCCTATCAGTAATAACCAGTAAATAACAATAAAGGGAGGGACCTTGATTGTTCTTGTCATCAAACTTATTTTTCCCATCTTTAAAAAAGGGAAGAAGGAGGATCCTGGGAACTACAGGCCAGTCAGCCTCACCTCAGTTCCTGGAAAAATCATGGAGCAGGTCCTCGAGGAATCAATTCTGAAGCATTTAGAGGAGAGGAAAGTGATCAGGAACAGCCAGCATGGATTCACCAAGGGAAAGTCATGCCTGACTAATCTAATTGCCTTCTAGGACAAGATAACTGGCTCTGTGGATGAGGGGAAAGCAGTGGACGTGTTGTTCCTTGATTTTAGCAAAGGTTTTGACACTGTCTCCCACAGTATTCTTGCCAGCAAGTTAAAGAAGTATGGGCTGGATGAATGCACTACAAGGTGGGTAGAAAGCTGGCTAGATTGTCGGGCTCAACGGGTAGTGATCAATGGCTCCATGTCTAGTTGGCAGCCGGTATCAAGTGGAGTGCCCCAAGGGTCAGTCCTGGGGCCGGTTTTGTTCAATATCTTCATTAATGATCTGGAGGATGGCGTGGATTGCACCCTCAGCAAGTTTGCAGATGACACTAAACTGGGAGGAGAGGTAGATACGCTGGAGGGGAGGGATAGGTACAGAGGGACCTAGACAAATTGGAGGATTGGGCCAAAAGAAATCTGATGAGGTTCAACAAGGACAAGTGCAGAGTCCTGCACTTAGGACGGAAGAATCCCATGCACCGCTACAGACTAGGGACCAAATGGTAGCAGTTCTGCGGAAAAGGACCTAGGGGTGACAGTGGACAAGAAGCTGGATAGGAGTCAACACTGTGCCCTTGTTGCCAAGAAGGCCAATGGCATTTTGGGATGTATAAGTAGGGGCATAGCGAGCAGATCGAGGGACGTGATCGTCCCCCTCTATTCGACATTGGTGAGGCCTCATCTGGAGTACTGTGTCCAGTTTTGGGCCCCACACTACAAGAAGGATGTGGATAAATTGGAAAGAGTCCAGCGGAGGGCAACAAAAATGATTAGGGGACTGGAACACATGACTTATGAGGAGAGACTGAGGGAACGGGGATTGTTTAGTCTATGGAAGAGAAGAATGAGGGGGGATTTGATAGCTGCTTTCAGCTACCTGAAAGGGGGTTCCAAAGAGGATGGATCTAGACTGTTCTCAGTGGTACCAGATGATAGAACAAGGAGCAATGGTCTCAAGTTGGAGTGGGGAGGTTTAGGTTGGATATTCGGAAAAACTTTTTCACTAGGAGGGTGGTGAAGTACTGGAATGGGTTCCCTAGGGAGGTGGTGGAATCTCCTTCCTTAGAAGTTTTTAAGGTCAGGCTTGACAAAGCCCTGGCTGGGATGATTTAATTGGGGATCAGTCCTCCTTTGAGCAGGGGGTTGGACTAGATGACCTCCTGAGGTCTCTTCCAACCCTGATATGCAGGGGTCTGGACACAGAGAATTGCTGACACCCTGTTTCCTGGCAACTGATGGCCTGGGCCCTTCCCCCCCCCCCCCCCCCCCCCCCCCCCCCCCCCCGCCCTGCAAGGTGAAAGCTGAAGGGTTGGAGAACAAAGGAATCAGGTGACCACCTGGCCCGGGAAAGGAACAAAGCCCAGAGGAGGAGGGGCTGGAGGGAGTTTCAGTTTGGGGCTGGCTGGGACATGGAGTGAAGGGCAGACATGGTTGTCTGGCTCACTGCCCCCTAAAATGGACCCAGCTGAGGGGTCCCGTTCTCTGCACCTGCAAGCTCTGTTTTAGACCATGTTTCTGTCGTCTAATAAACCTTCTGTTTTACTGGCTGGCTGAGAGTCACGTCTGACTGCGAAGTTGGGGGGCAGGACCCTCTGGCTTCCCCAGTACCCCGCCTGGGCGGACTCGCTGGGGGAAGCGCACGGAGGGGCAGAGGATGCTGAATGCTCCGAGGTCAGACCCAGGAAGGGGGAAGCTGTGTGAGCTGTGTGTCCTGAAGACAGGCTGCTCACAGAAAGGCGACTGCCCCAGAGTCCTGACTGGCTTCATGGGGAGCAGTTCCAGAGCATCGCCCAGGGATTCTATGACAGCTGGCAACAGAGGCTTGCGTCAGTGGCAGCTTGCGCATTGTGGCTCGTAGTTCTGCAATTTCATATCTGGGCTCCCTCAGAACCCATGGTGGAGTGCCATCTGGTCCTGGTGATGGATTCCTGTTTAACTGAACAATTTGTTCTAAAACCTCTTATACTGGGCTGGGACTTCAGATCTGTCACGCAATAAGGACAGCTCCGATGTGGGACTCTCCTTCCCGTCCTCTGCCATGAAGACCGCTGCAAAGAATTTATGGGGCTTCTCTGCAATGGCCTCGTCTTCCTAGAGTCCTCCTTTGTCAGCTAGTGGCCCCACCGCCTCCTTGCCAGGCTGCCTGCTTCTGATGTACTTAAAAACATTCTTATGGTTCACTTTTGTGTCTTTAGCACATTGCTTCTCAGATTCTTTCTTGGCCTGACTTGTTAGACTTTGACACTTAACCGGCCAGAGTTCATGCACCTTCCTGTTATCCTCACTAGGATTTGATTTCCAAATTTTGAAGGATGACTTTTTGCCTCTAACGGCCTCCATTACTCTGCCATTTACCTAGGTGTTCAAATCGTAGAATATCAGGGTTGGAAGGGACCTCAGGAGGTCATCTAGTCCAACCCCCTGCTCAAAGCAGGACCAACCCCAACTAAATCATCCCAGTTCTTGTGGTCCTCCTATTGTCGTTTCTGATTTAGGGCGTACATTTCATCCAAGCCTCTCATTACGGTGTTTTAAACAGTCTGCATGCTGCTTGCAGGCACGTAACACTTCTGACAGCAGCTCCTTTTAATATCCGTCTAATAATCTGTACTGATGCTGATAGGTTGACCTTAGGTCTTTAACTTTGATTGGTAGCTGGGAAGATGGTAAATAGAACAGAAACCCATTCGACAAATCTCTTCATTTCCTTGTTATTTCCCGACTTCTTTATTCATTTCCTTTTCCTTATTTCCCAGCAGATTGACTCGACCCCAGATTTGGGTGCTAGCAGGGGGACCTGATGAGCTCCTTATTTGCGGACTTCTTTTGGCAGCATTGAACTTGCCAGGGCACAGTCACATTCTGGATGCTCAGGTAAGTGTAACACCTGATGCTCAGCTTTTTCTGTTTCTTAGCTCTTTTGGGCAATCGAGCTTTGGTCTGACAGGTAGGATCCCTGCATTAGGAGAGATGGCGAATTAATGAGGCCACAAACCTTGGAAATCAAATGAAACCTGGAGTCCATAAAAGATCCCAAAAGGCCCTTGGGGAGTGGAGTGCAAGTTGAGGAAGAGTTCCCTGCACAGCTTACCTCTCAATTCTCGTTTTCCTGTACTGAGCGCAAAAGTAGGGAAAGCACACCCGCAGTGCAATGGATGAGCCTCGCCCTGGGAAAACCACCTTCGTGATCATGGTATGTCCCCTGCCAGGTAAGTATGAGTTCCCACTGCCCAGCCGCCCCCCGCCCTCACTCGCCCCGCTCTCTCAACCCATGGAGAGGCCTGCCGCGCCATGCCCGCTGGCCCCGCCCACACCGGCCCCCACTGCTTCTGCAGGGGCTGTTCCCCCCCAGCATGGGGGCCGAGCTGTCCCCAACCTCAGTAACGCGCCAGTGTCCAGCTGCCCTAAAGCCATAGCCGGCCCGTCCCGGGGTCCAGGCTCCTGGAGAGACCCGGGAACAGCTGGTATCGTGGCCCCGCCTCTGCCGGGGGTGGGGGAGACGCTGCGTTTCGCTTTCCCCCCCCCCCCGAGGTGGGTGCGATACACAAGTGACCCCCCGCCCTGAGGTGGGAGCGATACACGAGTTGTAGAACTGATCAATGAAATTGTTTTTAGTTGTTCACTTTATGAATATAACTTCATAAGCAAAGTTTTATGAATGAAACAACATTCATTCATAAACTGGTTACCCCAATAACTGGCTAATTGAGTTTCACTTTCAATCCAATTGCTGCTTAAATCACTGAAACTTGCACTGCTTCAACATTGTAACTTCTGCTCACTGTTTGTCATTCATTATACTTGTCTATATTGGAACTTCTGCTCCCTTTTTGCCATTCCTTACACATGTCCATGTTGTAACCCATTTTAAAATGCTCACTTCGTTTTTGCTAAACCCTGCTGTAATCTGATTAGTGTAGTTTATATGTAGGGATGAGGGATGGATGGATGATGGAATCAACCTCCAGCCCCAGCCTGTCCTGATGAAATAAAGTGTAAACACCAAGGGCTGAAGATGCAGACAACAGCCCTGACAAAGCAAGAAGAGTCCACCCTCAAAAGAAAAGAACAAAAGTACAATTGAAGAAACATCAAAGCCAGGTCCTAGGCTGAAAGTCACGTCTGCAATTGACGGGGGATCAGTCACACCGGACCCAGAGGCAGCCTGACACAGCAAGACCTGTAGACTCTGGATTCAAACTGAAGCCTACGAAAAGGATGGATGAGATGGAAGATTTTGGAGGGTAACATTCTGCTGCCAACATGGAAGGGCATCAGTGCATGCCCAACAGAGACCCAGCTCTTCCTTGTGCCCGGCTTTCCTGGCCAGTTAGCCGCCACAAGCTACGAACCCAAGCTACATTCAGGACTGGTAACTATACCGCAGCTGCAGAACATTTGGGGGAGTGTGTGGGAGGGGCGGGGGCGTGTGTGTGTGTGTGTGTGTACATAAGTATTAGGTATTAGTTATTGGTCATAAATCAAACTGTGTGATAAGAAACGTGACATCTTGTCTTGTCCCCTGAAACGACCCTCTGCAGTTTTGTCTGTGTAACAGAGTGACCCCCCCCCGAGGTGGGTGCGATATGCGAGTAACTCCCCCCGAGGACGGTGTGATACACCAGTGACCCCACCCAGAGGTGGGTGCGATACACCAGTGACCCCCCTGAGGTGTTTCAGAGTAACAGCCGTGTTAGTCTGTATTCGCAAAAAGAAAAGGAGGACTTGTGGCACCTTAGAGACTAACCAATTTATTTGAGCATGAGCTTTCGTGAGCTACAGCTCACTTCATCGGATGCATACCGTGGAAACTGCAGAAGACATTATATACACACAGAGACCATGAAACAATACCTCCTCCCACCCCACTGACCTGCTGGTAATAGCTTATCTAAAGTGATCATCAAGTTGGGCCATTTCCAGCACAAATCCAGGTTTTCTCACCCTCCGCCCCCCCACACACAAACTCACTCTCCTGCTGGTAATAGCCCATCCAAAGTGACAACTCTCTTCACAATGTGTATGATAATCAAGGTGGGCCACTTCCTGCACAAATCCAGGTTCTCTCACTCCCTCACCCCCCTCCAAAAACCACACACACAAACTCACTCTCCTGCGATACACGAGTGACCCCCAGAAGGTGAGTGTGACACGCGAGTGACCCCACGGAGGTGGGCGCAATACATGAGTGACCCCCCCCCCGAGGTGAGTGTGACACGCGAGTGACCCCACGGAGGTGGGTGCGACACACAACTGACCCCCCCAGAGGTGGGTGCGATACACGAGTGACCCCCTGAGGCGGGCGTGATACACGAGTGACCCCCCCCCCCGAGGTGGGTGCGATATACCAGTGACCCCCCTGAGGTGGGTGCGACACACAAGTGACCCCCCCGAGGTGGGCGTGATACACCAGTGACCCCCCCGAAGTGGGTGCGATACACCAGTGACCCCCCGCCTGGTCCCTGCCCAGCCCATGTCACTGCAGCCGGCCGGGGGCTGGCCCTGCTCCAGGCCCGGGGAGGAACCAGGGTGCCAGGTGGGCCCCGCCCGGAGAGGCTGAAAGAATCATTGTATTATCTTTTCCCTCCTGCTTGCTTTACTTTCCAGGTAGACTAGTCCCAGTGGGACTTGGCCACACCAGCCCAGAGACAATCTGGAGGCTGCTCGGCATTCTGAACTCCGGCTTGCATCAGTGGCGAGCTGAAAGCACTGGAAGGATCAGGCCCTATGCAAAGCAGTAATTGTGATAAAGTGGGATTATGTTCCGAGTATAATATCTACCCGGCAGAGGCAAGTGTGTATACCTCCATCCATTCTGAGTACCTGCTACCATGCTCCCTCACCACGGTCATCTACCACAAGCAGTGATATAGAGCTGAGCTATCTGAGCCATAATGGGGTCCCAATGATCTTGTATAGGCAGCAGGTTTAAAACGAACAAAAGGAAGTATTTCTTCATACGACACACAGTCAACCTGTGGAACTCCTTGCCAGAGGATGTTGTGGAGACCCAGACTATAACAGGGTTCAAAAAAGAACTAGGTAAGTTCACGAGGGAGAGGTCCACCAATGGCTATTAGGCAGGATGGGCAGGGATGGTGTCCCTGGCCTCTGTTTGGCAGAAGCTGGGATTGGGTGACAGGGGATGGATCACTTGATGATTCCCTGTTCTGTTCACTCCCTCTGGGGCACCTGGCACTGGCCACCGTTGGCAGACAGGATCCTGGGCTAGATGGACCTTTGGTCTGACCCAGTCTGGCCGTTCTGATGTTCTTAAGTTGTATTTCTCCCACATTCCCCAGTCACAACTTCCTACTTCTTGTGCTGTTCTGCCGTATGTGAATGCTTCTCATGGGCGGACGCAGCACCACCCACGGATGGAAGAAGGAGAACTCCAGCACAGCCCGTACATGTGACCTTACCCCCTCCCACCCGACTCACAACTGGGAAGTGGGATGGAATTGTGCAACTGAGCAGGAGCCATTTACTCTGTAATTGCAGAGCTGTAACCCCGTGCTCATCTCCCCCCTCATCGCATGATGCCTGGTCGTCCTGTGCCCATGTCAGCAGTCTCCTGTGCAGGACTCCGTGAACACCTCTGTGTGGGTCAGCGCGAAAAGCACTCAGTCCGTACCATGTGCCACTCCTCCACCATACTCAGTCTCATTCAGTCTCCGGAAAACCTTTCTCTGATTCGTCTTATTTATCCTCGGCCAGGCCAAGCTTTCCTGTTCCAGCCTCGGTGGATCCTGAGTTTTGGTATTCGCAGGGATGTCTTCCAGCCCCAGGTCGTTCTCATTAGATACACCTGAGAGCTCAGTTGCTCCGCCCTTAGTTGGTATCCAGCCAACAAGCCAACAGGCTCCTGTAGTCCAGCCGAGTGAAGCGGCATCTTCCTTTGATTGTTTCTCACAGAAGGGAAGGAGCAGGATTCAGTCGTGATGATTATAAAAGGGATTCTTTGTGAGGTTCCTGGACACAAACAGATACTGTCGTTCTCTCTAGCTTCCAAGCGGGGGCTCCAGGGGCTATTGAAAGGGCCGGGGCTCCAGCTGCCTCTGCCACCCCGGTCCTTTAAATAGCCGCTGGAGCCCACCGCTTCTCCCGGGCTCCGGCAGCTAATTAAAGGACAAGGGCAATAAAAGCAGGGGAGCCCCGGGCCCTTTAAATAGCCCCCAGAGCCCGGTGCTGCTGCTGCTACCCCAGTAGACGAGAGGGGAGGGGAAGGAGGGGGGGGGCACTTACCTTACAGGGTGGGCTGGCTCTGACTCCCCTCAGCCCCGCCCCTTCTGCCCTAGGCCCCACCCCTTCCGGGGCCCAGAGCTGGCCCCAGCGTACCAGTAAGTCGCTCGACTTACTTTCACCCCTGAGTTTATGTTTCATTGTGCGCCAGGGTCTGTGTTTAATTCCCTGGGGGAGAGGGACCAGAGCCACCCAGGAGCTCAGAACAGTGGGGAGTGATTGGGCAAATTCATCTCCAAAGAGGTACCCCCACCTGGACAGGCTTACGTATACTGGTTCACACTGGAGTCCCTGGAGACCAACAGACAAACAAAGGGCTTTTGGACAAATAATCTGCATTTAAACTGACTTGCGGCCTTCTTTCTGATCCAGCAAATGGACAGGACCGTCTGACCAAGGGAGGCCCCAATCCTTCCTGAGACGGATTCGAAGGACTTGACCTATTCATGGGGACTCTTGTTCTGAGCTAACAGCTGTTATGAACTTGTAACCATAACCCCCTCCCTCCCCCCATTGTGGGGGTTGAAGCACTGACTCTTTCCAGAGCCCGAGCTGAAGTTGGGGGTGATTTCTGGTCAGCTTATTGGCATGCATGGAGGTTCTTTTATTGTTTTAAAGTCTTTTCTCTGTCATGCTTTCACCTTAAGAATAAATGTGCTTGCTTAGAAAGAGCTGTGTGGTAACTTATAACTATAGGCAATTACACGGTGTATAGCCTCTGGAGGCAAAGCAGAGTAGCCTGTGTCGGCCATCTGACTTGCTCGGGCATTCACAGGATAGGCAGTGGACTGTGCCTGGAAAAACCCTGACCAGAAGGGAGAGAGACACAAGGAGGTGAAAGCTGAGGAGACGGTGCCCTTGCTGGACCACGAGTGAGGAATACAGATGTAGTTCGTGACACCTTGCACCACACAGTACACACAGGGTCCTGACTGGAACCATTAAACACTAACTCTGAATAATCCCAGGCAGGCCGTGTCTGCCTTACTCCCTGAAGCCCAACGGTCGATATCCCTAATACATGTGTGTCCTAACTAGTGGAACCTACACCCATTGTGTTACACGAGCATGTTTGGGAGTTATGGTGATTTGCTCCTGGAAAAATGGAACTTCCACCTCCAGGAGTTAAGATTCTTTTCCACCCTTTCTCTTCGTTCCCTTCTTGTCTGACGTCTGGCATTTAGGCTAAGCCCTTTGGACTTCTGATGGCAATTCCCACAGAGCGAGTTTTCTCCGTTAGTCTTTCCCATTATGGGGTGGCTCAATACTCTGACTTTGGGAGAAAGGGTCTGATTTCCTGTTAATCTCCTTGAAACGGTTTGGGAGTGATGTAATTAATCCCTGGTACTGGGTCTCTTTTTTCATGTCCTCTGTGTTGTGAATCGCAATCACTGCTTGGGTAACTAACCCAACACTTGGATTTTTCCCCTCTCTCCAGTCCAAGCAGAACGAAGTGATGATCATCAGCAAATATGCACTCCGTGAGCACTGCTGTAGACACTCTTACTACCTGACCTTGCTTAAAGCTACTGTATGCGGCTGTTAAACACCTTAGGGATGATGACCCATGTGGTTATTTAATGATGTCACACTCACTTTGCTGTAACACGCAAGCTCCTCATTCAGCTGCAGAGAGCTTTGTAGACAAGCTGTGATGAAATAGAAACTTTCTGTAATATTTTTCTGCTTCCTATGGGTGCCTCAGTTTCCCTCTGTACTTTGCATTGTTACCCATTGCCAAAGTGTTAAATCTGCTCTTGGGGCACGGCAGGAGAGATGAAGTGTTGGGTCACTGGGTTGAACGAATGGGTGATTAAAGGGCTGGCTGCAACCAACCCTCGTCAATGGAGAGACCACAAAGACAATGGAAGCCCCAAGGACTGAGCCACTGACACCGATCCCCAGGAATCTCCGGCAAGCAGAACATGAGAGCTCAGCGTGGGTCTGCAGGACTTCGACGATGGACTCTCACCTGGGACTGACACAGAGAGGCAGGGCCAGAAATGGATTCCATAGCATCTTGGCTGGCTGATTATGCTGGCTCGGCGAGCATGGACTATGTCCCAGTTGCCTAATAAACCTTGCTCTGTTTTGAAAAAGTTGCCGGGTGTCACTGCCGATACTTAGAGCCCTGCAGATCTGTGGCGATATGCTCTATATCCGTGGACCATGTTTGCGGATCGGATGTGGACACCCATTTCATATCCATGCAGGGCTCTCCCAATACTTGCCGAGGTGCGTTGGTCCCCGAAGAGAGTCAAAGTCTCTGTCCGGGAGTCTCTCTCAGTTGGGCTCACTGGGCAGAGCTCACGGTGTGAAACAGGAGTGTGGGAGCCCACAGGCTCGGTCTCGGAGGCATTGAGACCACACGGCCTCCCCTTAAGGGAGAGCGAGGCCCCTTAGGGGGCTGGCACACAGAAGGGGTTCCTCTAAAGGGTTATTTAAATGCTGGGGCGTAGTACAGATCCTTTGGATGCATGACCTAGGGTGAATCATATTTCCGGATACAAGCGTATTATGTGGATCAGTTCTCCTTTTGCTCACCACAGGTATTTGCAAAAAGGAATCGTGGGGTATATTAATTACAACTTCCAAACAAGTCCACGTGAGACCAGTGAACTGGTCCAGCAAAGCTCTGAGATGCATGCTGAACACGTACCTTGTAAGCGTGGCCTCGGTGACGGGGGCGGGGGGGCGGCTATGGACTAAAGGTCAGGAAAAGCAGGTGCTATTCCTCGCTCTGCCACTAACCAGCTGTACGTCCTTGGATAAGTCACTTCACCCCTCTGGGCCTGTTTTCCCTCCCACCCTTTCTCTGTCTGGTCTCTAACAGACAGGGATTGTTTCTTGTATGAGAATGTACAGCGCCTAGCGCCACAGGGTCCTGATCCTACTGTAATATGAATGATCAACTCTTAAAATCAATGGGATTACTCTTGTTCTCAAAGTTAAACGTGCTTCAGTGTTTTTCTGGGTAGGGGTCCATAACAAGTGCTTCACACGTGCTCTCAGAGAGTCAAACAGCATCTTACTCTGTAAGTATTTGAGGAGTAGGGCACTACTCCATGTGAGTAAAGATACCACAGTCCAGTTTTATTCCACTGAGATCAATCCCAAGCTCATTTACAACAGGGTGAATGTAACGCGGACTCTACGTCCAATCCTCCCCTCCCTGCCCTATGCCCACTCTTACACTCTGTTCCTGGCTAAAATGTCGGATTCATTTCCCTGTAGGAAAACTGTATACCTGTGGATGTGGAGACAGTCTTGGAATGACAGATTGGGAGGAAACGAGTGCTGCTCGCCGCCCAATGTTTCTGAATGCAGAGAAAGTCCTGAAGGATGCAAACAGAGTGAACATAAATACCCCGGCTGCTGGCATGTCAAAGATCCCCTGGTTTGCTCATAACCTTTGTGGCCAAGTATCTTGTTCTCCTCAGCAGGCCCAGTTCTTTTTAGCCTTGGAGACACAGGTTTGGGAAAGGCAGTCTGTCCAGGTGGCACACGGTCTGGCTATACCTTTCCACAGTCAGTCCCTTGGGCCTGTTTTCCTCTCCCCTCGGGGAGGGGATGCAGCCTCCCTTCCTGGAAAGGTTTCAGAGTAACAGCCATGTTAGTCTGTATTCGCAAAAAGAAAAGGAGTACTTGTGGCACCTTAGAGACTAACCAATTTATTTGAGCATGAGCTTTCGTGGAAAGGTTCAGTGATTTAATTGGGGATTGGTCCTGCTTTGAGCAGGGGGTTGGACTAGATGACCTCCTGAGGTCCCTTCCCACCCTGATATTCTATGATTCTTGCTGCACCCAGCCTGCTGGCAGCTTCCCAGCTTCATAGAATATCAGGGTTGGAAGGGACCTCAGTAGGTCATCTAGTCCAACCCCCTGCTCAAAAGCAGGACCCATCCCCAATTAAATTCACCCAGCCAGGGCTTTGTCAAGCCTGACCTTAAAAACTTCTAAGGAAGGAGATTCCACCAACTCCCTAGGTAACACATTCCAGTGTTTCACCACCCTCCTAGTGAAAAAGTTTTTCCTAATATCCAACCTAAACCTCCCCCACTGCAACTTGAGACCATTACTCCTTGTTCTGTCATCTGCCACCACTGAGAACAGTCTAGAACCATCCTCTCTGGAACCACCTCTCAGGTAGTTGAAAGCAGCTATCAAATCCCCCCTCATTCTTCTCTTAGGCAGACTAAACAATCCCAGTTCCTTCAGCCTCTCCTCATAAGTCATGTGTTCCAGACCCCTAATCATTTTTGTTGCCCTTCGCTGGACTCTTTCCAATTTATCCACATCCTTCTTGTAGTGTGGGGCCCAAAACTGGACACAGTACTCCAGATGAGGCCTCACCAATGTCGAATACAGGGGAACGATCACGTCCCTTGATCTGCTCGCTATGCCCCTACTTATACATCCCAAAATGCCATTGGCCTCCTTGGCAACAAGGGCACACTGCTGACTCTTCTTCACTTGGTTTCTTGGTTTCTTCAGGTATGTTGACAACAAGAAGAAAGCCAAGGAATGTGTGGGCCCCTTACTGAATGAGGGAGGCAAACTAGTGACAGAGGATGTGGAAAAATCTAATGTACTCAATGCTTTTTTTGCCTCTGTTTTCACAAACAAGGTCAGCTCCCAGACTGCTACGCTGGGCATCACAAAATGGGGAAGAGATGGCCAGCCCTCTGTGGAGATAGAGGTGGTTAGGGACTATTTAGAAAAGCTGGACGTGCACAAGTCCATGGGGCCGGACGAGTTGCATCCGAGAGTGCTGAAGGAATTGGCGGCTGTGATTGCAGAGCCATTGGCCATTATCTTTGAAAACTCGTGGCGAACCGGGGAAGTCCCGGATGACTGGAAAAAGGCTAATGTAGTGCCAATCTTTAAAAAAGGGAAGAAGGAGGATCCTGGGAACTACAGGCCAGTCAGCCTCACCTCAGTCCCTGGAAAAATCATGGAGCAGGTCCTCAAAGAATCAATCCTGATGCACTTGCATGAGAGGAAAGTGATCAGGAACAGCCAGCATGGATTCACCAAGGGAAGGTCATGCCTGACTAATGTAATCGCCTTCTATGATGAGATTACTGGTTCTGTGGATGAAGGGAAAGCAGTGGATGTATTGTTTCTTGACTTTAGCAAAGCTTTTGACACGGTCTCCCACAGTATTCTTGTCAGCAAGTTAAGGAAGTATGGGCTGGATGAATGCACTACAAGGTGGGTAGAAAGCTGGCTAGATTGTCGGGCTCAACGGGTAGTTTTCAATGGCTCCAAGTCTAGTTGGCAGCCGGTATCAAGTGGAGTGCCCCAAGGGTCGGTCCTGGGGCCGGTTTTGTTCAATATCTTCATAAATGATCTGGAGGATGGTGTGGATTGCACTCTCCGCAAATTTGCGGATGATACTAAACTGGGAGGAGTGGTAGATACGCTGGAGGGGAGGGATAGGATACAGAAGGACCTAGACAAATTGGAGGATTGGGCCAAAAGAAATCTGATGAGGTTCAATAAGGATAAGTGCAGGGTCCTGCACTTAGGACGGAAGAACCCAATGCATAGCTACAGACTAGGGACCGAATGGCTAGGCAGCAGTTCTGCGGAAAAGGACCTAGGGGTGACAGTGGACGAGAAGCTGGATATGAGTCAGCAGTGTGCCCTTGTTGCCAAGAAGGCCAATGGCATTTTGGGATGTATAAGTAGGGGCATAGCGAGCAGATCGAGGGACGTGATCGTTCCCCTCTATTCGACATTGGTGAGGCCTCATCTGGAGTACTGTGTCCAGTTTTGGGCCCCACACTTCAAGAAGGATGTGGATAAATTGGAGAGAGTCCAGCGAAGGGCAACAAAAATGATTAGGGGTCTGGAACACATGAGTTATGAGGAGAGGCTGAGGGAGCTGGGATTGTTTAGCCTGCAGAAGAGAAGAATGAGGGGGATTTGATAGCTGCTTTCAACTACCTGAAAGGGGGTTCCAAAGAGGATGGCTCTAGACTGTTCTCAATGGTAGCAGATGACAGAACGAGGAGTAATGGTCTCAAGCTGCAGTGGGGGAGGTTTAGATTGGATATTAGGAAAAACTTTTTCACTAAGAGGGTGGTGAAACACTGGAATGCGTTACCTAGGGAGGTGGTAGAATCTCCTTCCTTAGAGGTTTTTAAGGTCAGGCTTGACAAAGCCCTGGCTGGGATGATTTAACTGGGAATTGGTCCTGCTTTGAGCAGGGGGTTGGACTAGATGACCTTCTGGGGTCCCTTCCAACCCTTATATTCTATGATTCTATGATTCTATGAGGCCAGGGACACCATCCCTGCCCATCCTGCCTAATAGCCATTGGTGGACCTCTCCCTCGTGAACTTACCTAGTTCTTTTTTGAACCCTGTTATAGTCTGGGTCTCCACAACATCCTCTGGCAAGGAGTTCCACAGGTTGACTGTGTGTCGTATGAAGAAATACTTCCTTTTGTTCGTTTTAAACCTGCTGCCTATACAAGATCATTGGGACCCCATTATGGCTCAAATAGCTCAGCTCTATATCACTGCTTGTGGTAGATGACCGTGGTGAGGGAGCATGGTAGCAGGTACTCAGAATGGATGGAGGTATACACACTTGCCTCTGCCGGGTAGATATTATACTCGGAACATAATCCCACTTTATCACAATTACTGCTTTGCATAGGGCCTGTTCCTTCCAGTGCTTTCAGCTCGCCACTGATGCAAGCCGGAGTTCAGAATGCCGAGCAGCCTCCAGATTGTCTCTGGGCTGGTGTGGCGAAGTCCCACTGGGACTAGTCTACCTGGAAAGTAAAGCAAGCAGGAGGGAAAAGATAATACAGTGATTCTTTCGGCCTCTCCGGGTGGGGCCCACCCAGTCAATAGGTCAAGTCCTTCGAATCCGTCTCAGGAAGGATTGGGGCCTCCCTTGGTCAGACGGTCCTGTCCAGTTGCTGGATCAGAAAGAAGGCCCCAAGTCAGTTTAAATTCAGATTATTTGTCCAAAAGCCCTTTGTTTGTCTGTTGGTCTCTAGGGACTCCAGTGTGGGCCTAGGGCGGAAGGGGCGGGGCTGAAGAGGGTCAGAGCCAGCCCCAGCCCACCCTGTAAGGTAAGTGCCCCCCCTCCTTCTCCACCTCCCCCTTCGCCCCCAGGGTAGCAGCAGCAGCACCAGGCTCCGGGAGCTATTTAAAGGCCCGGGGCTCCCCTGCTTCTACTGCCCTGGTCCTTTAATTAGCTGCCGGAGCCCGGGAGAAGCGGCAGAGGCAGCTGGAGCCCCCGCTAGCCCAGGGCTCCGGCGGCTATTTAAAGGGCCTGGGTGGTAGCAGCAAGGGAGCCCTGGGCCCTTTAAATAGCCGCCGGAGCCCTGCAGCCGCTCCCCAGGGCTCCAGCACCAGGGCTCTGGAGGCAATTTAAAGGGCCTGGGGCTCCAGACGCTGTCAAAGTGCCCGGATGGGGGGTGTTGCCATTTTGGGGCTGTGACGGAGTCCCTGGGCGATGCTTTGGAACTGCTCCCCATGAAGCCAGTCAGGACTCTGGGGCAGTCGCCTTTCTGTGAGCAGCCTGTCTGCAGGACATGCAGCTCACACAGCTTCCACCTTCCTGGGTCTGACCTCAGAGCATTCAGAATCCTCTGCCCCTCCGTGCGCTTCCCCCCAGCGAGTCTGCCCAGGCAGGCTCCTGGGGAAGCCAGAGGGTCCTGCACCCCAACTTCGCAGTCAGACGTGACTCTCAGCCAGCCAGTAAAACAGAAGGTTTATTAGACGACAGGAACATGGTCTAAAACGGAGCTTGCAGGTGCAGAGAACGGGACCCCTCAGCTGGGTCCATTTTGGGGGGCAGTGAGCCAGACAACCACGTCTGCACTTCACTCCATGTCCCAGCCAGCCCCAAACTGAAAAACCCCCTCCAGCCCCTCCTCCCCTGGGCTTTGTTCCTTTCCCGGGCCAGGAGGTCACCTGATTCCTTTGTTCTCCAACCCTTCTGCTCTCACCTTGCAGAGGGGGAAGGGCCCAGGCCATCAGTTGCCAGGAAACAGGGTGTCGCCCATTCTCTGTGTCCAGACTCCTCCACACACCTGCCCTCTAGGGCTCTGCAATGATCATACACCCTTACTCCACCCCCTAGATACTTAAGAACTGCCTAGGGGAAACTGAGGCACCCCCACACTATTCAGAGGAAACATTAAGAACAGTCCCACTTCGTCACAGGGGCACCAATCCTGCAACACCTCGGGCTAACGTTCGAGGGCGCTGAGCATCCCCAGCTCCCACTGACTGATATTCAGCCCCAACGTTCCTCTTCTTTATTTCCTCCTCTCGCCCTTTGGGTGTTCCCTGTTTACTGTGCTCAATAATCCCTTTCCTTCCTTGGGGTTTACACCCTTCAGATACGAGCAGCATTTCCTCATGCCCACCCACCCCACTTTAGACTTCCCTTAGCCCAGTTCTATGTATTGAACCACATTTCCAGTCTTTCCTCAGAGACCAGACCCCCTCCAGCCTCCGGATTAATTTTGTTCCTCTTCTCAGAGCTCCCTCCAATTCTTTACTATCTTTTGTTCGGGGGTTTATGCCTTCACCCACTTACTTCCCTGGTCCTTCTCGCATGAACAGAGAGCAACAATACCCAAAGTCCAAAGGTGCAAACAATTCGATGTTTATTGGGGTGAACTTCCAGCAAGCATGATTCCAGTTTCCTTCCTTCGTGTCCCCCTTCCCAGCTCTGACACCACAGAGCCTTACGCCTGTGCCCCTGTTCCCATTTCCCCCTTCGCAAAACATGATTCCAATTTCCCCACCCCCATTCCCTGTTCCCATTTCTCCCCCACACAGCCACCCACTTCCTGATTAACTGCAGACTATATAGTAAAACTTCAGTTCTGCTTAGCTATACCTTAACCAATCATTTGACTGAAATTTAATTAACCAATCTGAACATATTGTAACATGATTATTTAACCAATTATATCCCACCATCTTAATTAGTTTACACCCAGCAAAATTAATTATACAGCAGACAGAAACAATCACAGAACCAGACAGAGATGATACAGACAAACAATGGCAAAGTGGGAACTATAATGACAAAACAATAGAGAAGTGAGGATTTCACATTCCAGCTATTGATAAGTGAGTTCTTGCCCTGTTCCTTCCAGCACAGTTAAAGGTGTACAATCTCTAATGAGCCTCGGGTTTTTAATTAGGGAGACTGTAGCTAAGTCAGCTATTTTCCCTTAACCTTTGTATGTCCATGTCTACCCTTGTGGCTGGTTGTATTTGTGTTGTTGCCTTCTGGGCAGCTTGCCCACGGGGCCTCATGTGAATAGAGTGCCTACAGGACATGCATACAGAGCTACACCCTCAGCAACCTCCTCTGGGACACCCTGGCCTAGGGCAGCGAGCTGGAAGGCTAGCCAGACCAGTTACCCCTGCAGAGCTGGGGAGCCGGGAATCACTGTTCTAGACACAGTGATTCCCGGGCTGCTTCCCCTTGCTACCAAGAGGCAAAAACAACGCTGAGCCACCACTAAAGAAATATTGTGTTTGAAAACTTCTCCTTTTGCCTGAAGCTCTGCTGGCAAAAGCAAAGCCAAGCCAGTGCTGCGGCTCGTGCCTGAAGCTTTAGTCTCCGGGCTCTTGTTGATGCTCCCATGAGATGTGCTGCTAACACCCTGTGCAAGAACTAAACTCGGAAGAGGGGATTAGTCGTGCAAGCTGCACATCACTGAATGGAATGAACAGGCTGAGTCAATCGGGCATTACATGTCTCCAGTCCTGGCCTTTATTTTCATTCAACCCCAAATCGACATTTCCGTGAAAGGTACAAAACAGTCATTGCGACATTACAAACAAAATTAGTTTTGCCTTTCGTACAGAATCTTTACAGGAGACCAGAAAATCGCCATTTTAGGAACAGCAGCTGCAGTTCCTGGATGCTGGAGCTTTGCAGACACAGCTCTTGGCACAATGATTGCATCCGGCTGGGCAACAGGAGCAACAGCCTGAAAAGATAAAAATCAAGACACGATTATTGGAGAGGCCAGACAACAAAAAATAAAAACAACCCTCCCCCGTAAGAGCTGAAGGAAGTTCAACATGGATGAGACAAGGAGCAAAACCATGCCGTGAACTGTACTTTATAAAATATTAAAACATCTCAGTTGTACTGTTAATACATATTCCTCACAGAGGCCACATAAAAGTCAAGATTGGACAGTCCTGAGTCCTTTCCCACCTTGATATAGGTCAGAATCCTTTATCTGACCCAAGGGTTTTGTTAAGAACACTCAGCGTAGGAACAAGAAACAACTGGTTGGCGCTGGAAAGAACAGAAGAAGTTTTTAGGAATTATTCTTAGGGAAAGGACACCGATTCCACCTTTCAGGCCCACACTTGGAAAGTAAGTATACAGTTTAACAACAGACGCCCTGCTTCAGCAAAGCACCTGCTTATTGTCAAGCATAGGCTTAAATCCATCCCCAGTCAGCAAAGCATAGAATCATAGAATCATAGAATATAAGGGTTGGAAGGGACCCCAGAAGGTCATCTAGTCCAACCCCCTGCTCGAAGCAGGACCAATTCCCAGTTAAATCATCCCAGCCAGGGCTTTGTCAAGCCTGACCTTAAAAACCTCTAAGGAAGGAGATTCTACCACCTCCCTAGGTAACGCATTCCAGTGTTTCACCACCCTCTTAGTGAAAAAGTTTTTCCTAATATCCAATCTAAACCTCCCCCACTGCAGCTTGAGACCATTACTCCTCGTTCTGTCATCTGCTACCATTGAGAACAGTCTAGAGCCATCCTCTTTGGAACCCCCTTTCAGGTAGTTGAAAGCAGCTATCAAATCCCCCCTCATTCTTCTCTTCTGCAGGCTAAACAATCCCAGCTCCCTCAGCCTCTCCTCATAACTCATGTGTTCCAGACCCCTAATCATTTTTGTTGCCCTTCGCTGGACTCTCTCCAATTTATCCACATCCTTCTTGAAGTGTGGGGCCCAAAACTGGACACAGTACTCCAGATGAGGCCTCACCAATGTCGAATAGAGGGGAACGATCACGTCCCTCGATCTGCTCGCTATGCCCCTACTTATACATCCCAAAATGCCATTGGCCTTCTTGGCAACAAGGGCACACTGCTGACTCATATCCAGCTTCTCGTCCACTGTCACCCCTAGATCCTTTTCCGCAGAACTGCTGCCTAGCCATTCGGTCCCTAGTCTGTAGCTGTGCATTGGGTTCTTCCGTCCTAAGTGCAGGACCCTGCACTTATCCTTATTGAACCTCATCAGATTTCTTTTGGCCCAATCCTCCAATTTGTCTAGGTCTTTCTGTATCCTATCCCTCCCCTCCAGCGTATCTACCACTCCTCCCAGTTTAGTATCATCCGCAAATTTGCTGAGAGTGCAATCCACACCATCCTCCAGATCATTTATGAAGATATTGAACAAAACCGGCCCCAGGACCGACCCTTGGGGCACTCCACTTGATACCGGCTGCCAACTAGACATGGAGCCATTGATAACTACCCGTTGAGCCCGACAATCTAGCCAGCTTTCTACCCACCTTGTAGTGCATTCATCCAGCCCATACTTCCTTAACTTGCTGACAAGAATACTGTGGGAGACCGTGTCAAAAGCTTTGCTAAAGTCAAGAAACAATACATCCACTGCTTTCCCTTCATCCAGAGAACCAGTAATCTCATCATAAAAGGCGATTAGATTAGTCAGGCATGACCTTCCCTTGGTGAATCCATGCTGGCTGTTCCTGATCACTTTCCTCTCATGCAAGTGCTTCAGGATTGATTCTTTGAGGACCTGCTCCATGATTTTTCCAGGGACTGAAGTGAGGCTGACTGGCCTGTAGTTCCCAGGATCCTCCTTCTTCCCTTTTTTAAAGATTGGCACTACATTAGCCTTTTTCCAGTCATCCGGGACTTCCCCAGTTCGCCACGAGTTTTCAAAGATAATGGCCAATGGCTCTGCAATCACAGCCGCCAGTTCCTTCAGCACTCTCGGGTGCAACTCGTCCGGCCCCATGGACTTGTGCACGTCCAGCTTTTCTAAATAGTCCCTAACCACCTCTATCTCCACAGAGGGCTGTCCATCTCTTCCCCATTTTGTGATGCCCAGCGTAGCAGCCTGGGAGCTAACCTTGTTAGTGAAAACAGAGGCAAAAAAAGCATTGAGTACATTAGCTTTTTCCACATCCTCTGTCACTAGTTTGCCTCCCTCATTCAGTAAGGGGCCCACACATTCCTTGGCTTTCTTCTTGTTGCCAACATACCTGAAGAAACCCTTCTTGTTACTCTTGACATCTCTGGCTAGCTGCATCTCCAGGTGCGATTTGGCCCTCCTGATATCATTCCTACATGCCCGAGCAATATTTTTATACTCTTCCCTGGTCATATGTCCAACCTTCCACTTCTTGTAAGCTTCTTTTTTATGTTTAAGATCCACTAAGATTTCACCATTAAGCCAAGCTGGTCGCCTGCCATATTTACTATTCTTTCGACTCATCGGGATGGTTTGTCCCTGTAACCTCAACAGGGATTCCTTGAAATACAGCCAGCTCTCCTGGACTCCTTTCCCCTTCAAGTTAGTCCCCCAGGGGATCCTGGCCATCCGTTCCCTGAGGGAGTCGAAGTCTGCTTTCCTGAAGTCCAGGGTCCGTATCGTGCTGCTTACCTTTCTTCCCTGTGTCAGGATCCTGAACTCAACCAACTCATGGTCACAGCCTCCCAGATTCCCATCCACTTTTCCCATCCACAAAGCACTTGCGGCCTGATCCCAAGATCCCACCGAAATGAGAGGCAAGACTCACCTTCCCTTTGACGGGCTTTGCAGCAGGCCCACAAAGCACAGCCCTAACTCCCCCAGGCTACAACTTGAGCAGACGCTTAATGGTTCTGCTACATCGGGGCCAGAAATTCCAGCTTCTGTTCTCCAGGCTCCACGCTGCTGCAGGGAGCCAGTGACAAACCCTCGTTCGTCGCAGGCTCAGACAGGCGGGCAACTCGCTTGTGGAGGAAACATTTTTAAGGGGGGGGGGGGATACTCACTCTTTTTGCAAGAGGTGCACCTGCAATTTGTGCACTGGCAGGAGTCAGCGCAGGTACACGAGCCACCTGGTGGACAAAGGGGGGGGGGGGGGGAATGAGCATCACGGCTGGACTAAAACCGAGAGGACGATCAGCGGCAAGGGGAGAATTTTGTCCCCAGCATGGCAAAAGAAGCCCGGGCCATCTGAGCCGGGGAGCTCGGTTTGCAGGCTCCCGCCGCAGAGATTTCACAGAGCCGGAGCCGTCCCGGGCGCAGGGATCGTTCCCCTTCCCCGGCAAGGGGGGGGGCTGTTTCCCAGCGAGGGGGGAGCAGCCCCCGAAGGCCCCGCAGCAGCTCGGAGCAGGGTCCGTGCGGCTCCGCCGCGGGACGAGTCACTCACCGGCCGCGCAAGGGCAGTCCTGGGGATCCATCGCTCTCCGGCTTGCGGCGGTCGCTGCTCAGCCAGGCGGAGGGGAGGAGACGAGGCTTGGAGCGGAGCTGCCCGACGCCTCCCATTTATCCCGGCGGAGGCGTGGGAGCGAGCGCAAAACCCCCGCCCCGCCGCCCTGCACACTGAATGCCCTGTAAACCCTGCATAGGACTGAAACCACTTCAAGCCAGGGGGGGTGGCAGCCCCCCAAGCACCCCTATTTCCAGCACCCGTGGGAACCCTAGAGCTGTCTGAGCAGAGCCTGCCCCCCAGGCCCTCTAGTGCCATGGTCCCGATGAGGGAAATAAAATAACCATCACATTAAGGATACGCGTTGCACTCACCGCCCTGGGGTCTATGCGGGAATCGCACCGTGTCCCGCACTCGGGGCGGGGGGGGGCGGGGGTTGCTCTCAGCGCCCTGGGGTGGGTCTGTGCGGGAATCGCACCGTGTCCCGCACTGCGGCGGCTTTTGCGCTCCGCGCCGGGGCCCGGCAGGGGACAGCGCCCTGCAATGCGCTCGGGGAGAGCGGGCTGCACTCGGCGCCCGGGGCTGTGTCTTGCACTCGGGACTCGGGCGTTTCCACTCCGCGCCCGGGTCTGTGCGGGGACAGCACCAGGCAACGCAGTGTGTGTGGGGGGGGGAGGGACGTTTGCACACGGCGCCCTGCTGTGTGCGGGGCTAGCCCCACGCAATGCGCTCCGGGGGCTCTGCGCGCGGCGCTGTGCGGGGCGCCCCGGGCCTTGTGCAGTCACGCAGCGCGGCTCTGGGCGGCGATAGGAGCCGGCCGCAGCCCCCGGCTCTGCTCGCTGCTTCGGGGCCCGTGTGCAGGGCGGCGAGGCGGGGGTTTTGCGCTCGCTCCCACGCCTCCGCCGGGATAAATGGGAGGCGTCGGGCAGCTCCGCTCCAAGCCTCGTCTCCTCCCCTCCGCCTGGCTGAGCAGCGACCGCCGCAAGCCGGAGAGCGATGGATCCCCAGGACTGCCCTTGCGCTGCCGGTGAGTGACTCGTCCCGCGGCGGAGCCGCACGGACCCTGCTCCGAGCTGCTGCGGGGCCTTCGGGGGCTGCTCCCCCCTCGCTGGGAAACAGCCCCCCCCTTGCCGGGGAAGGGGAACGATCCCTGCGCCCGCGACGGCTCCGGCTCTGTGAAATCTCTGCGGCGGGAGCCTGCAAACCGAGCTCCCCGGCTCAGATGGCCCGGGCTTCTTTTGCCATGCTGGGGACAAAATTCTCCCCTTGCCGCTGATCGTCCTCTCGGTTTTAGTCCAGCCGTGATGCTCATTCCCCCCCCCCCCCTTTGTCCACCAGGTGGCTCGTGTACCTGCGCTGACTCCTGCCAGTGCACAAATTGCAGGTGCACCTCTTGCAAAAAGAGTGAGTATCCCCCCCCCCCTTAAAAATGTTTCCTCCACAAGCGAGTTGCCCGCCTGTCTGAGCCTGCGACGAACGAGGGTTTGTCACTGGCTCCCTGCAGCAGCGTGGAGCCTGGAGAACAGAAGCTGGAATTTCTGGCCCCGATGTAGCAGAACCATTAAGCGTCTGCTCAAGTTGTAGCCTGGGGGAGTTAGGGCTGTGCTTTGTGGGCCTGCTGCAAAGCCCGTCAAAGGGAAGGTGAGTCTTGCCTCTCATTTCGGTGGGATCTTGGGATCAGGCCGCAAGTGCTTTGCTGACTGGGGATGGATTTAAGCCTATGCTTGACAATAAGCAGGTGCTTTGCTGAAGCAGGGCGTCTGTTGTTAAACTGTATACTTACTTTCCAAGTGTGGGCCTGAAAGGTGGAATCGGTGTCCTTTCCCTAAGAATAATTCCTAAAAACTTCTTCTGTTCTTTCCAGCGCCAACCAGTTGTTTCTTGTTCCTACGCTGAGTGTTCTTAACAAAACCCTTGGGTCAGATAAAGGATTCTGACCTATATCAAGGTGGGAAAGGACTCAGGACTGTCCAATCTTGACTTTTATGTGGCCTCTGTGAGGAATATGTATTAACAGTACAACTGAGATGTTTTAATATTTTATAAAGTACAGTTCACGGCATGGTTTTGCTCCTTGTCTCATCCATGTTGAACTTCCTTCAGCTCTTACGGGGGAGGGTTGTTTTTATTTTTTGTTGTCTGGCCTCTCCAATAATCGTGTCTTGATTTTTATCTTTTCAGGCTGTTGCTCCTGTTGCCCAGCCGGATGCAATCATTGTGCCAAGAGCTGTGTCTGCAAAGCTCCAGCATCCAGGAACTGCAGCTGCTGTTCCTAAAATGGCGATTTTCTGGTCTCCTGTAAAGATTCTGTACGAAAGGCAAAACTAATTTTGTTTGTAATGTCGCAATGACTGTTTTGTACCTTTCACGGAAATGTCGATTTGGGGTTGAATGAAAATAAAGGCCAGGACTGGAGACATGTAATGCCCGATTGACTCAGCCTGTTCATTCCATTCAGTGATGTGCAGCTTGCACGACTAATCCCCTCTTCCGAGTTTAGTTCTTGCACAGGGTGTTAGCAGCACATCTCATGGGAGCATCAACAAGAGCCCGGAGACTAAAGCTTCAGGCACGAGCCGCAGCACTGGCTTGGCTTTGCTTTTGCCAGCAGAGCTTCAGGCAAAAGGAGAAGTTTTCAAACACAATATTTCTTTAGTGGTGGCTCAGCGTTGTTTTTGCCTCTTGGTAGCAAGGGGAAGCAGCCCGGGAATCACTGTGTCTAGAACAGTGATTCCCGGCTCCCCAGCTCTGCAGGGGTAACTGGTCTGGCTAGCCTTCCAGCTCGCTGCCCTAGGCCAGGGTGTCCCAGAGGAGGTTGCTGAGGGTGTAGCTCTGTATGCATGTCCTGTAGGCACTCTATTCACATGAGGCCCCGTGGGCAAGCTGCCCAGAAGGCAACAACACAAATACAACCAGCCACAAGGGTAGACATGGACATACAAAGGTTAAGGGAAAATAGCTGACTTAGCTACAGTCTCCCTAATTAAAAACCCGAGGCTCATTAGAGATTGTACACCTTTAACTGTGCTGGAAGGAACAGGGCTTAATGGCCCCTAGATCATCATATCAGGGCTTCTTGGCTTCCTGGTTGCTTGTCTGGGGCTTGCAGCCTCCCTGGGGGTTGCACGGGTACCCGTTTATCAGCAGTGGGAGTCATAAAATAAAATGACACAGCAAGTAGTTACCGTAGCCAGAGGAAAAGCCGTTCCCAAGGGCTGGTTTTTTACCGACATGGGAGAAATTACTTTGAGAACGAGAGGGGAGCTAGCTGAGAATGAGTGACCATGTGCAACGGCAAGGAATTGGAGGAGGGAGCAGGGCAGCACAAGGATATGAGATTTCACTGGGAGGAAGGATAAAAATCTACCACTTTAGAAAATGGCCAGCTAAAGAGTGTGCAGTGCTCAGATGCTCCAATAATGGGGTCCATAAAAGTACGTAAGATAAATAGAGCTTGAGCCCTGATGCTGCAGCAAAGAAGGCCTATGTCATTTTGGACTCCACATGTGGAGGGAGGCCGGGGCCTCCTTGCCTCCTCTGGGGCACTAGGAGTCTCTTGGGAAGCCACATTGTTGATTGTTGCTTGCATAGAATCATAGAATCATAGAATATAAGGGTTGGAAGGGACCCCAGAAGGTCATCTAGTCCAACCCCCTGCTCGAAGCAGGACCAATTCCCAGTTAAATCATCCCAGCCAGGGCTTTGTCAAGCCTGACCTTAAAAACCTCTAAGGAAGGAGATTCTACCACCTCCCTAGGTAACGCATTCCAGTGTTTCACCACCCTCTTAGTGAAAAAGTTTTTCCTAATATCCAATCTAAACCTCCCCCACTGCAGCTTGAGACCATTACTCCTCGTTCTGTCATCTGCTACCATTGAGAACAGTCTAGAGCCATCCTCTTTGGAACCCCCTTTCAGGTAGTTGAAAGCAGCTATCAAATCCCCCTCATTCTTCTCTTCTGCAGGCTAAACAATCCCAGCTCCCTCAGCCTCTCCTCATAACTCATGTGTTCCAGACCCCTAATCATTTTTGTTGCCCTTCGCTGGACTCTCTCCAATTTATCCACATCCTTCTTGAAGTGTGGGGCCCAAAACTGGACACAGTACTCCAGATGAGGCCTCACCAATGTCGAATAGAGGGGAACGATCACGTCCCTCGATCTGCTCGCTATGCCCCTACTTATACATCCCAAAATGCCATTGGCCTTCTTGGCAACAAGGGCACACTGCTGACTCATATCCAGCTTCTCGTCCACTGTCACCCCTAGGTCCTTTTCCGCAGAACTGCTGCCTAGCCATTCGGTCCCTAGTCTGTAGCTGTGCATTGGGTTCTTCCGTCCTAAGTGCAGGACCCTGCACTTATCCTTATTGAACCTCATCAGATTTCTTTTGGCCCAATCCTCCAATTTGTCTAGGTCCTTCTGTATCCTATCCCTCCCCTCCAGCGTATCTACCACTCCTCCCAGTTTAGTATCATCCGCAAATTTGCGGAGAGTGCAATCCACACCATCCTCCAGATCATTTATGAAGATATTGAACAAAACCGGCCCCAGGACCGACCCTTGGGGCACTCCACTTGATACCGGCTGCCAACTAGACTTGGAGCCATTGAAAACTACCCGTTGAGCCCGACAATCTAGCCAGCTTTCTACCCACCTTGTAGTGCATTCATCCAGCCCATACTTCCTTAACTTGCTGACAAGAATACTGTGGGAGACCGTGTCAAAAGCTTTGCTAAAGTCAAGAAACAATACATCCACTGCTTTCCCTTCATCCACAGAACCAGTAATCTCATCATAGAAGGCGATTACATTAGTCAGGCATGACCTTCCCTTGGTGAATCCATGCTGGCTGTTCCTGATCACTTTCCTCTCATGCAAGTGCTTCAGGATTGATTCTTTGAGGACCTGCTCCATGATTTTTCCAGGGACTGAAGTGAGGCTGACTGGCCGGTAGTTCCCAGGATCCTCCTTCTTCCCTTTTTTAAAGATTGGCACTACATTAGCCTTTTTCCAGTCATCCGGGACTTCCCCGGTTCGCCACGAGTTTTCAAAGATAATGGCCAATGGCTCTGCAATCACAGCCGCCAGTTCCTTCAGCACTCTCGGATGCAACTCGTCCGGCCCCATGGACTTGTGCACATCCAGCTTTTCTAAATAGTCCCTAACCACCTCTATCTCCACAGAGGGCTGTCCATCTCTTCCCCATTTTGTGATGCCCAGCGTAGCAGTCTGGGAGCTGACCTTGTTAGTGAAGAAAGAGGCAAAAAAAGCATTGAGTACATTAGCTTTTTCCACATCCTCTGTCACTAGTTTGCCTCCCTCATTCAGTAAGGGGCCCACACTTTCCTTGGCTTTCTTCTTGTTGCCAACATACCTGAAGAAACCCTTCTTGTTACTCTTGACATCTCTGGCTAGCTGCAGCTCCAGGTGCGATTTGGCCCTCCTGATAACATTCCTACATGCCCGAGCAATATTTTTATACTCTTCCCTGGTCATATGTCCAACCTTCCACTTCTTGTAAGCTTCTTTTTTATGTTTAAGATCCGCTAAGATTTCACCATTAAGCCAAGCTGGTCGCCTGCCATATTTACTATTCTTTCGACTCATCGGGATGGTTTGTCCCTGTAACCTCAACAGGGATTCCTTGAAATACAGCCAGCTCTCCTGGACTCCTTTCCCTTTCAAGTTAGTCCCCCAGGGGATCCTGGCCATCCGTTCCCTGAGGGAGTCGAAGTCTGCTTTTCTGAAGTCCACTGTCCGTATCGTGCTGCTTACCTTTCTTCCCTGCGTCAGGATCCTGAACTCAACCAACTCATGGTCACTGCCTCCCAGATTCCCATCCACTTTTGCTTCCCCCACTAATTCTACCCGGTTTGTGAGCAGCAGGTCAAGAAAAGCGCCCCCCCTAGTTGGCTCCTCTAGCACTTGCGCCAGGAAATTGTCCCCTACGCTTTCCAAAAACTTCCTGGATTGTCTATGCACCGCTGTATTGCTCTCCCAGCAGATATCAGGAAAATTAAAGTCACCCATGAGAATCAGGGCGTGCGATCCAGTAGCTTCCGTGAGCTGCCGGAAGAAAGCCTCATCTACCTCATCCCCCTGGTCTGGTGGTCTATAGCCTCTGTTTGGCAGAAGCTGGGATTGGGTGACAGGGGATGGATCACTTGATGATTCCCTGTTCTGTTCACTCCCTCTGGGGCACCTGGCACTGGCCACCGTTGGCAGACAGGATCCTGGGCTAGATGGACCTTTGGTCTGACCCAGTCTGGCCGTTCTGATGTTCTTAAGTTGTATTTCTCCCACATTCCCCAGTCACAACTTCCTACTTCTTGTGCTGTTCTGCCGTATGTGAATGCTTCTCATGGGCGGACGCAGCACCACCCACGGATGGAAGAAGGAGAACTCCAGCACACCCCGTACATGTGACCTTACCCCCTCCCACCCGACTCACAACTGGGAAGTGGGATGGAGTTGTGCAACTGAGCAGGAGCCATTTACTCTGTAATTGCAGAGCTGTAACCCAGTGCTCATCTCCCCCCTCATCGCATGATGCCTGGTCGTCCTGTGCCCATGTCAGCAGTCTCCTGTGCAGGACTCCGTGAACACCTCTGTGTGGGTCAGCGCGAAAAGCACTCAGTCCGTACCATGTGCCACTCCTCCACCATACTCAGTCTCATTCAGTCTCCGGAGAACCTTTCTCTGATTCGTCTTATTTATCCTCGGCCACGCCAAGCTTTCCTGTTCCAGCCTCGGTGGATCCTGAGTTTTGGTATTCGCAGGGATGTCTTCCAGCCCCAGGTCCTTCTCATTAGATACACCTGAGAGCTCAGTTGCTCCGCCCTTAGTTGGTATCCAGCCAACAAGCCAACAGGCTCCTGTAGTCCAGCCGAGTGAAGCGGCATCTTCCTTTGAGTGTTTCTCACAGTCGGGAAGGAGCAGGATTCAGTCATGAGGATTATAAAAGGGATTCTTTGTGAGGTTCCTGGACACAAACAGATACTGTCGTTCTCTCTAGCTTCCAAGCGGGGGCTCCAGGGGCTATTGAAAGGGCCGGGGCTCCAGCTGCCTCTGCCACCCCGGTCCTTTAAATAGCCGCTGGAGCCCACCGCTTCTCCCGGGCTCCGGCAGCTAATTAAAGGACAAGGGCAATAAAAGCAGGGGAGCCCCGGGCCCTTTAAATAGCCCCCGGAGCCCGGTGCTGCTGCTGCTACCTCGGTGGGGGAGGGGGAGGGAAAGGGGGGGGGGCACTTACCTTACAGGGTGGGCTGGCTCTGACTCCCCTCAGCCCCGCCCCTTCTGCCCTAGGCCCCGCCCCTTCCAGGGGCCAGAACTGGCCCCAGCGTACCAGTAAGTCGCTCGACTTACTTTCACCCCTGAGTTTATGTTTCATTGTGCGCCAGGGTCTGTGTTTAATTCCCTGGGGGAGAGGGACCACAGCCCCCCAGGAGCTCAGAACAGTGGGGAGTGACTGGGCAAATTCACCTCCCAAGAGGTACCCCCACCTGGACAGGCTTACGTATACTGGTTCACACTGGAGTCCCTGGAGACCAAAAGACAAACAAAGGGCTTTTGGACAAATAATCTGCATTTAAACTGACTTGGGGCCTTCTTTCTGATCCAGCAAATGGACAGGACCATCTGACCAAGGGAGGCCCCAATCCTTCCTGAGACGGATTCGAAGGACTTGACCTATTCATGGGGGCTCTTGTTCTGAGCTAACAGCTGTTATGAATTTGTAACCATAACCCCCCCTCCTCCCCCTATGGTGGAGTTTGAAGCACTGACTCGGTTGCCTCCCTCATTCAGTAAGGGGCCCACACTTTCCTTGGCTTTCTTCTTGTTGCCAACATACTTGAAGAAACCCTTCTTGTTACTCTTGACATCTCTGGCTAGCTGCATCTCCAGGTGCGATTTGGCCCTCCTGATATCATTCCTACATGCCCGAGCAATATTTTTATACTCTTCCCTGGTCATATGTCCAACCTTCCACTTCTTGTAAGCTTCTTTTTTATGTTTAAGATCCGCTAGGATTTCACCATTAAGCCAAGCTGGTCGCCTGCCATATTTACTATTCTTTCGACTCATCGGGATGGTTTGTCCCTGTAACCTCAACAGGGATTCCTTGAAATACAGCCAGCTCTCCTGGACTCCTTTCCCCTTCAAGTTAGTCCCCCAGGGGATCCTGGCCATCCGTTCCCTGAGGGAGTCGAAGTCTGCTTTCCTGAAGTCCAGGGTCCGTATCCTGCTGCTTACCTTTCTTCCCTGTGTCAGGATCCTGAACTCAACCAACTCATGGTCACTGCCTCCCAGATTCCCATCCACTTTTGCTTCCCCCACTAATTCTACCCGGTTTGTGAGCAGCAGGTCAAGAAAAGCGCCCCCCCTAGTTGGCTCCTCTAGCACTTGCGCCAGGAAATTGTCCCCTACGCTTTCCAAAAACTTCCTGGATTGTCTATGCTCCGCTGTACTGCTCTCCCAGCAGATATCAGGAAAATTAAAGTCACCCATGAGAATCAGGGCATGCGATCTAGTAGCTTCTGTGAGCTGCCGGAAGAAAGCCTCGTCCACCTCATCCCCCTGGTCCGGTGGTCTATAGCAGACTCCCACCACTACATCACTCTTGTTGCACACACTTCTAAACTTAATCCAGAGACACTCAGGTTTTTCTGCAGTATCGTACCGGAGCTCTGAGCAGTCATACTGCTCCCTTACATACAGTGCTACTCCCCCACCTTTTCTGCCCTGCCTGTCCTTCCTGAACAGTTTATAACCATCCATGACAGTACTCCAGTCATGCGAGTTATCCCACCAAGTCTCTGTTATTCCAATCACGTCATAGTTCCTTGACATCACCAGGACCTCCAGTTCTCCCTGCTTGTTTCCAAGGCTTTGTGCATTTGTATATAAGCACTTGAGATAACCTGTTGATTGCCCCTCATTCTCAGTAGGAGGCAGGAGCCCTCCCCTCACAGACATTCCTGCCTGAGCTTCCTCCCGGTATCCCGCTTTCCCACTTACCTCAGGGCTTTGGTCTCCTTCCCCCGGTGAACCTAGTTTAAAGCCCTCCTCACTAGGTTAGCCAGCCTGCTGGCAAAGATGCTCTTCCCTCTCTTCGTAAGATGGAGCCCGTCTCTGCCCAGCACTCCTCCTTCATGGAACACCATCCCATGGTCAAAGAGCATCTTGGCTGGCTGATTATGCTGACTCGGCGAGCATGGACTATGTCCCAGTTGCCTAATAAACCTTGCTCTGTTTTGAAAAAGCTGCCGGGTGTCACTGCCGATACTTAGAGCCCTGCAGATCTGTGGTGATATGCTCTATATCCGTGGACCATGTTTGCGAATCAGATGTGGACACCCATTTCATATCCATGCAGGGCTCTCCCAATACTTGCCGAGGTGCATTGGTCCCTGAAGAGAGTCAAAGTCTCCCTCCAGGACTCTCTCTCAGTTGGGCTCACTGGGTAGAGCTCACGGTGTGAAACAGGAGTGTGGGAGCCCACAGGCTCGGTCTCGGAGGCATTGAGACCACACGGCCTCCCCTTAAGGGAGAGCAAGGCCCCTTAGGGGACTGGCACACAGAAGGGGTTCCTCTAAAGGGTTATTTAAATGCTGGGGCGTAGTACAGATCCTTTGGATGCATGACCTAGGGTGAATCATATTTCCGGATACAAGCGTATTATGTGGATCAGTTCTCCTTTTGCTCAGCACAGGAATTTGCAAAAAGGAATTGTGGGGTATATTAATTACAACTTCCAAACAAGGCCACGTGAGACCAGTGAACTGGTCCAGCAAAGCTCTGAGACACATGCTGAACACGTACCTTGTAGGCGTGGCCTTGATGATGGGGGGGCCCCCCCCTCTGGACTAAAGGTCAGGAAAAGCAGGTGCTATTCCTCGCTCTGCCATAGCCTACTGTACGTCCTTGGATAGGTCACTTCACCCCTCTGGGCCTGTTTTCCCTCCCACCCTTTCTCTGTCTGGTCTCTAACAGACAGGGATTGTCTCTTGTATGAGAATGTACAGCGCCTAGCGCCACAGGGTCCTGATCCTACTGTAATATGAATGATCAACTCTTAAAATCAATGGGATTACTCTTGTTCTCAAAGTTAAACGTGCTTCAGTGTTTTTCTGGGTAGGGGTCCATAACAAGTGCTTCACACGTGCTCTCAGAGAGTCAAACAGCATCTTACTCTGTAAGCGTTTGAGGAGAAGGGCACTACTCCATGTGGGTAAAGATACCACAGTCCAGTCTTATTCCACGGAGATCAATCCCAAGCTCATTTACAACAGGGTGAATGTAACGCGGACTCTACGTCCAATCCTCCCCTCCCTGCCCTATGCCCACTCTTACACTCTGTTCCTGGCTAAAATGTCGGATTCATTTCCCTGTAGGAAAACTGTATACCTGTGGATGTGGAGACAGTCTTGGAATGACAGATTGGGAGGAAACGAGTGCTGCTCGCCGCCCAATGTTTCTGAATGCAGAGAAAGTCCTGAAGGATGCAAACAGAGTGAACATAAATACCCCGGCTGCTGGCATGTCAAAGATCCCCTGGTTTGCTCATAACCTTTGTGGCCAAGTATCTTGTTCTCCTCAGCAGGCCCAGTTCTTTTTAGCCTTGGAGACACAGGTTTGGGAAAGGCAGTCCGTCCAGGTGGCACACGGTCTGGCTATACCTTTCCACAGTCAGTCCCTTGGGCCTGTTTTCCTCTCCCCTAGGGGAGGGGATGCAGCCTCCCTTCCTGGAAAGGTTTCAGAGTAACAGCCATGTTAGTCTGTATTCGCAAAAAGAAAAGGAGTACTTGTGGCACCTTAGAGACTAACCAATTTATTTGAGCATAAGCTTTCGTGGAAAGGTTCAGTGATTTAATTGGGGATTGGTCCTGCTTTGAGCAGGGGGTTGGACTAGATGACCTCCTGAGGTCCCTTCCAACCCTGATATTCTATGATTCTTGCTGCACCCAGGCTGCTGGCAGCTTCCCAGCTTCATAGAATCATAGAATATCAGGGTTGGAAGGGACCTCAGTAGGTCATCTAGTCCAACCCCCTGCTCAAAAGCAGGACCCATCCCCAATTAAATTCACCCAGCCAGGGCTTTGTCAAGCCTGACCTTAAAAACCTCTAAGGAAGAAGATTCCACCACCTCCCTAGGCAACGCATTCCAGTGTTTCACCACCCTCCTAGTGAAAAAGTTTTTCCTAATATCCAACCTAAACCTCCCCCACGGCAACTTGAGACCATTACTCCTTGTCCTGTCCTCTTCTACCACTGAGAATAGTCTAGAACCATCCTCTCTGGAACCACCTCTCAGGTAGTTGAAAGCAGCTATCAAATCCCCCCTCATTCTTCTCTTCTGCAGACTAAACAATCCCAGTTCCCTCAGCCTCTCCTCATAAGTCATGTGTTCCAGACCCCTAATCATTTTTGTTGCCCTTCGCTGGACTCTTTCCAATTTATCCACATCCTTCTTGTAGTGTGGGGCCCAAAACTGGACACAGTACTCCAGATGAGGCCTCACCAATGTCAAATAGAGGGGGACGATCACGTCCCTCGATCTGCTCGCTATGCCCCTACTTATACATCCCAAAATGCCATTGGCCTTCTTGGCAACAAGGGCACACTGCTGACTCATATCCAGCTTCTCGTCCACTGTCACCCCTAGGTCCTTTTCCGCAGAACTGCTGCCGAGCCATTCTGTAGCTGTGCATTGGGTTCTTCCGTCCTAAGTGCAGGACCCTGCACTTATCCTTATTGAACCTCATCAGATTTCTTTTGGCCCAATCCTCCAATTTGTCTAGGTCCCTCTGTATCCTATCCCTGCCCTCCAGCGTATCTACCATTCCTCCCAGTTTAGTATCATCCACAAATTTGCGGAGAGTGCAATCCACACCATCCTCCAGATCATTTATGAAGATATTGAACAAAACCGGCCCCAGGACCGACCCCTGGGGCACTCCACTTGACACCGGCTGCCAACTAGACATGGAGCCATTCATCACTACCCGTTGAGCCCGACAATCTAGCCAACTTTCTACCCTCCTTATAGTGCATTCATCCAGCCCGTACTTCTTTAACTTGCTGACAAGAATACTGTGGGAGACCGTGTCAAAAGCTTTGCTAAAGTCAAGATACAATACATCCACTGCTTTCCCTTCATCCACAGAACCAGCTTTTCTTTCTTTCTTTCTTCCCTCCCCTCCTGATTACTCCCCCCCCCCCCCCGCGCTTTGTAGCTGTTTGTCCTGGGTTTACCACACCTTGTAGAAAGAACAGGAGGACTTGTGGCATCTTAGAGACTAACAAATTTATTTGAGCACAAGCTTTTGTGAGATACAGCTCACTTCGTCGGATACTCACCAAAGCTTGTGCTGAAATAAATTGGTTCGTCTCTAAGGTGCCACAAGTCCTCCTGTTCTTTTTGCGGATACAGACTGACACGGCTGCTGCTCTGACACCTTGGATAGTTCTTTTTGCAATTTCTGAGAACTGGGGTAAATGCGTGACAGGAAATGTGTGGATTTGCTTCTGAGTTAATGGCTGATGAGTTTCAACCAATTGGGTCGGTGGCCAAAGAAGATCTGTGGTTTTGCGCCCTTTTCCTCATAGTGCCACAGTGAAGGGGGAGGGCACTTGATTGCACACGAGCAGGCCTGGTAGCCATAATTCACCACCAGAGAGGCACCACTGGGAGTTGTAGTGTAAACGGGACCCTGGTGTTTTCACCACCCTCCACGTCACCCTGCTGGAGCGAGAGACGACGCGATGGTGAAAACCCCTGATCCCTGCTGCCACTGGCATTTTCCCATTGTTACCACCCTGTGGCGTACAGGGGCCCTAAATGTGTGTGGCCACGCGATTCTCCTCCTGGCACCCCCAGCTTGTAGGGTGCAGGGCTCGGGCCAGGGTGACACCAGCCCACAGAGCACAGTCCTGTGGAGATTCTGGGCTGTGTTACAGCCTGTAGGCAGGCCAGGTGAGGGGATCCCAAAGGGGCCCATTTCCTACGCAGACACAGCTTCAGCCAGCATGAAATCAGGGGGGCTGAGAGCCATCGAATGCCCTGTAAACCCTGCATAGGTTTGAAACCACTTCAAGCCGGGGGGGTGGCAGCCCCCCAAGCACCCCTATTCCCAGCACCTGTGGGAACCCTAGAGCTGGCCCTGATCAGAGCCTGCCCCCCAGGCCCTCTAGTGCCATGGTCCCGATGAGGGAAATAAAATAACCATCACATTAAGGATACGCGTTGCACTCACCGCCCTGGGGTCCGTGTGGGAATCGCACTGTGCCCCGCACTCGGGGCGGGGGGAGGGTCTGGGGGTTGCTCTCAGCGCCCTGGGGAGGGTCTGTGCAGGAATCGCACCGTGCACCGCACTCGAGGCGGGGGGGGGGGGGGGGGGGCGGGGGTTGCACTCAGCACCCTGGGGTCTGTGCGGTTTAGAAGGGAGCATGGATGAAGGGAAAGCAGTGGATGTATTGTTTCTTGACTTTAGCAAAGCTTTTGACACGGTCTCCCACAGTATTCTTGTCAGCAAGTTAAGGAAGTATGGGCTGGATGAATGCACTACAAGGTGGGTAGAAAGCTGGCTAGATTGTCGGGCTCAACGGGTAGTTTTCAATGGCTCCAAGTCTAGTTGGCAGCCGGTATCAAGTGGAGTGCCCCAAGGGTCGGTCCTGGGGCCGGTTTTGTTCAATATCTTCATAAATGATCTGGAGGATGGTGTGGATTGCACTCTCCGCAAATTTGCGGATGATACTAAACTGGGAGGAGTGGTAGATACGCTGGAGGGGAGGGATAGGATACAGAAGGACCTAGACAAATTGGAGGATTGGGCCAAAAGAAATCTGATGAGGTTCAATAAGGATAAGTGCAGGGTCCTGCACTTAGGACGGAAGAACCCAATGCACAGCTACAGACTAGGGACCGAATGGCTAGGCAGCAGTTCTGCGGAAAAGGACCTAGGGGTGACAGTGGACGAGAAGCTGGATATGAGTCAGCAGTGTGCCCTTGTTGCCAAGAAGGCCAATGGCATTTTGGGATGTATAAGTAGGGGCATAGCGAGCAGATCGAGGGACGTGATCGTTCCCCTCTATTCGACATTGGTGAGGCCTCATCTGGAGTACTGTGTCCAGTTTTGGGCCCCACACTTCAAGAAGGATGTGGATAAATTGGAGAGAGTCCAGCGAAGGGCAACAAAAATGATTAGGGGTCTGGAACACATGAGTTATGAGGAGAGGCTGAGGGAGCTGGGATTGTTTAGCCTGCAGAAGAGAAGAATGAGGGGGATTTGATAGCTGCTTTCAACTACCTGAAAGGGGGTTCCAAAGAGGATGGCTCTAGACTGTTCTCAATGGTAGCAGATGACAGAACGAGGAGTAATGGTCTCAAGCTGCAGTGGGGGAGGTTTAGATTGGATATTAGGAAAAACTTTTTCACTAAGAGGGTGGTGAAACACTGGAATGCGTTACCTAGGGAGGTGGTAGAATCTCCTTCCTTAGAGGTTTTTAAGGTCAGGCTTGACAAAGCCCTGGCTGGGATGATTTAACTGGGAATTGGTCCTGCTTTGAGCAGGGGGTTGGACTAGATGACCTTCTGGGGTCCCTTCCAACCCTTATATTCTATGATTCTATGATTCTATGAGGCCAGGGACACCATCCCTGCCCATCCTGCCTAATAGCCATTGGTGGACCTCTCCCTCGTGAACTTACCTAGTTCTTTTTTGAACCCTGTTATAGTCTGGGTCTCCACAACATCCTCTGGCAAGGAGTTCCACAGGTTGACTGTGTGTCGTATGAAGAAATACTTCCTTTTGTTCGTTTTAAACCTGCTGCCTATACAAGATCATTGGGACCCCATTATGGCTCAAATAGCTCAGCTCTATATCACTGCTTGTGGTAGATGACCGTGGTGAGGGAGCATGGTAGCAGGTACTCAGAATGGATGGAGGTATACACACTTGCCTCTGCCGGGTAGATATTATACTCGGAACATAATCCCACTTTATCACAATTACTGCTTTGCATAGGGCCTGTTCCTTCCAGTGCTTTCAGCTCGCCACTGATGCAAGCCGGAGTTCAGAATGCCGAGCAGCCTCCAGATTGTCTCTGGGCTGGTGTGGCGAAGTCCCACTGGGACTAGTCTACCTGGAAAGTAAAGCAAGCAGGAGGGAAAAGATAATACAGTGATTCTTTCGGCCTCTCCGGGTGGGGCCCACCCGGTCAATAGGTCAAGTCCTTCGAATCCGTCTCAGGAAGGATTGGGGCTTCCCTTGGTCAGACGGTCCTGTCCAGTTGCTGGATCAGAAAGAAGGCCCCAAGTCAGTTTAAATTCAGATTATTTGTCCAAAAGCCCTTTGTTTGTCTGTTGGTCTCTAGGGACTCCAGTGTGGGCCTAGGGCGGAAGGGGCGGGGCTGAAGAGGGTCAGAGCCAGCCCCAGCCCACCCTGTAAGGTAAGTGCCCCCCCCTTCTCCTCCTCCCCCTTCCCCTCCAGGGTAGCAGCAGCAGCACCAGGCTCCGGGGGCTATTTAAAGGCCCGGGGCTCCCCTGCTTCTACTGCCCTGGTCCTTTAATTAGCTGCCGGAGCCCAGGAGAAGCGGTGGGCTCCAGCGGCTATTTAAAGGACCGGGGCGGCAGAGGCAGCTGGAGCCCCCGCTAGCCCAGGGCTCCGGCGGCTATTTAAAGGGCCTGGGTGGTAGCAGCAAGGGAGCCCTGGGCCCTTTAAATAGCTGCCGGAGCCCTGCAGCCGCTCCCCAGGGCTCCAGCACCAGGGCTCTGGAGGCAATTTAAAGGGCCTGGGGCTCCAGACACTGTCAAAGTGCCCGGATGGGGGGTGTTGCCATTTTGGGGCTGTCACGGAGTCCCTGGGCGATGCTCTGGAACTGCTCCCCATGAAGCCAGTCAGGACTCTGGGGCAGTCGCCTTTCTGTGAGCAGCCTGTCTTCAGGACACACAGCTCACACAGCTTCCACCTTCCTGGGTCTGACCTCGGAGCATTCAGCATCCTCTGCCCCTCCGTGCGCTTCCCCCCAGTGAGTCCGCCCAGGCAGGCTCCTGGGGAAGCCAGAGGGTCCTGCCCCCCAACTTCGCAGTCAGACGTGACTCTCAGCCAGCCAGTAAAACAGAAGGTTTATTAGACGACAGGAACATGGTCTAAAACAGAGCTTGCAGGTGCAGAGAACGGGACCCCTCAGCTGGGTCCATTTTGGGGGGCAGTGAGCCAGACAACCACGTCTGCACTTCACTCCATGTCCCAGCCAGCCCCAAACTGGAAAACCCCCTCCAGCCCCTCCTCCTCTGGGCTTTGTTCCTTTCCCCTGCCAGGTGGTCACCTGATTCCTTTGTTCTCCAACCCTTCTGCTCTCACCTTGCAGAGGGGGAAGGGCCCAGGCCATCAGTTGCCAGGAAACAGGGTGTTGGCCATTCTCTGTGTCCAGACCCCTGCACACACCTCCCCTCTAGGGCTCTGCAATGATCATACACCCTTACTCCACCCCCTAGATACTTAAGAACTGCCTGTCTGTAAAGGCCTATACTCTAAGAATTTAGGTGTATTCCTATCACTTGGCTAGTTAGAGGTTTAAAAGAAAGAATCAAAATCACTGTCTGCCAGTGTAAGGGCCTTCTCTTACTGTGACAGTCTGAGGCCCTGTTCTTAGGCTAAGGCCTTTGGCTAAGCAACAGAGGCAGCCATAAGCTGGGAAGTGAATGGTCACATCCTCACATTCCAAACTAGTCACATTGAAATAAGGTGCTATTGGGCTGTTAGGAATTTAATCCTGTCCTTATAGTGCCTATCACCTCCAGAGAAAGGGAAGTGCCTAGAAGCTGTAAAAGGAAATTGAGGTTGATAGTTTTCTGTCTGGTAAGAACTCACTTATCAATAGACACAGCTGGGAAACTCTTATATCTTTACAGATGTAGTTGTGAAATCCTCACTTCTGTATTGTTTTGTCATTATAGTTCCCACTTTGCTATTGTTTATTGGCATGGTCTCTGTCTGGTTCTGTGATTGCTTCTGTCTGCTGTATAATTAATTTTGCTGGGTGTAAACTAATTAAGGTGGTGGGATATAATTGGTTAGCTAATCCATGTTAGGATTGGTTAGTTAAATTTTAGTAGAATGATTGGTTAAGGTATAGCTAAGAATATTACTATATAAATTAGGGGCAAACAGGAAGTAAGTTGGGATTCGAAAATAAGGAAAAAGGAACTTGTATTTAGCTTGCTGGAAGTTCACCCCAATAAACATCGAATTGTTTGCACCTTCGGACTTCGGGTATTGTTGCTCTCTGTTCATGCGAGAAGAACCAGGGAAGTGGGAGAGTGAAGGAATAAGCTCTCTAACAATTAGTTTACACCCAGCAAAATTAATTATACAGCAGACAGAAACAATCACAGAACCAGACAGAGATGATACAGACAAACAATGGCAAAGTGGGAACTATAATGACAAAACAATAGAGAAGTGAGGATTTCACATTCCAGCTATTGATAAGTGAGTTCTTGCCCTGTTCCTTCCAGCACAGTTAAAGGTGTACAATCTCTAATGAGCCCCGGGTTTTTAATTAGGGAGACTGTAGCTAAGTCAGCTATTTTCCCTTAACCTTTGTATGTCCATGTCTACCCTTGTGGCTGGTTGTATTTGTGTTGTTGCCTTCTGGGCAGCTTGCCCACGGGGCCTCATGTGAATAGAGTGCCTACAGGACATGCATACAGAGCTACACCCTCAGCAACCTCCTCTGGGACACCCTGGCCTAGGGCAGCGAGCTGGAAGGCTAGCCAGACCAGTTACCCCTGCAGAGCTGGGGAGCTTATCTAGACTGTAAAGCATTGCGGCCTGGTTACAGGAAGACAGCCACGTTCCCAGCCTGGGGGGACAGAGGAAGCTGCTGCAGCTACTAACCATGTTATGTAGACACAAGAGATGTTCTGAGCCAGCCCTGTCACTAGCTGGTTATAAATGCATTTGGAAGTGGCAGTGTAGACAGGCCCCAAGTTGATGCAATATATGTGTTAAGAAATCAGGATGAAGGTATGTTACAGCAGTTTAGACTTCACTCCTCCCCTCCTTAAACTCTCTGCATTGGACTCACATCTGAATTTGGCACAATGGATTGAGGGTCAGCAGCTTGCAGCACTAGGCCCTGGGTTCTAGACACAGTGATTCCCGGGCTGCTTCCCCTTGCTACCAAGAGGCAAAAACAACGCTGAGCCACCACTAAAGAAATATTGTGTTTGAAAACTTCTCCTTTTGCCTGAAGCTCTGCTGGCAAAAGCAAAGCCAAGCCAGTGCTGCGGCTCGTGCCTGAAGCTTTAGTCTCCGGGCTCTTGTTGATGCTCCCATGAGATGTGCTGCTAACACCCTGTGCAAGAACTAAACTCGGAAGAGGGGATTAGTCGTGCAAGCTGCACATCACTGAATGGAATGAACAGGCTGAGTCAATCGGGCATTACATGTCTCCAGTCCTGGCCTTTATTTTCATTCAACCCCAAATCGACATTTCCGTGAAAGGTACAAAACAGTCATTGCGACATTACAAACAAAATTAGTTTTGCCTTTCGTACAGAATCTTTACAGGAGACCAGAAAATCGCCATTTTAGGAACAGCAGCTGCAGTTCCTGGATGCTGGAGCTTTGCAGACACAGCTCTTGGCACAATGATTGCATCCGGCTGGGCAACAGGAGCAACAGCCTGAAAAGATAAAAATCAAGACACGATTATTGGAGAGGCCAGACAACAAAAAATAAAAACAACCCTCCCCCGTAAGAGCTGAAGGAAGTTCAACATGGATGAGACAAGGAGCAAAACCATGCCGTGAACTGTACTTTATAAAATATTAAAACATCTCAGTGGTACTGTTAATACATATTCCTCACAGAGGCCACATAAAAGTCAAGATTGGACAGTCCTGAGTCCTTTCCCACCTTGATATAGGTCAGAATCCTTTATCTGACCCAAGGGTTTTGTTAAGAACACTCAGCGTACGAAAAAGAAACAACTGGTTGGCGCTGGAAAGAACAGAAGAAGTTTTTAGGAATTATTCTTCGGGAAAGAACACCGATTCCACCTTTCAGGCCCACACTTGGAAAGTAAGTATACAGTTTAACAACAGACGCCCTGCTTCAGCAAAGCACCTGCTTATTGTCAAGCATAGGCTTAAATCCATCCCCAGTCAGCAAAGCACTTGCGGCCTGATCCCAAGATCCCACCGAAATGAGAGGCAAGACTCACCTTCCCTTTGACGGGCTTTGCAGCAGGCCCACAAAGCACAGCCCTAACTCCCCCAGGCTACAACTTGAGCAGACGCTTAATGGTTCTGCTACATCGGGGCCAGAAATTCCAGCTTCTGTTCTCCAGGCTCCACGCTGCTGCAGGGAGCCAGTGACAAACCCTCGTTCGTCGCAGGCTCAGACAGGCGGGCAACTCGCTTGTGGAGGAAACATTTTTAAGGGGGGGGGGGGATACTCACTCTTTTTGCAAGAGGTGCACCTGCAATTTGTGCACTGGCAGGAGTCAGCGCAGGTACACGAGCCACCTGGTGGACAAAGGGGGGGGGGAATGAGCATCACGGCTGGACTAAAACCGAGAGGACGATCAGCGGCAAGGGGAGAATTTTGTCCCCAGCATGGCAAAAGAAGCCCGGGCCATCTGAGCCGGGGAGCTCGGTTTGCAGGCTCCCGCCGCAGAGATTTCACAGAGCCGGAGCCGTCGCGGGCGCAGGGATCGTTCCCCTTCCCCGGCAAGGGGGGGGCTGTTTCCCAGCGAGGGGGGAGCAGCCCCCGAAGGCCCCGCAGCAGCTCGGAGCAGGGTCCGTGCGGCTCCGCCGCGGGACGAGTCACTCACCGGCCGCGCAAGGGCAGTCCTGGGGATCCATCGCTCTCCGGCTTGCGGCGGTCGCTGCTCAGCCAGGCGGAGGGGAGGAGACGAGGCTTGGAGCGGAGCTGCCCGACGCCTCCCATTTATCCCGGCGGAGGCGTGGGAGCGAGCGCAAAACCCCCGCCCCGCCGCCCTGCACACTGAATGCCCTGTAAACCCTGCATAGGACTGAAACCACTTCAAGCCAGGGGGGGTGGCAGCCCCCCAAGCACCCCTATTTCCAGCACCCGTGGGAACCCTAGAGCTGTCTGAGCAGAGCCTGCCCCCCAGGCCCTCTAGTGCCATGGTCCCGATGAGGGAAATAAAATAACCATCACATTAAGGATACGCGTTGCACTCACCGCCCTGGGGTCTATGCGGGAATCGCACCGTGCCCCGCACTCGGGGCGGGGGGGGGCGGGGGTTGCTCTCAGCGCCCTGGGGTGGGTCTGTGCGGGAATCGCACCGTGCCCCTCACTCGGGGCGGGGGGGGAGCGGGGGTTGCTCTCAGCGCCCTGGGGTGGGTCTGTGCGGGAATCGCACCGTGCCCCGCACTCGGGGCGGGGGGGGGGGCGGGGGTTGCTCTCAGCGCCCTGGGGAGGGTCTGTGGGGGAATCGCACCGTGCCCCGCACTCGGGGCGGGGGGGGCGGGGGTTGCTCTCAGCGCCCTGGGGTGGGTCTGTGCGGGAATCGCACCGTGCCCCTCACTCGGGGCGGGGGGGGAGCGGGGGTTGCTCTCAGCGCCCTGGGGTGGGTCTGTGCGGGAATCGCACCGTGCCCCGCACTCGGGGCGGTGGTGGGGGAGGGGGTTGCTCTCAGCGCCCTGGGGAGGGTCTGTGGGGGAATCGCACCGTGCCCCGCACTCGGGGCGGGGGGGGGCGGGGGTTGCTCTCAGCGCCCTGGGGAGGGTCTGTGCGGGAATCGCACCGTGCCCCGCACTCGGGGCGGGGGTGGGGGCGGGGGTTGCTCTCAGCGCCCTGGGGAGGGTCTGTGCGGGATTCGCACCGTGCCCCGCACTCGGGGCGGTGGTGGGGGAGGGGGTTGCTCTCAGCGCCCTGGGGTGGGTCTGTGCGGGAATCGCACCGTGTCCCGCACTGCGGCGGCTTTTGCGCTCCGCGCCGGGGCCCGGCAGGGGACAGCGCCCTGCAATGCGCTCGGGGAGAGCGGGCTGCACTCGGCGCCCGGGGCTGTGTCTTGCACTCGGGACTCGGGCGTTTCCACTCCGCGCCCGGGTCTGTGCGGGGACAGCACCAGGCAACGCTGTGTGTGTGGGGGGGGGAGGGACGTTTGCACACGGCGCCCTGCTGTGTGCGGGGCTAGCCCCACGCAATGCGCTCCGGGGGCTCTGCGCGCGGCGCTGTGCGGGGCGCCCCGGGCCTTGTGCAGTCACGCAGCGCGGCTCTGGGCGGCGATAGGAGCCGGCCGCAGCCCCCGGCTCTGCTCGCTGCTTCGGGGCCCGTGTGCAGGGCGGCGGGGCGGGGGTTTTGCGCTCGCTCCCACGCCTCCGCCGGGATAAATGGGAGGCGTCGGGCAGCTCCGCTCCAAGCCTCGTCTCCTCCCCTCCGCCTGGCTGAGCAGCGACCGCCGCAAGCCGGAGAGCGATGGATCCCCAGGACTGCCCTTGCGCGGCCGGTGAGTGACTCGTCCCGCGGCGGAGCCGCACGGACCCTGCTCCGAGCTGCTGCGGGGCCTTCGGGGGCTGCTCCCCCCTCGCTGGGAAACAGCCCCCCCCTTGCCGGGGAAGGGGAACGATCCCTGCGCCCGCGACGGCTCCGGCTCTGTGAAATCTCTGCGGCGGGAGCCTGCAAACCGAGCTCCCCGGCTCAGATGGCCCGGGCTTCTTTTGCCATGCTGGGGACAAAATTCTCCCCTTGCCGCTGATCGTCCTCTCGGTTTTAGTCCAGCCGTGATGGTCATTCCCCCCCCCCCTTTGTCCACCAGGTGGCTCGTGTACCTGCGCTGACTCCTGCCAGTGCACAAATTGCAGGTGCACCTCTTGCAAAAAGAGTGAGTATCCCCCCCCCCTTAAAAATGTTTCCTCCACAAGCGAGTTGCCCGCCTGTCTGAGCCTGCGACGAACGAGGGTTTGTCACTGGCTCCCTGCAGCAGCGTGGAGCCTGGAGAACAGAAGCTGGAATTTCTGGCCCCGATGTAGCAGAACCATTAAGCGTCTGCTCAAGTTGTAGCCTGGGGGAGTTAGGGCTGTGCTTTGTGGGCCTGCTGCAAAGCCCGTCAAAGGGAAGGTGAGTCTTGCCTCTCATTTCGGTGGGATCTTGGGATCAGGCCGCAAGTGCTTTGCTGACTGGGGATGGATTTAAGCCTATGCTTGACAATAAGCAGGTGCTTTGCTGAAGCAGGGCGTCTGTTGTTAAACTGTATACTTACTTTCCAAGTGTGGGCCTGAAAGGTGGAATCGGTGTCCTTTCCCGAAGAATAATTCCTAAAAACTTCTTCTGTTCTTTCCAACGCCAACTGTCACGGAGTCCCTGGGCGATGCTCTGGAACTGCTCCCCATGAAGCCAGTCAGGACTCTGGGGCAGTCGCCTTTCTGTGAGCAGCCTGTCTTCAGGACACGCAGCTCACACAGCTTCCACCTTCCTGGGTCTGACCTCGGAGCATTCAGCCTCCTCGGCCCCTCCGTGCGCTTCCCCCAGCGAGTCCGCTCAGGCGGGGCTCCTGGGGAAGCCAGAGGGTCCTGCACCCCAACTCCGCAGTCAGACGTGACTCTCAGCCAGCCAGTAAAACAGAAGGTTTATTAGACGACAGGAACATGGTCTAAAACAGAGCTTGCAGGTGCAGAGAACGGGACCCCTCAGCTGGGTCCATTCTGGGGGGCAGTGAGCCAGACAACCACGTCTGCACTTCACTCCATGTCCCAGCCAGCCCCAAACTGAAAACCCCCCTCCAGCCCCTCCTTCTCTGGGCTTTGTTCCTTTCCCGGGCCAGGTGGTCACCTGATTCCTTTGTTCTCCAACCCTTCAGCTCTCACCTTGCAGGGGGGGAAGGGCCCAGGCCATCAGTTGCCAGGAAACAGGGTGTTGGCCATTCTCTGTGTCCAGACTCCTGCACACACCTGCCCTCTAGGGCTCTGCAATGATCATACACCCTTACTCCACCCCCTAGATACTTAAGAACTGCCTAGGGGAAACTGAGGCACCCCCCCAACTATTCAGAGGAAACATTAAGAACAGTCCCACTTCGTCACACCAACCAGTTGTTTCTTGTTCGTACGCTGAGTGTTCTTAACAAAACCCTTGGGTCAGATAAAGGATTCTGACCTATATCAAGGTGGGAAAGGACTCAGGACTGTCCAGTCTTGACTTTTATGTGGCCTCTGTGAGGAATATGTATTAACAGTACCACTGAGATGTTTTAATATTTTATAAAGTACAGTTCACGGCATGGTTTTGCTCCTTGTCTCATCCATGTTGAACTTCCTTCAGCTCTTACGGGGGAGGGTTGTTTTTATTTTTTGTTGTCTGGCCTCTCCAATAATCGTGTCTTGATTTTTATCTTTTCAGGCTGTTGCTCCTGTTGCCCAGCCGGATGCAATCATTGTGCCAAGAGCTGTGTCTGCAAAGCTCCAGCATCCAGGAACTGCAGCTGCTGTTCCTAAAATGGCGATTTTCTGGTCTCCTGTAAAGATTCTGTACGAAAGGCAAAACTAATTTTGTTTGTAATGTCGCAATGACTGTTTTGTACCTTTCACGGAAATGTCGATTTGGGGTTGAATGAAAATAAAGGCCAGGACTGGAGACATGTAATGCCCGATTGACTCAGCCTGTTCATTCCATTCAGTGATGTGCAGCTTGCACGACTAATCCCCTCTTCCGAGTTTAGTTCTTGCACAGGGTGTTAGCAGCACATCTCATGGGAGCATCAACAAGAGCCCGGAGACTAAAGCTTCAGGCACGAGCCGCAGCACTGGCTTGGCTTTGCTTTTGCCAGCAGAGCTTCAGGCAAAAGGAGAAGTTTTCAAACACAATATTTCTTTAGTGGTGGCTCAGCGTTGTTTTTGCCTCTTGGTAGCAAGGGGAAGCAGCCTGGGAATCACTGTGTCTAGAACAGTGATTCCCGGCTCCCCAGCTCTGCAGGGGTAACTGGTCTGGCTAGCCTTCCAGCTCGCTGCCCTAGGCCAGGGTGTCCCAGAGGAGGTTGCTGAGGGTGTAGCTCTGTATGCATGTCCTGTAGGCACTCTATTCACATGAGGCCCCGTGGGCAAGCTGCCCAGAAGGCAACAACACAAATACAACCAGCCACAAGGGTAGACATGGACATACAAAGGTTAAGGGAAAATAGCTGACTTAGCTACAGTCTCCCTAATTAAAAACCCGGGGCTCATTAGAGATTGTACACCTTTAACTGTGCTGGAAGGAACAGGGCTTAATGGCCCCTAGATCATCATATCAGAGTTTGTTGGCTTCCTGGTCACTTGTCTGGGGCTTGCAGGCTCCGTGGGGGTCGCACGGGTACCCGTTTGTCAGCAGTGGGAGTCATAAAATAAAATGACACAGCAAGTAGTTACCGTAGCCAGAGGAAAAGCCGTTCCCAGGACTGGTTTTTTATCGACATGGGAGAAATGACTTTGAGAATGAGAGGGGAACTAGCTGAGAAAGAGTGACCATGTGCAACGGCAAGGAATTGGAGGAGGGAGCAGGGCAGCACAAGGATATGAGATTTCAGGATAGCAGACTGGGGAATTAAGAAATCTAGTGAGGAGTGTGCACTGGGAGGAAGGATAAAAATCTACCACTTTAGAAAATGGCCAGCTAAAGAGTGTGCAGTGCTCAGATGCTCCAATAATGGGGGCCATAAAAGTACGTAAGACAAATAGAGCTTGAGCCTTGATGCTGCAGCAAAGAAGGCCTATGTCATTTTGGATTCCACATGTGGAGGGAGGCCGGGGCCTCCTTGCCCCCTCTGGGGCACTAGGAGTCTCTTGGGAAGCCACATTGTTGATTGTTGCTTGCACGCTCCCTTCTAAACTGTTAGATTTTAATACATCCTCCCATTGCACCTGGCCAGAATCCATCTCCTAATTCTTGCTGCTCAGCAATTCCAAAGCCTGGCTGGCCACGCAAAGTGAGGTCTAACACTCAACTCTGGCATTGCTAGTCTGTTTATCTTCACAACATCCCTGTGAGGGCAGGGCTGTGCTATTATCCCCACTGTATAGATGGGAACTTGGGGCCCAGAGAGACAAAGTGACTAAGGCCTTGTCCACAGTAAAGAAATTAAGTCAACCTAAGTTAGGCCCATGTACAGCCACCACAGTAATTACTGTGGTGATTCATGTCCACACTATGTCCCCCTGTCAGTGGTACATGTCCTCCCCAGGAGCACTTCCACCAACTTAGCTGTGTGGGGCATTGTGGGACACTGGAGCCCCCGGCCCAGGGATGTGTGGGTCAGGCTGTCAGCCCTGGGGGGCTGGGCTGGGCTGGGCTCCCACTGAGAGCCCCGTGCAGGGCTGACAGCCAAGAGGCGATGTAAGTAAGGCAGCGTCTACACAGACGTTGCGTCACCCTAATGACATCGACCTAAGCACTATGCCTCTCGCGGAGGGGCGTATTAGGTCAGTGTAGTGGGCGACGGACATCAGCGGGAACAACGCTGTAGTGTAGATACGGATAGAGTTAGGTTGACGCAAGATGCCTTACGTCCACCTAACTGTAGTTCAGACCAAGCCCAAGGAAATCTGTGGGAAGAGCAGAAAACTAGACCTAGATCTCCCAAGTGGCCCCCTTAACCACTGCACCATCCTTCCTCTCAAAGGCGAGCTTCTGGCTAACATGCTGCTAGCTTCTAGCTAACATTATCAGCCCTCGGGCTCTTTCAAGATTCCAGCCTCCCAGGTGCTCCCTCCGGGTGAGTATGCCAAACATGAGCTGGCAGTGCAGGAAGGCACGAATGCAATACTGGGCTGTGTGTCACCGGACAGGGAGAAGATAGCTCCCGACCTCACAGTATGTGGAATATTGTGTTCAGGCCAGAGCCCCTCATTACTGGAAAGATGTTAGGATAGAGATATTCAGGCCTGTCCGTAAAGGCCCATACTCTAAGAATGTAGATGTGTTCTTATCACTTGGCTAGTCATAGAGGTATAAAAGAAAGAATCCAAGTCACTGTCTGCCGGTGTAAGGGCCTTCTCCTACTGTGACAGTCTGAGGCCCAGTGCTTAGGCTAAGATCTTTGGCTAAGCAGCAAAGGCAGCCATGAGCTGGGAAGCGACCGGTCACCTCCTCACATTACAAACTAGTCACATTGAAATAAGGTGCTATTGGGCTGTTAGGGATACAATCCTGTCCTATCGCCTTCAGAGAAAGGGAAGTGCCTAGAAAATGTAAAAGGAAACTTAGTTTGAGAGCATCCTGTCTGGCAAGAACTCACTTATCAATAGCTGGAATGTGAAATCCTCACTTCTCTATTGTTTTGTCATTATAGTTCCCACTTTGCCATTGTTTGTCTGTATCATCTCTGTCTGGTTCTGTGATTGTTTCTGTCTGCTGTATAATTAATTTTGCTGGGTGTAAACTAATTAAGATGGTGGGATATAATTGGTTAAATAATCATGTTACAATATGTTCGGATTGGTTAATTAAATTTCAGTCAAATGATTGGTTAAGGTATAGCTAAGCAGAACTGAAGTTTTACTATATAGTCTGCAGTTAATCAGGAAGTGGGTGGCTGTGTGGGGGAGAAATGGGAACAGGGAATGGGAGTGGGGAAATTGGAATCATGTTTTGCTAAGGGGGAAATGGGAACAGGGGCACAGGTGTAAGGCTCTGTGGTGTCAGAGCTGGGAAGGGGGACACGAAGGAAGGAAACTGGAATCATGCTTGCTGGAAGTTCACCCCAATAAACATCGAATTGTTTGCACCTTTGGACTTTGGGTATTGTTGCTCTCTGTTCATGCGAGAAGGACCAGGGAAGTAAGTGGGTGAAGGCATAAGCCCCTGAACAAAAGATAGTAAAGAATTGGAGGGAGCTCTGAGAAGAGGAACAAAATTAATCCAGAGGCTGGAGGGGGTCTGGTCTCTGAGGAAAGACTGGAAATGTGGTTCAATACATAGAACTGGACTAAGGGAAGTCTAAAGTGGGGTGGGTGGGCATGAGGAAATGCTGCTCGTATCTGAAGGGTGTAAACCCCAAGGAAGGAAAGGGATTATTGAGCACAGTAAACAGGGAACACCCAAAGGGCGAGAGGAGGAAATAAAGAAGAGGAACGTTGGGGCTGAATATCAGTCAGGGGGAGCTGGGGATGCTCAGCGCCCTCGAACGTTAGCCCGAGGTGTTGCAGGATTGGTGCCCCTGTGACGAAGTGGGACTGTTCTTAATGTTTCCTCTGAATAGTGTGGGGGTGCCTCAGTTTCCCCTAGGCAGTTCTTAAGTATCTAGGGGGTGGAGTAAGGGTGTATGATCATTGCAGAGCCCTAGAGGGCAGGTGTGTGCAGGAGTCTGGACACAGAGAATGGCCAACACCCTGTTTCCTGGCAACTGATGGCCTGGGCCCATCCCCCCTGCAAGGTGAGAGCTGAAGGGTTGGAGAACAAAGGAATCAGGTGACCACCTGGCCCGGGAAAGGAACAAAGCCCAGAGGAGGAGGGGCTGGAGGGGGGTTTCAGTTTGGGGCTGTCTGGGACATGGAGTGAAGTGCAGATGTGGTTGTCTGGCTCACTGCCCCCCAAAATGGACCCAGCTGAGGGGTCCCGTTCTCTGCACCTGCAAGCTCTGTTTTAGACCATGTTCCTGTCGTCTAATAAACCTTCTGTTTTACTGGCTGGCTGAGAGTCACGTCTGACTGCGAAGTTGGGGGGCAGGACCCTCTGGCTTCCCCAGGAGCCTGCCTGGGTGGACTCGCTGTGGGAAGCGCACGGAGGGGCAGAGGATGCTGAATGCTCTGAGGTCAGACCCAGGAAGGTGGAAGCTGTGTGAGCTGTGTGTCCTGAAGACAGGCTGCTCACAGAAAGGCGACTGCCCCAGAGTCCTGACTGGCTTCATGGGGAGCAGTTCCAGAGCATCGCCCGGGGACGCCGGGACAGCCCCAAAATGGCAACACCCCCCATCCGGGCACTTTGACAGTGTCTGGAGCCCCAGGCCCTTTAAATTGCCTCCAGAGCCCTGGTGCTGGAGCCCTGGGGAGCGGCTGCAGGGCTCCGGCGGCTATTTAAAGGGCCCAGGGCTCCCTTGCTGCTACCACCCAGGCCCTTTAAATAGCCGCCGGAGCCCTGGGCTAGCGGGGGCTCCAGCTGCCTCTGCCGCCCCGGTCCTTTAAATAGCCGCTGGAGCCCACCGCTTCTCCCGGGCTCCGGCAGCTAATTAAAGGACCAGGGCAGTAGAAGCAGGGGAGCCCCGGGCCTTTAAATAGCCCCTGGAGCCTGGTGCTGCTGCTGCTACCCTGGGGGGGGAGGGGGAGGAGGAGAAGGAGGGGGGGCACTTACCTTACAGGGTGGGCTGGGGCTGGCTCTGACCCTCTTCAGCCCCGCCCCTTCCGCCCTAGGCCCACACTGGAGCCCCTAGAGACCAACAGACAAACAAAGGGCTTTTGGACAAATAATCTGAATTTAAACTGACTTGGGGCCTTCTTTCTGATCCAGCAACTGGCCAGGACCGTCTGACCAAGGGAGGCCCCAATCCTTCCTGAGACGGATTCGAAGGACTTGACCTATTGACCAGGTGGGCCCCACCCGGAGAGGCCGAAAGAATCACTGTATTATCTTTTCCCTCCTGCTTGCTTTACTTGCCAGGTAGACTAGTCCCAGTGGGACTTCGCCACAGCAGCCCAGAGACAATCTGGAGGCTGCTCGGCATTCTGAACTCCGGCTTGCATCAGTGGCGAGCTGAAAGCACTGGAAGGATCAGGCCCTATGCAAAGCAGTAATTGTGATAAAGTGGGATTATGTTCCGAGTATAATATCTACCCGGCAGAGGCAAGTGTGTATACCTCCATCCATTCTGAGTACCTGCTACCATGCTCCCTCACCACGGTCATCTACCACAAGCAGTGATATAGAGCTGAGCTATTTGAGCCATAATGGGGTCCCAATGATCTTGTATAGGCAGCAGGTTTAAAACGAACAAAAGGAAGTATTTCTTCATACGACACACAGTCAACCTGTGGAACTCCTTGCCAGAGGATGTTGTGGAGACCCAGACTATAACAGGGTTCAAAAAAGAACTAGGTAAGTTCACGAGGGAGAGGTCCACCAATGGCTATTAGGCAGGATGGGCAGGGATGGTGTCCCTGGCCTCTGTTTGGCAGAAGCTGGGATTGGGTGACAGGGGATGGATCACTTGATGATTCCCTGTTCTGTTCACTCCCTCTGGGGCACCTGGCACTGGCCACCGTTGGCAGACAGGATCCTGGGCTAGATGGACCTTTGGTCTGACCCAGTCTGGCCGTTCTGATGTTCTTAAGTTGTATTTCTCCCACATTCCCCAGTCACAACTTCCTACTTCTTGTGCTGTTCTGCCGTATGTGAATGCTTCTCATGGGCGGACGCAGCACCACCCACGGATGGAAGAAGGAGAACTCCAGCACAGCCCGTACATGTGACCTTACCCCCTCCCACCCGACTCACAACTGGGAAGTGGGGTGGAGTTGTGCAACTGAGCAGGAGCCATTTACTCTGTAATTGCAGAGCTGTAACCCAGTGCTCATCTCCCCCCTCATCGCATGATGCCTGGTCGTCCTGTGCCCATGTCAGCAGTCTCCTGTGCAGGACTCCGTGAACACCTCTGTGTGGGTCAGCGCGAAAAGCACTCAGTCCGTACCATGTGCCACTCCTCCACCATACTCAGTCTCATTCAGTCTCCGGAGAACCTTTCTCTGATTCGTCTTATTTATCCTCGGCCACGCCAAGCTTTCCTGTTCCAGCCTCGGTGGATCCTGAGTTTTGGTATTCGCAGGGATGTCTTCCAGCCCCAGGTCGTTCTCATTAGATACACCTGAGAGCTCAGTTGCTCCGCCCTTAGTTGGTATCCAGCCAACAAGCCAACAGGCTCCTGTAGTCCAGCCGAGTGAAGCGGCATCTTCCTTTGAGTGTTTCTCACAGTCGGGAAGGAGCAGGATTCAGTCGTGATGATTATAAAAGGGATTCTTTGTGAGGTTCCTGGACACAAACAGATACTGTCGTTCTCTCTAGCTTCCAAGCGGGGGCTCCAGGGGCTATTGAAAGGGCCAGGGCTCCAGCTGCCTCTGCCACCCCGGTCCTTTAAATAGCCGCTGGAGCCCACCGCTTCTCCCGGGCTCCGGCAGCTAATTAAAGGACAAGGGCAATAAAAGCAGGGGAGCCCCGGGCCCTTTAAATAGCCCCCGGAGCCCGGTGCTGCTGCTGCTACCTCGGTGGGGGAGGGGGAGGGGAAGGAGGGGGGGGCACTTACCTTACAGGGTGGGCTGGCTCTGACTCCCCTCAGCCCCGCCCCTTCTGCCCTAGGCCCCACCCCTTCCGGGGGCCAGAGCTGGCCCCAGCGTACCAGTAAGTCACTCAACTTACTTTCACCCCTGAGTTTATGTTTCATTGTGCGCCAGGGTCTGTGTTTAATTCCCTGGGGGAGAGGGACCAGAGCCACCCAGGAGCTCAGAACAGTGGGGAGTGATTGGGCAAATTCACCTCCAAAGAGGTACCCCCACCTGGACAGGCTTACGTATACTGGTTCACACTGGAGTCCCTGGAGACCAAAAGACAAACAAATGGCTTTTGGACAAATAATCTGCATTTAAACTGACTTGGGGCCTTCTTTCTGATCCAGCAAATGGACAGGACCGTCTGACCAAGGGAGGCCCCAATCCTTCCTGAGACGGATTCGAAGGACTTGACCTATTCATGGGGGCTCTTGTTCTGAGCTAACAGCTGTTATGAACTTGTAACCATAACCCCCCCTCCTCCCCCTATGGTGGAGTTTGAAGCACTGACTCTTCCCAGAGCCCGAGCTGAAGTTGGGGGTGATTTCTGGTCAGCTTATTGGCATGCATGGAGGTTCTTTTATTGTTTTCAAGTCTTTTCTCTGTCATGCTTTCACCTTAAGAATAAATGTGCTTGCTTAGAAAGAGCTGTGTGGTAACTTATAACTATAGGCAATTACACGGTGTATAGCCTCTGGAGGCAAAGCAGAGTAGCCTGTGTCGGCCATCTGACTTGCTCGGGCATTCACAGGATAGGCAGTGGACTGTGCCTGGAAAAACCCTGATCAGAAGGGAGAGAGACACAAGGAGGTGAAAGCTGAGGAGACGGTGCCCTTGCTGGACCACGAGTGAGGAATACAGATGTAGTTCGTGACACCTTGCACCACACAGTACACACAGGGTCCTGACTGGAACCATTAAACACTAACTCTGAATAATCCCAGGCAGGCCGTGTCTGCCTTACTCCCTGAAGCCCAACGGTCGATATCCCTAATTCATGTGTGTCCTAACTAGTGGAACCTACACCCATTGTGTTACACGAGCATGTTTGGGAGTTATGGTGATTTGCTCCTGGAAAAATGGAACTTCCACCTCCAGGAGTTAAGATTCTTTTCCACCCTTTCTCTTCGTTCCCTTCTTGTCTGACGTCTGGCATTTAGGCTAAGCCCTTTGGACTTCTGATGGCAATTCCCACAGAGCGAGTTTTCTCCGTTAGTCTTTCCCATTATGGGGTGGCTCAATACTCTGACTTTGGGAGAAAGGGTCTGATTTCCTGTTAATCTCCTTGAAACGGTTTGGGAGTGATGTAATTAATCCCTGGTACAGGGTGTCTTTTTTCATGTCCTCTGTGTTGTGAATCGCAATCACTGCTTGGGTAACTAACCCAACACTTGGATTTTTCCCCTCTCTCCAGTCCAAGCAGAACGAAGTGATGATCATCAGCAAATATGCACTCCGTGAGCACTGCTGTAGACACTCTTACTACCTGACCTTGCTTAAAGCTACTGTATGCGGCTGTTAAACACCTTAGGGATGATGACCCATGTGGTTATTTAATGATGTCACACTCACTTTGCTGTAACACGCAAGCTCCTCATTCAGCTGCAGAGAGCTTTATAGACAAGCTGTGATGAAATAGAAACTTTCTGTAATATTTTTCTGCTTCCTATGGGTGCCTCAGTTTCCCTCTGTACTTTGCATTGTTACCCATTGCCAAAGTGTTAAATCTGCTCTTGGGGCACGGCAGGAGAGATGAAGTGTTGGGTCACTGGGTTGAACGAATGGGTGATTAAAGGGCTGGCTGCAACCAACCCTCGTCAATGGAGAGACCACAAAGACAATGGAAGCCCCAAGGACTGAGCCACTGACACCGATCCCCAGGAATCTCCGGCAAGCAGAACATGAGAGCTCAGCGTGGGTCTGCAGGACTTCGACGATGGACTCTCACCTGGGACTGACACAGAGAGGCAGGGCCAGAAATGGATTCCATAGCATCTTGGCTGGCTGATTCTGCTGGCTCGGCGAGCATGGACTATGTCCCAGTTGCCTAATAAACCTTGCTCTGTTTTGAAAAAGTTGCCGGGTGTCACTGCCGATACTTAGAGCCCTGCAGATCTGTGGCGATATGCTCTATATCCGTGGACCATGTTTGCGGATCGGATGTGGACACCCATTTCATATCCATGCAGGGCTCTCCCAATACTTGCCGAGGTGCGTTGGTCCCCGAAGAGAGTCAAAGTCTCTGTCCGGGAGTCTCTCTCAGTTGGGCTCACTGGGCAGAGCTCACGGTGTGAAACAGGAGTGTGGGAGCCCACAGGCTCGGTCTCGGAGGCATTGAGACCACACGGCCTCCCCTTAAGGGAGAGCGAGGCCCCTTAGGGGGCTGGCACACAGAAGGGGTTCCTCTAAAGGATTATTTAAATGCTGGGGCGTAGTACAGATCCTTTGGATGCATGACCTAGGGTGAATCATATTTCCAGATACAAGCGTATTATGCGGATCAGTTCTCCTTTTGCTCACCACAGGTATTTGCAAAAAGGAATCGTGGGGTATATTAATTACAACTTCCAAACAAGGCCACGTGAGACCAGTGAACTGGTCCAGCAAAGCTCTGAGACACATGCTGAACACGTACCTTGTAGGCGTGGCCTCGGTGACGGGGGCACGGGGGCGGCTATGGACTAAAGGTCAGGAAAAGCAGGTGCTATTCCTCGCTCTGCCACTAACCAGCTGTACGTCCTTGGATAAGTCACTTCACCCCTCTGGGCCTGTTTTCCCTCCCACCCTTTCTCTGTCTGGTCTCTAACAGACAGGGATTGTCTCTTGTATGAGAATGTACAGCGCCTAGCGCCACAGGGTCCTGATCCTACTGTAATATGAATGATCAACTCTTAAAATCAATGGGATTACTCTTGTTCTCAAAGTTAAACGTGCTTCAGTGTTTTTCTGGGTAGGGGTCCATAACAAGTGCTTCACACGTGCTCTCAGAGAGTCAAACAGCATCTTACTCTGTAAGTATTTGAGGAGTAGGGCACAACTCCATGTGAGTAAAGATACCACAGTCCAGTTTTATTCCACGGAGATCAATCCCAAGCTCATTTACAACAGGGTGAATGTAACGCGGACTCTACGTCCAATCCTCCCCTCCCTGCCCTATGCCCACTCTTACACTCTGTTCCTGGCTAAAATGTCGGATTCATTTCCCTGTAGGAAAACTGTATACCTGTGGATGTGGAGACAGTCTTGGAATGACAGATTGGGAGGAAACGAGTGCTGCTCGCCGCCCAATGTTTCTGAATGCAGAGAAAGTCCTGAAGGATGCAAACAGAGTGAACATAAATACCCCGGCTGCTGGCATGTCAAAGATCCCCTGGTTTGCTCATAACCTTTGTGGCCAAGTATCTTGTTCTCCTCAGCAGGCCCAGTTCTTTTTAGCCTTGGAGACACAGGTTTGGGAAAAGCAGTCCGTCCAGGTGGCACACGGTCTGGCTATACCTTTCCACAGTCAGTCCCTTGGGCCTGTTTTCCTCTCCCCTCGGGGAGGTGATGCACCCTCCCTTCCTGGAAAGGTTTCAGAGTAACAGCCATGTTAGTCTGTATTCGCAAAAAGAAAAGGAGTACTTGTGGCACCTTAGAGACTAACCAATTTATTTGAGCATGAGCTTTCGTGGAAAGGTTCAGTGATTTAATTGGGGATTGGTCCTGCTTTGAGCAGGGGGTTGGACTAGATGACCTCCTGAGGTCCCTTCCAACCCTGATATTCTATGATTCTTGCTGCACCCAGCCTGCTGGCAGCTTCCCAGCTTCATAGAATATCAGGGTTGGAAGGGACCTCAGGAGGTCATCTAGTCCAACCCCCTGCTCAAAAGCAGGACCCATCCCCAATTAAATTCACCCAGCCAGGGCTTTGTCAAGCCTGACCTTAAAAACTTCTAAGGAAGGAGATTCCACCAACTCCCTAGGTAACACATTCCAGTGTTTCACCACCCTCCTAGTGAAAAAGTTTTTCCTAATATCCAACCTAAACCTCCCCCACTGCAACTTGAGACCATTACTCCTTGTTCTGTCATCTGCCACCACTGAGAACAGTCTAGAACCATCCTCTCTGGAACCACCTCTCAGGTAGTTGAAAGCAGCTATCAAATCCCCCCTCATTCTTCTCTTAGGCAGACTAAACAATCCCAGTTCCTTCAGCCTCTCCTCATAAGTCATGTGTTCCAGACCCCTAATCATTTTTGTTGCCCTTCGCTGGACTCTTTCCAATTTATCCACATCCTTCTTGTAGTGTGGGGCCCAAAACTGGACACAGTACTCCAGATGAGGCCTCACCAATGTCGAATAGAGGGGAACAATCACGTCCCTTGATCTGCTCGCTATGCCCCTACTTATACATCCCAAAATGCCATTGGCCTCCTTGGCAACAAGGGCACACTGCTGACTCTTCTTCACTTGGTTTCTTGGTTTCTTCAGGTATGTTGGCAACAAGAAGAAAGCCAAGGAATGTGTGGGCCCCTTACTGAATGAGGGAGGCAAACTAGTGACAGAGGATGTGGAAAAATCTAATGCTTTTTTTGCCTCTGTTTTCACAAACAAGGTCAGCTCCCAGACTGCTACGCTGGGCATCACAAAATGGGGAAGAGATGGCCAGCCCTCTGTGGAGATAGAGGTGGTTAGGGACTATTTAGAAAAGCTGGACGTGCACAAGTCCATGGGGCCGGACGAGTTGCATCCGAGAGTGCTGAAGGAATTGGCGGCTGTGATTGCAGAGCCATTGGCCATTATCTTTGAAAACTCGTGGCGAACCGGGGAAGTCCCGGATGACTGGAAAAAGGCTAATGTAGTGCCAATCTTTAAAAAAGGGAAGAAGGAGGATCCTGGGAACTACAGGCCAGTCAGCCTCACTTCAGTCCCTGGAAAAATCATGGAGCAGGTCCTCAAAGAATCAATCCTGAAGCACTTGCATGAGAGGAAAGTGATCAGGAACAGCCAGCATGGATTCACCAAGGGAAGGTCATGCCTGACTAATTTAATCGCCTTTTATGATGAGATTACTGGTTCTGTGAATGAAGGGAAAGCAGTGGATGTATTGTTTCTTGACTTTAGCAAAGCTTTTGACACGGTCTCCCACAGTATTCTTGTCAGCAAGTTAAGGAAGTATGGGCTGGATGAATGCACTACAAGGTGGGTAGAAAGCTGGCTAGATTGTCGGGCTCAACGGGTAGTGATAAATGGCTCCATATCTAGTTGGCAGCCAGTATCAAGTGGAGTACCCCAAGGGTCGGTCCTGGGGCCGGTTTTGTTCAATATCTTCATAAATGATCTGGAGGATGGTGTGGATTGCACTCTCAGCAAATTTGCGGATGATACTAAACTGGGAGGAGTGGTAGATACGCTGGAGGGGAGGGATAGGATACAGAAAGACCTAGACAAATTGGAGGATTGGGCCAAAAGAAATCTGATGAGGTTCAATAAGGATAAGTGCAGGGTCCTGCACTTAGGACGGAAGAACCCAATGCACAGCTACAGACTAGGGACCGAATGGCTAGGCAGCAGTTCTGCGGAAAAGGACCTAGGGGTGACAGTGGACGAGAAGCTGGATATGAGTCAGCAGTGTGCCCTTGTTGCCAAGAAGGCCAATGGCATTTTGGGATGTATAAGTAGGGGCATAGCGAGCAGATCGAGGGACGTGATCATTCCCCTCTATTTGACATTGGTGAGGCCTCATCTGGAGTACTGTGTCCAGTTTTGGGCCCCACACTTCAAGAAGGATGTGGATAAATTGGAGAGAATCCAGCGAAGGGCAACAAAAATGATTAGGGGACTGGAACACATGAGTTATGAGGAGAGGCTGAGGGAGCTGGGATTGTTTAGCCTGCAGAAGAGAAGAATGAGGGGGGATTTGATAGCTGCTTTCAACTACCTGAAAGGGGGTTCCAAAGAGGATGGCTCTAGACTGTTCTCAATGGTAGCAGATGACAGAACGAGGAGTAATGGTCTCAAGTTGCAGTGGGGGAGGTTTAGATTGGATATTAGGAAAAACTTTTTCACTAAGAGGGTGGTGAAACACTGGAATGCGTTACCTAGGGAGGTGGTAGAATCTTCTTCCTTAGAGGTTTTTAAGGTCAGGCTTGACAAAGCCCTGGCTGGGATGATTTAACTGGGAATTGGTCCTGCTTTGAGCAGGGGGTTGGACTAGATGACCTTCTGGGGTCCCTTCCAACCCTGATATTCTATGATTCTATGATTCTATGACTCATATCCAGGTTCTCATCCACTGTCACCCCTAGGTCCTTCTCTGCAGAACTGCTGCCTAGCTATTAGGTCCCTAGTCTGTAGCTGTGCATTGGGTTCTTCCGTCCTAAGTGCAGGACCCTGCACTTATCCTTATTGAACCTCATCAGATTTCTTTTGGCCCAATCCTCCAATTTGTCTAGCTCCCTCTGTATCCTATCCCTGCCCTCCAACGTATCGACCACTCCTCCCAGTTTAGTATCATCCACATATTTGCTGAGGGTGCAATCCACACCATCCTCCAGATCATTTATGAAGATATTGAACAAAACCGGCCCCAGGACTGACCTTTGGGGCACTCCACTTGATACCGGCTGCCAACTAGACATGGAGCCATTCATCACTACCCGTTGAGCCCGACAATCTAGCCAACTTTCTACCCACCTAATAGTGCATTCATCTAGCCCATACTTCTTTAACTTGCTGACAAGAATACTGTGGGAGATTGTGTCAAAAGCTTTGCTAAAGTCAAGATACAATACATCCACTGCTTTCCCTTCATCCACAGAACCAGCTTTTCTTTCTTTCTTTCTTCCCTCCCCTCCTGATTACTCCCCCCCCCCTCCCCGCGCTTTGTAGCTGTTTGTCCTGGGTTTACCACACCTTGTAGAAAGAAAAGGAGGACTTGTGGCAGCTTAGAGACTAACAAATTTATTTGAGCACAAGCTTTTGTGAGATACAGCTCACTTCATTGGATACTCACCAAAGCTTGTGCTGAAATAAATTGGTTCGTCTCTAAGGTGCCACAAGTCCTCCTGTTCTTTTTGCGGATACAGACTGACACGGCTGCTGCTCTGACACCTTGGATAGTTCTTTTTGCAATTTCTGAGAACTGGGGTAAATGCGTGACAGGAAATGTGTGGATTTGCTTCTGAGTTAATGGCTGATGAGTTTCAACCAATTGGGTCGGTGGCCAAAGAAGATCTGTGGTTTTGCGCCCTTTTCCTCATAGTGCCACAGTGAAGGGGGAGGACACTTGATTGCACACGAGCAGGCCTGGTAGCCATAATTCACCACCAGAGAGGCACCACTGGGAGTTCTTCCCGTGTAAACGGGACCCTGGTGTTTTCACCACCCTCCACGTCACCCTGCTGGAGCGAGAGACGACGCGATGGTGAAAACCCCTGATCCCTGCTGCCACTGGCATTTTCCCATTGTTACCACCCTGTGGCGTACAGGGGCCCTAAATGTGTGTGGCCACGCGATTCTCCTCCTGGCACCCCAAGCTTGCAGGGTGCAGGGCTCGGGCCAGGGTGACACCGGCCCACAGAGCACAGTCCTGTGGAGATTCTGGGCTGTGTTACAGCCCGTAGGCAGGCCAGGTGAGGGGATCCCAAAGGGGCCCATTTCCTACCGCAGACACAGCTTCGGCCAGCACGAAATCAGGGGGGCTGAGAGCCATCGAATGCCCTGAAAACCCTGCATAGGATTGAAACCACTTCAAGCCAGGGGGTGTGGCAGCCCCCCAAGCACCCCTATTCCCAGCACCTGTGGGAACCCTAGAGCTGGCCCTGATCAGAGCCTGCCCCCCAGGCCCTCTAGTGCCATGGTCCCAATGAGGGAAATAAAATAACGATCACATTAAGGATAGGCCTTGTACTCACCGCCCTGGGGTCTGTGCGGGAATCGCACCGTGTCCCGCACTCGGGGGAAGGGGGGTGGGGGTTGCTCTCAGCGCCCTGGGGAGGGTCTGTGCGGGAATCGCACCGTGCACCGCACTCGGGGCGGGGGGAGGGTCCGGGGGTTGCTCTCAGCGCCCTGGGGTCTGTGCGGTTTAGAAGGTAGCGTGCAAGCAACAATCAACAATGTGGCTTCCCAAGAGACTCCTAGTGCCCCAGAGGAGGCAAGGAGGCCCCGGCCTCCCTCCACATGTGGAGTCCAAAATGACATAGGCCTTCTTTGCTGCAGCATCAAGGCTCAAGCTCTATTTATCTTACGTACTTTTATGGCCCCCATTATTGGAGCATCTGAGCACTGCACACTCTTTAGCTGGCCATTTTCTAAAGTGGTAGATTTTTATCCTTCCTCCCAGTGCACACTCCTCACTAGATTTCTTAATTCCCCAGTCCGCCATCCTGAAATCTCATATCCTTGTGCTGCCCTGCTCCCTCCTCCAATTCCTTGCCGTTGCACATGGTCACTCTTTCTCAGCTAGCTCCCCTCTCGTTCTCAAAGTCATTTCTCCATGTCGATAAAAAACCAGCCCTTGGGAACGGCTTTTCCTCTGGCTACGGTAACTACTTGCTGTGTCATTTTATTTTATGACTCCCACTGCTGACAAACGGGTACCCGTGCGACCCCCACGGAGCCTGCAAGCCCCAGACAAGTGACCAGGAAGCCAACAAGCCCTGATATGATGATCTAGGGGCCATTAAGCCCTGTTCCTTCCAGCACAGTTAAAGGTGTACAATCTCTAATGAGCCTCGGGTTTTTAATTAGGGAGACTGTAGCTAAGTCAGCTATTTTCCCTTAACCTTTGTATGTCCATGTCTACCCTTGTGGCTGGTTGTATTTGTGTTGTTGCCTTCTGGGCAGCTTGCCCACGGGGCCTCATGTGAATAGAGTGCCTACAGGACATGCATACAGAGCTACACCCTCAGCAACCTCCTCTGGGACACCCTGGCCTAGGGCAGCGAGCTGGAAGGCTAGCCAGACCAGTTACCCCTGCAGAGCTGGGGAGCCGGGAATCACTGTTCTAGACACAGTGATTCCCGGGCTGCTTCCCCTTGCTACCAAGAGGCAAAAACAACGCTGAGCCACCACTAAAGAAATATTGTGTTTGAAAACTTCTCCTTTTGCCTGAAGCTCTGCTGGCAAAAGCAAAGCCAAGCCAGTGCTGCGGCTCGTGCCTGAAGCTTTAGTCTCCGGGCTCTTGTTGATGCTCCCATGAGATGTGCTGCTAACACCCTGTGCAAGAACTAAACTCGGAAGAGGGGATTAGTCGTGCAAGCTGCACATCACTGAATGGAATGAACAGGCTGAGTCAATCGGGCATTACATGTCTCCAGTCCTGGCCTTTATTTTCATTCAACCCCAAATCGACATTTCCGTGAAAGGTACAAAACAGTCATTGCGACATTACAAACAAAATTAGTTTTGCCTTTCGTACAGAATCTTTACAGGAGACCAGAAAATCGCCATTTTAGGAACAGCAGCTGCAGTTCCTGGATGCTGGAGCTTTGCAGACACAGCTCTTGGCACAATGATTGCATCCGGCTGGGCAACAGGAGCAACAGCCTGAAAAGATAAAAATCAAGACACGATTATTGGAGAGGCCAGACAACAAAAAATAAAAACAACCCTCCCCCGTAAGAGCTGAAGGAAGTTCAACATGGATGAGACAAGGAGCAAAACCATGCCGTGAACTGTACTTTATAAAATATTAAAACATCTCAGTGGTACTGTTAATACATATTCCTCACAGAGGCCACATAAAAGTCAAGACTGGACAGTCCTGAGTCCTTTCCCACCTTGATATAGGTCAGAATCCTTTATCTGACCCAAGGGTTTTGTTAAGAACACTCAGCGTACGAAAAAGAAACAACTGGTTGGCGCTGGAAAGAACAGAAGAAGTTTTTAGGAATTATTCTTCGGGAAAGGACACCGATTCCACCTTTCAGGCCCACACTTGGAAAGTAAGTATACAGTTTAACAACAGACGCCCTGCTTCAGCAAAGCACCTGCTTATTGTCAAGCATAGGCTTAAATCCATCCCCAGTCAGCAAAGCACTTGCGGCCTGATCCCAAGATCCCACCGAAATGAGAGGCAAGACTCACCTTCCCTTTGACGGGCTTTGCAGCAGGCCCACAAAGCACAGCCCTAACTCCCCCAGGCTACAACTTGAGCAGACGCTTAATGGTTCTGCTACATCGGGGCCAGAAATTCCAGCTTCTGTTCTCCAGGCTCCACGCTGCTGCAGGGAGCCAGTGACAAACCCTCGTTCGTCGCAGGCTCAGACAGGCGGGCAACTCGCTTGTGGAGGAAACATTTTTAAGGGGGGGGGGGGGATACTCACTCTTTTTGCAAGAGGTGCACCTGCAATTTGTGCACTGGCAGGAGTCAGCGCAGGTACACGAGCCACCTGGTGGACAAAGGGGGGGGGGAATGAGCATCACGGCTGGACTAAAACCGAGAGGACGATCAGCGGCAAGGGGAGAATTTTGTCTCCAGCATGGCAAAAGAAGCCCGGGCCATCTGAGCCGGGGAGCTCGGTTTGCAGGCTCCCGCCGCAGAGATTTCACAGAGCCGGAGCCGTCCCGGGCGCAGGGATCGTTCCCCTTCCCCGGCAAGGGGGGGGCTGTTTCCCAGCGAGGGGGGAGCAGCCCCCGAAGGCCCCGCAGCAGCTCGGAGCAGGGTCCGTGCGGCTCCGCCGCGGGACGAGTCACTCACCGGCAGCGCAAGGGCAGTCCTGGGGATCCATCGCTCTCCGGCTTGCGGCGGTCGCTGCTCAGCCAGGCGGAGGGGAGGAGACGAGGCTTGGAGCGGAGCTGCCCGACGCCTCCCATTTATCCCGGCGGAGGCGTGGGAGCGAGCGCAAAACCCCCGCCCCGCCGCCCTGCACACGGGCCCCGAAGCAGCGAGCAGAGCCGGGGGCTGCGGCCGGCTCCTATCGCCGCCCAGAGCCGCGCTGCGTGACTGCACAAGGCCCGGGGCGCCCCGCACAGCGCCGCGCGCAGAGCCCCCGGAGCGCATTGCGTGGGGCTAGCCCCGCACACAGCAGGGCGCCGTGTGCAAACGTCCCTCCCCCCCACACACACACTGCGTTGCCTGGTGCTGTCCCCGCACAGACCCGGGCGCGGAGTGGAAACGCCCGAGTCCCGAGTGCAAGACACAGCCCCGGGCGCCGAGTGCAGCCCGCTCTCCCCGAGCGCATTGCAGGGCGCTGTCCCCTGCCGGGCCCCGGCGCGGAGCGCAAAAGCCGCCGCAGTGCGGGACACGGTGCGATTCCCGCACAGAGCCTCCCCAGGGCGCTGAGAGCAACCCCCGCCCCCACCACCGCCCCGAGTGCGGGGCACGGTGCGATTCCCCCACAGACCCACCCCAGGGCGCTGAGAGCAACCCCCGCCCCGAGTGCGGGACACGGTGCGATTCCCGCACAGACCCACCCCAGGGCGCTGAGAGCAACCCCCGCCCCCCCCCCGAGTGCGGGGCACGGTGCGATTCCCCCACAGACCCTCCCCAGGGCTCTGAGAGCAACCCCCGCCCCCACCCCCGCCCCGAGTGCGGGACACGGTGCGATTCCCGCACAGACCCACCCCAGGGCGCTGAGAGCAACCCCGCCCCCACCCCCGCCCCGAGTGCGGGACACGGTGCGATTCCCGCACAGACCCACCCCAGGGCGCTGAGAGCAACCCCCGCCCCCCCGCCGCCCCGAGTGCGGGGCACGGTGCGATTCCCGCACAGACCCTCCCCAGGGCGCTGAGAGCAACCCCCGCCCCCCCCCCGCCCCGAGTGAGGGGCAGGGTGCGTTTCCCGCACAGACCCTCCCCAGGGCGCTGAGAGCAACCCCGCCCCCACCCCCACCCCCGCCCCGAGTGCGGGACAGGGTGCGATTCCCGCACAGACCCACCCCAGGGTGCTGAGAGCAACCCCCGCCCCCACCCCCGCCCCGAGTGCGGGACAGGGTGCGATTCCCGCACAGACCCACCCCAGGGCGCTGAGAGCAACCCCCGCCCCCCCCCGCCCCGAGTGCGGGACAGGGTGCGATTCCCGCACAGACCCACCCCAGGGTGCTGAGAGCAACCTCCGCCCCCACCCCCGCCCCGAGTGCGGGACAGGGTGCGATTCCCGCACAGACCCACCCCAGGGCGCTGAGAGCAACCCCCGCCCCGAGTGCGGGACACGGTGCGATTCCCGCACAGACCCCAGGGCGGTGAGTGCAACACGTATCCTTAATGTGATGGTTATTTTATTTCCCTCATCGGGACCATGGCACTAGAGGGCCTGGGGGGCAGGCTCTGATCAGGGCCAGCTCTAGGGTTCCCACAGGTGCTGGGAATAGGGGTGCTTGGGGGGCTGCCACCCCCCCGGCTTGAAGTGGTTTCAATCCTATGCAGGGTTTACAGGGCATTCGATGGCTCTCAGCCCCCCTGATTTCGTGCTGGCCGAAGCTGTGTCTGCGGTAGGAAATGGGCCCCTTTGGGATCCCCTCACCTGGCCTGCCTACGGGCTGTAACACAGCCCAGAATCTCCACGGGACTGTGCTCTGTGGGCCGGTGTCACCCTGGCCCGAGCCCTGCACCCTGCAAGCTGGGGGTGCCAGGAGGAGAATCGCGTGGCCACACACATTTAGGGCCCCTGTACGCCACAGGGTGGTAACAATGGGAAAATGCCAGTGGCAGCAGGGATCAGGGGTTTTCACCATCGCGTCGTCTCTCGCTCCAGCAGGGTGACGTGGAGGGTGGTGAAAACACCAGGGTCCCGTTTACACTACAACTCCCAGTGGTGCCTCTCTGGTGGTGAATTATGGCTACCAGGCCTGCTCGTGTGCAATCAAGTGCCCTCCCCCTTCACTGTGGCACTATGAGGAAAAGGGCGCAAAACCACAGATCTTCTTTGGCCACCGACCCAATTGGTTGAAACTCATCAGCCATTAACTCAGAAGCAAATCCACACATTTCCTGTCACGCATTTACCCCAGTTCTCAGAAATTGCAAAAAGAACTATCCAAGGTGTCAGAGCAGCAGCCGTGTCAGTCTGTATCCGCAAAAAGAACAGGAGGACTTGTGGCACCTTAGAGACAAACCAATTTATTTCAGCACAAGCTTTGGTGAGTATCCGATGAAGTGAGCTGTATCTCACAAAAGCTTGTGCTCAAATAAATTTGTTAGTCTCTAAGGTGCCACAAGTCCTCCTTTTCTTTCTACAAGGTGTGGTAAACCCAGGACAAACAGCTACAAAGTGCGGTGGGGGGGAAGTAATCAGGAGGGGAGGGAAGAAAGAAAGAAAGAAAAGCTGGTTCTGTGGATGAAGGGAAAGCAGTGGATGTATTGTATCTTGACTTTAGCAAAGCTTTTGACATGATCTCCCACAGTATTCTTGTCAGCAAGTTAAAGAAGTACGGGCTGGATGAATGCACTATAAGGAGGGTAGAAAGTTGGCTAGATTGTCGGGCTCAACGGGTAGTGATGAATGGCTCCATGTCTAGTTGGCAGCCGGTGTCAAGTGGAGTGCCCCAGGGGTCGGTCCTGGGGCCGGTTTTGTTCAATATCTTCATAAATGATCTGGAGGATGGTGTGGATTGCACTCTCCGCAAATTTGTGGATGATACTAAACTGGGAGGAGTGGTAGATACGCTGGAGGGCAGGGATAGGATACAGAGGGACCTAGACAAATTGGAGGATTGGGCCAAAAGAAATCTGATGAGGTTCAATAAGGATAAGTGCAGGGTCCTGCACTTAGGACGGAAGAACCCAATGCACAGCTACAGAATGGCTCGGCAGCAGTTCTGCGGAAAAGGACCTAGGGGTGACAGTGGACGAGAAGCTGGATATGAGTCAGCAGTGTGCCCTTGTTGCCAAGAAGGCCAATGGCATTTTGGGATGTATAAGTAGGGGCATAGCGAGCAGATCGAGGGACGTGATCATCCCCCTCTATTTGACATTGGTGAGGCCTCATCTGGAGTACTGTGTCCAGTTTTGGGCCCCACACTACAAGAAGGTTGTGGATAAATTGGAAAGAGTCCAGCGAAGGGCAACAAAAATGATTAGGGGTCTGGAACACATGACTTATGAGGAGAGGCTGAGGGAACTGGGATTGTTTAGTCTGCCTAAGAGAAGAATGAGGGGGGATTTGATAGCTGCTTTCAACTACCTGAGAGGTGGTTCCAGAGAGGATGGTTCTAGACTATTCTCAGTGGTGGAAGAGGACAGGACAAGGAGTAATGGTCTCAAGTTGCCGTGGGGGAGGTTTAGGTTGGATATTAGGAAAAACTTTTTCACTAGGAGGGTGGTGAAACACTGGAATGCGTTGCCTAGGGAGGTGGTGGAATCTTCTTCCTTAGAAGTTTTTAAGGTCAGGCTTGACAAAGCCCTGGCTGGGTGAATTTAATTGGGGATGGGTCCTGCTTTTGAGCAGGGGGTTGGACTAGATGACCTACTGAGGTCCCTTCCAACCCTGATATTCTATGATTCTATGAAGCTGGGAAGCTGCCAGCAGGCTGGGTGCAGCAAGAATCATAGAATATCAGGGTTGGAAGGGACCTCAGGAGGTCATCTAGTCCAACCCCCTGCTCAAAGCAGGACCAATCCCCAATTAAATCACTGAACCTTTCCACGAAAGCTTATGCTCAAATAAATTGGTTAGTCTCTAAGGTGCCACAAGTACTCCTTTTCTTTTTGCGAATACAGACTAACATGGCTGTTACTCTGAAACCTTTCCAGGAAGGGAGGCTGCATCCCCTCCCCTAGGGGAGAGGAAAACAGGCCCAAGGGACTGACTGTGGAAAGGTATAGCCAGACCGTGTGCCACCTGGACGGACTGCCTTTCCCAAACCTGTGTCTCCAAGGCTAAAAAGAACTGGGCCTGCTGAGGAGAACAAGATACTTGGCCACAAAGGTTATGAGCAAACCAGGGGATATTTGACATGCCAGCAGCCGGGGTATTTATGTTCACTCTGTTTGCATCCTTCAGGACTTTCTCTGCATTCAGAAACATTGGGCGGCGAGCAGCACTCGTTTCCTCCCAATCTGTCATTCCAAGACTGTCTCCACATCCACAGGTATACAGTTTTCCTACAGGGAAATGAATCCGACATTTTAGCCAGGAACAGAGTGTAAGAGTGGGCATAGGGCAGGGAGGGGAGGATTGGACGTAGAGTCCGCGTTACATTCACCCTGTTGTAAATGAGCTTGGGATTGATCTCCGTGGAATAAGACTGGACTGTGGTATCTTTACCCACATGGAGTAGTGCCCTACTCCTCAAACACTTACAGAGTAAGATGCTGTTTGACTCTCTGAGAGCACGTGTGAAGCACTTGTTATGGACCCCTACCCAGAAAAACACTGAAGCACGTTTAACTTTGAGAACAAGAGTAATCCCATTGATTTTAAGAGTTGATCATTCATATTACAATAGGATCAGGACCCTGTGGCGCTAGGCGCTGTACATTCTCATACAAGAGACAATCCCTGTCTGTTAGAGACCAGACAGAGAAAGGGTGGGAGGGAAAACAGGCCCAGAGGGGTGAAGTGACCTATCCAAGGACGTACAGTAGGCTATGGCAGAGCGAGGAATAGCACCTGCTTTTCCTGACCTTTAGTCCAGAGGGGGGGGCCCCCCCATCATCAAGGCCACGCCTACAAGGTACGTGTTCAGCATGTGTCTCAGAGCTTTGCTGGACCAGTTCACTGGTCTCACGTGGCCTTGTTTGGAAGTTGTAATTAATATACCCCACAATTCCTTTTTGCAAATTCCTGTGCTGAGCAAAAGGAGAACTGATCCACATAATACGCTTGTATCCGGAAATATGATTCACCCTAGGTCATGCATCCAAAGGATCTGTACTACGCCCCAGCATTTAAATAACCCTTTAGAGGAACCCCTTCTGTGTGCCAGTCCCCTAAGGGGCCTCGCTCTCCCTTAAGGGGAGGCCGTGTGGTCTCAATGCCTCCGAGACCGAGCCTGTGGGCTCCCACACTCCTGTTTCACACCGTGAGCTCTACCCAGTGAGCCCAACTGAGAGAGAGTCCTGGAGGGAGACTTTGACTCTCTTCAGGGACCAATGCACCTCGGCAAGTATTGGGAGAGCCCTGCATGGATATGAAATGGGTGTCCACATCTGATTCGCAAACATGGTCCACGGATATAGAGCATATCACCACAGATCTGCAGGGCTCTAAGTATCGGCAGTGACACCCGGCAGCTTTTTCAAAACAGAGCAAGGTTTATTAGGCAACTGGGACATAGTCCATGCTCGCCGAGTCAGCATAATCAGCCAGCCAAGATGCTCTTTGACCATGGGATGGTGTTCCATGAAGGAGGAGTGCTGGGCAGAGACGGGCTCCATCTTACGAAGAGAGGGAAGAGCATCTTTGCCAGCAGGCTGGCTAACCTAGTGAGGAGGGCTTTAAACTAGGTTCACCGGGGGAAGGAGACCAAAGCCCTGAGGTAAGTGGGAAAGCGGGATACCGGGAGGAAGCACAGGCAGGAATGTCTGTGAGGGGAGGGCTCCTGCCTCATACTGGGAATGAGGGGCAATCAACAGGTTATCTCAAGTGCTTATATACAAATGCACATAGCCTTGGAAACAAGCAGGGAGAACTGGAGGTCCTGGTGATGTCAAGGAACTATGACGTGATTGGAATAACAGAGACTTGGTGGGATAACTCACATGACTGGAGTACTGTCATGGATGGTTATAAACTGTTCAGGAAGGACAGGCAGGGCAGAAAAGGTGGGGGAGTTGCACTGTATGTAAGGGAGCAGTATGACTGCTCAGAGCTCCGGTACGAAACTGTAGAAAAACCTGAGTGTCTCTGGATTAAGTTTAGAAGTGTGAGCAACAAGAGTGATGTAGTGGTGGGAGTCTGCTATAGACCACCGGACCAGGGGGATGAGGTGGATGAGGCTTTCTTCCGGCAGCTCACGGAAGCTCCTAGATCGCATGCCCTGATTCTCATGGGTGACTTTAATTTTCCTGATATCTGCTGGGAGAGCAATACAGCGGTGCATAGACAATCCAGGAAGTTTTTGGAAAGCGTAGGGGACAATTTCCTGGCGCAAGTGCTAGAGGAGCCAACTAGGGGGGGCGCTTTTCTTGACCTGCTGCTCACAAACCGGGTAGAATTAGTGGGGGAAGCAAAAGTGGATGGGAATCTGGGAGGCAGTGACCATGAGTTGGTTGAGTTCAGGATCCTGACGCAGGGAAGAAAGGTAAGCAGCACAATACGGACCCTGGACTTCAGGAAAGCAGACTTCGACTCCCTCAGGGAACGGATGGCCAGGATCCCCTCGGGGACTAACTTGAAGGGGAAAGGAGTCCAGGAGAGCTGGCTGTATTTCAAGGAATCCCTGTTGAGGTTACAGGGACAAACCATCCCGATGAGTCGAAAGAATAGTAAATATGGCAGGCGACCAGCTTGGCTTAATGGTGAAATCCTAGCGGATCTTAAACATAAAAAAGAAGCTTACAAGAAGTGGAAGGTTGGACATATGACCAGGGAAGAGTATAAAAATATTGCTCGGGCATGTAGGAATGATATCAGGAGGGCCAAATCGCACCTGGAGCTGCAGCTAGCAAGAGATGTCAAGAGTAACAAGAAGGGTTTCTTCAGGTATGTTGGCAACAAGAAGAAAGCCAAGGAAAGTGTGGGCCCCTTACTGAATGAGGGAGGCAACCTAGTGACAGAGGATGTGGAAAAAGCTAATGTACTCAATGCTTTTTTTGCCTCTGTCTTCACTAACAAGGTCAGCTCCCAGACTGCTGCGCTGGGCATCACAAAATGGGGAAGAGATGGCCAGCCCTCTGTGGAGATAGAGGTGGTTAGGGACTATTTAGAAAAGCTGGATGTGCACAAATCCATGGGGCCGGACGAGTTGCATCCGAGAGTGCTGAAGGAATTGGCGGCTGTGATTGCAGAGCCATTGGCCATTATCTTTGAAAACTCGTGGCGAACCGGGGAAGTCCCGGATGACTGGAAAAAGGCTAATGTAGTGCCAATCTTTAAAAAAGGGAAGAAGGAGGATCCTGGGAACTACAGGCCAGTCAGCCTCACCTCAGTCCCTCACACACCTCAGGTGTTTAACACACCTCAGTCCCTCACACACCTCAGTCCCTCACACACCTCAGGTGTTTAACAGCCGCATACAGTAGCTTTAAGCTAGATCAGGTAGTAAGAGTGTCTACAGCAATGCTCACTGAGTGCATATTTGCTGATGATCATCACTTCGTTCTGCTTGGACTGGAGAGAGGGGAAAAATCCAAGTGTTGGGTTAGTTACCCAAGCAGTGATTGCGATTCACAACACAGAGGACATGAAAAAAGAGACCCAGTACCAGGGATTAATTACATCACTCCCAAACCGTTTCAAGGAGATTAACAGGAAATCAGACCCTTTCTCCCAAAGTCAGAGTATTGAGCCACCCCATAATGGGAAAGACTAATGGAGATAACTCACTCTGTGGGAATTGCCATCAGAAGTCCAAAGGGCTTAGCCTAAATGCCAGACATCAGACAAGAAGGGAACGAAGAGAAAGGGTGGAAAAGAATCTTAACTCCTGGAGGTGGAAGTTCCATTTTTCCAGGAGCAAATCACCATAACTCCCAAACATGCTCGTGTAACACAATGGGTGTAGGTTCCACTAGTTAGGACACACATGTATTAGGGATATCGACCGTTGGGCTTCAGGGAGTAAGGCAGACACGGCCTGCCTGGGATTATTCAGAGTTAGTGTTTAATGGTTCCAGTCAGGACCCTGTGTGTACTGTGTGGTGCAAGGTGTCACGAACTACATCTGTATTCCTCACTCGTGGTCCAGCAAGGGCACCGTCTCCTCAGCTTTCACCTCCTTGTGTCTCTCTCCCTTCTGATCAGGGTTTTTCCAGGCACAGTCCACTGCCTATCCTGTGAATGCCCGAGCAAGTCAGATGGCCGACACAGGCTACTCTGCTTTGCCTCCAGAGGCTATACATCGTGTAATTGCCTATAGTTATAAGTTACCACACAGCTCTTTCTAAGCAAGCACATTTATTCTTAAGGTGAAAGCATGACAGAGAAAAGACTTGAAAACAATAAAAGAACCTCCATGCATGCCAATAAGCTGACCAGAAATCACCCCCAACTTCAGCTCGGGCTCTGGGAAGAGTCAGTGCTTCAAACTCCACCATAGGGGGAGGAGGGGGGGTTATGGTTACAAATTCATAACAGCTGTTAGCTCAGAACAAGAGCCCCCATGAATAGGTCAAGTCCTTCGAATCCGTCTCAGGAAGGATTGGGGCCTCCCTTGGTCAGATGGTCCTGTCCATTTGCTGGATCAGAAAGAAGGCCCCAAGTCAGCAAGACCCTGGTGCACAATGAAACATAAACTCAGGGGTGAAAGTAAGTCGAGCGACTTACTGGTACGCTGGGGCCAGCTCTGGCCCCAGGAAGGGGCGGGGCCTAGGGCAGAAGGGGCGGGGCTGAGGGGAGTCAGAGCCAGCCCACCCTGTAAGGTAAGTGCCCCCCCCTTCCCCTCCCCCTCCCCCACCGAGGTAGCAGCAGCAGCACCGGGCTCCGGGGGCTATTTAAAGGGCCCGGGGCTCCCCTGCTTTTATTGCCCTTGTCCTTTAATTAGCTGCCGGAGCCCGGGAGAAGCGGTGGGCTCCAGCGGCTATTTAAAGGACCGGGGTGGCAGAGGCAGCTGGAGCCCCGGCCCTTTCAATAGCCCCTGGAGCCCCCGCTTGGAAGCTAGAGAGAACGACAGTATCTGTTTGTGTCCAGGAACCTCACAAAGAATCCCTTTTATAATCCTCATGACTGAATCCTGCTCCTTCCCGACTGTGAGAAACACTCAAAGGAAGATGCCGCTTCACTCGGCTGGACTACAGGAGCCTGTTGGCTTGTTGGCTGGATACCAACTAAGGGCGGAGCAACTGAGCTCTCAGGTGTATCTAATGAGAAGGACCTGGGGCTGGAAGACATCCCTGCGAATACCAAAACTCAGGATCCACCGAGGCTGGAACAGGAAAGCTTGGCGTGGCCAAGGATAAATAAGACGAATCAGAGAAAGGTTCTCCGGAGACTGAATGAGACTGAGTATGGTGGAGGAGTGGCACATGGTACGGACTGAGTGCTTTTCGCGCTGACCCACACAGAGGTGTTCACGGAGTCCTGCACAGGAGACTGCTGACATGGGCACAGGACGACCAGGCATCATGCGATGAGGGGGGAGATGAGCACTGGGTTACAGCTCTGCAATTACAGAGTAAATGGCTCCTGCTCAGTTGCACAACTCCACCCCACTTCCCAGTTGTGAGTCGGGTGGGAGGGGGTAAGGTCACATGTACGGGGTGTGCTGGAGTTCTCCTTCTTCCATCCGTGGGTGGTGCTGCGTCCGCCCATGAGAAGCATTCACATACGGCAGAACAGCACAAGAAGTAGGAAGTTGTGACTGGGGAATGTGGGAGAAATACAACTTAAGAACATCAGAACGGCCAGACTGGGTCAGACCAAAGGTCCATCTAGCCCAGGATCCTGTCTGCCAACGGTGGCCAGTGCCAGGTGCCCCAGAGGGAGTGAACAGAACAGGGAATCATCAAGTGATCCATCCCCTGTCACCCAATCCCAGCTTCTGCCAAACAGAGGCCAGGGACACCATCCCTGCCCATCCTGCCTAATAGCCATTGGTGGACCTCTCCCTCGTGAACTTACCTAGTTCTTTTTTGAACCCTGTTATAGTCTGGGTCTCCACAACATCCTCTGGCAAGGAGTTCCACAGGTTGACTGTGTGTTGTATGAAGAAATACTTCCTTTTGTTTGTTTTAAACCTGCTGCCTATACAAGATCATTGGGACCCCATTATGGCTCAAATAGCTCAGCTCTATATCACTGCTTGTGGTAGATGACCGTGGTGAGGGAGCATGGTAGCAGGTACTCAGAATGGATGGAGGTATACACACTTGCCTCTGCCGGGTAGATATTATACTCGGAACATAATCCCACTTTATCACAATTACTGCTTTGCATAGGGCCTGATCCTTCCAGTGCTTTCAGCTCGCCACTGATGCAAGCCGGAGTTCAGAATGCCGAGCAGCCTCCAGATTGTCTCTGGGCTGGTGTGGCGAAGTCCCACTGGGACTAGTCTACCTGGAAAGTAAAGCAAGCAGGAGGGAAAAGATAATACAGTGATTCTTTCGGCCTCTCCGGGTGGGGCCCACCCGGTCAATAGGTCAAGTCCTTCGAATCCGTCTCAGGAAGGATTGGGGCCTCCCTTGGTCAGACGGTCCTGGCCAGTTGCTGGATCAGAAAGAAGGCCCCAAGTCAGTTTAAATTCAGATTATTTGTCCAAAAGCCCTTTGTTTGTCTGTTGGTCTCTAGGGACTCCAGTGTGGGCCTAGGGCGGAAGGGGCGGGGCTGAAGAGGGTCAGAGCCAGCCCCAGCCCACCCTGTAAGGTAAGTGCCCCCCCTCCTTCTCCTCCTCCCCCTCCCCCCCCAGGGTAGCAGCAGCAGCACCAGGCTCCGGGGGCTATTTAAAGGCCCGGGGCTCCCCTGCTTCTACTGCCCTGGTCCTTTAATTAGCTGCCGGAGCCCGGGAGAAGCGGTGGGCTCCAGCGGCTATTTAAAGGACCGGGGCGGCAGAGGCAGCTGGAGCCCCCGCTAGCCCAGGGCTCCGGCGGCTATTTAAAGGGCCTGGGTGGTAGCAGCAAGGGAGCCCTGGGCCCTTTAAATAGCCGCCGGAGCCCTGCAGCCGCTCCCCAGGGCTCCAGCACCAGGGCTCTGGAGGCAATTTAAAGGGCCTGGGGCTCCAGACACTGTCAAAGTGCCCGGATGGGGGGTGTTGCCATTTTGGGGCTGTCACGGAGTCCCTGGGCGATGCTCTGGAACTGCTCCCCATGAAGCCAGTCAGGACTCTGGGGCAGTCGCCTTTCTGTGAGCAGCCTGTCTTCAGGACACACAGCTCACACAGCTTCCACCTTCCTGGGTCTGACCTCGGAGCATTCAGCATCCTCTGCCCCTCCGTGCGCTTCCCCCCAGTGAGTCCGCCCAGGCAGGCTCCTGGGGAAGCCAGAGGGTCCTGTCCCCCAACTTCGCAGTCAGACGTGACTCTCAGCCAGCCAGTAAAACAGAAGGTTTATTAGATGACAGGAACATGGTCTAAAACAGAGCTTGCAGGTGCAGAGAACGGGACCCCTCAGCTGGGTCCATTTTGGGGGGCAGTGAGCCAGACAACCACATCTGCACTTCACTCCATGTCCCAGACAGCCCCAAACTGAAAAACCCCTCCAGCCCCTCCTCCTCTGGGCTTTGTTCCTTTCCCGGGCCAGGTGGTCACCTGATTCCTTTGTTCTCCAACCCTTCAGCTCTCACCTTGCAGGGGGGATGGGCCCAGGCCATCAGTTGCCAGGAAACAGGGTGTCGGCCATTCTCTGTGTCCAGACTCCTGCACACACCTGCCCTCTAGGGCTCTGCAATGATCATACACCCTTACTCCACCCCCTAGATACTTAAGAACTGCCTAGGGGAAACTGAGGCACCCCCACACTATTCAGAGGAAACATTAAGAACAGTCCCACTTCGTCACAGGGGCACCAATCCTGCAACACCTCGGGCTAACGTTCGAGGGCGCTGAGCATCCCCAGCTCCCCCTGACTGATATTCAGCCCCAACGTTCCTCTTCTTTATTTCATCTGATGAAGTGAGCTGTGGCTCACGAAAGCTCATGCTCAAATAAATTGGTTAGTCTCTAAGGTGCCACAAGTACTCCTTTTCTTATTTCCTCCTCTCGCCCTTTGGGTGTTCCCTGTTTACTGTGCTCAATAATCCCTTTCCTTCCTTGGGGTTTACACCCTTCAGATACGAGCAGCATTTCCTCATGCCCACCCACCCCACTTTAGACTTCCCTTAGCCCAGTTCTATGTATTGAACCACATTTCCAGTCTTTCCTCAGAGACCAGACCCCCTCCAGCCTCCGGATTAATTTTGTTCCTCTTCTCAGAGCTCCCTCCAATTCTTTACTATCTTTTGTTCAGGGGCTTATGCCTTCACCCACTTACTTCCCTGGTCCTTCTCGCATGAACAGAGAGCAACAATACCCAAAGTCCAAAGGTGCAAACAATTCGATGTTTATTGGGGTGAACTTCCAGCAAGCATGATTCCAGTTTCCTTCCTTCGTGTCCCCCTTCCCAGCTCTGACACCACAGAGCCTTACGCCTGTGCCCCTGTTCCCATTTCCCCCTTCGCAAAACATGATTCCAATTTCCCCACCTCCATTCCCTGTTCCCATTTCTCCCCCACACAGCCACCCACTTCCTGATTAACTGCAGACTATATAGTAAAACTTCAGTTCTGCTTAGCTATACCTTAACCAATCATTTGACTGAAATTTAATTAACCAATCCGAACATATTGTAACATGATTATTTAACCAATTATATCCCACCATCTTAATTAGTTTACACCCAGCAAAATTAATTATACAGCAGACAGAAACAATCACAGAACCAGACAGAGATGATACAGACAAACAATGGCAAAGTGGGAACTATAATGACAAAACAATAGAGAAGTGAGGATTTCACATTCCAGCTATTGATAAGTGAGTTCTTGCCAGACAGGATGCTCTCAAACTAAGTTTCCTTTTACATTTTCTAGGCACTTCCCTTTCTCTGAAGGCGATAGGACAGGATTGTATCCCTAACAGCCCAATAGCACCTTATTTCAATGTGACTAGTTTGCAATGTGAGGAGGTGACCGGTCGCTTCCCAGCTCATGGCTGCCTTTGCTGCTTAGCCAAAGATCTTAGCCTAAGCACTGGGCCTCAGACTGTCACAGTAGGAGAAGGCCCTTACACCGGCAGACAGTGACTTGGATTCTTTCTTTTATACCTCTATGACTAGCCAAGTGATAAGAACACATCTACATTCTTAGAGTATGGGCCTTTACGGACAGGCCTGAATATCTCTATCCTAACATCTTTCCAGTAATGAGGGGCTCTGGCCTGAACACAATATTCCACATACTGTGAGGTCGGGAGCTATCTTCTCCCTGTCCGGTGACACACAGCCCAGTATTGCATTCGTGCCTTCCTGCACTGCCAGCTCATGTTTGGCATACTCACCCGGAGGGAGCACCTGGGAGGCTGGAATCTTGAAAGAGCCCGAGGGCTGATAATGTTAGCTAGAAGCTAGCAGCATGTTAGCCAGAAGCTCGCCTTTGAGAGGAAGGATGGTGCAGTGGTTAAGGGGGCCACTTGGGAGATCTAGGTCTAGTTTTCTGCTCTTCCCACAGATTTCCTTGGGCTTGGTCTGAACTACAGTTAGGTGGACGTAAGGCATCTTGCGTCAACCTAACTCTATCCGTATCTACACTACAGCGTTGTTCCCGCTGATGTCCATCGCCCACTACACTGACCTAATACGCCCCTCCGCGAGAGGCATAGTGCTTAGGTCGATGTCATTAGGGTGACGCAACGTCTGTGTAGACGCTGCCTTACTTACATCGCCTCTTGGCTGTCAGCCCTGCACGGGGCTCTCAGTGGGAGCCCAGCCCAGCCCCCCAGGGCTGACAGCCTGACCCACACATCCCTGGGCCGGGGGCTCCAGTGTCCCACAATGCCCCACACAGCTAAGTTGGTGGAAGTGCTCCTGGGGAGGACATGTACCACTGACAGGGGGACATAGTGTGGACATGAATCTGGCTGTACATGGGCCTAACTTAGGTTGACTTAATTTCTTTACTGTGGACAAGGCCTTAGTCACTTTGTCTCTCTGGGCCCCAGGTTCCCATCTATACAGTGGGGATAATAGCACAGCCCTGCCCTCACAGGGATGTTGTGAAGATAAACAGACTAGCAATGCCAGAGTTGAGTGTTAGAACTCAATTTGCTAGGCCAGCCAGGCTTTGGAATTGCTGAGCAGCAAGAATTAGGAGATGGATTCTGGCCAGGTGCAATGGGAGGATGTATTAAAATCTAACAGTTTAGAAGGGAGCGTGCAAGCAACAATCAACAATGTGGCTTCCCAAGAGACTCCTAGTGCCCCAGAGGGGGCAAGGAGGCCCCGGCCTCCCTCCACATGTGGAATCCAAAATGACATAGGCCTTCTTTGCTGCAGCATCAAGGCTCAAGCTCTATTTATCTTTCGTACTTTTATGGCCCCCATTATTGGAGCATCTGAGCACTGCACACTCTTTAGCTGGCCATTTTCTAAAGTGGTAGATTTTTATCCTTCCTCCCAGTGCACACTCCTCACTAGATTTCTTAATTCCCCAGTCCGCCATCCTGAAATCTCATATCCTTGTGCTGCCCTGCTCCCTCCTCCAATTCCTTGCCGTTGCACATGGTCACTCTTTCTCAGCTAGCTCCCCTCTCGTTCTCAAAGTCATTTCTCCATGTCGATAAAAAACCAGCCCTTGGGAACGGCTTTTCCTCTGGCTACGGTAACTACTTGCTGTGTCATTTTATTTTATGACTCCCACTGCTGACAAACGGGTACCCGTGCAACCCCCTCGGAGGCTGCAAGCCCCAGACAAGTGACCAGGAAGCCAACAAGCCCTGATATGATGATCTAGGGGCCATTAAGCCCTGTTCCTTCCAGCACAGTTAAAGGTGTACAATCTCTAATGAGCCCCGGGTTTTTAATTAGGGAGACTGTAGCTAAGTCAGCTAATTTCCCTTAACCTTTGTATGTCCATGTCTACCCTTGTGGCTGGTTGTATTTGTGTTGTTGCCTTCTGGGCAGCTTGCCCACGGGGCCTCATGTGAATAGAGTGCCTACAGGACATGCATACAGAGCTACACCCTCAGCAACCTCCTCTGGGACACCCTGGCCTAGGGCAGCGAGCTGGAAGGCTGGCCAGACCAGTTACCCCTGCAGAGCTGGGGAGCCGGGAATCACTGTTCTAGACACAGTGATTCCCAGGCTGCTTCCCCTTGCTACCAAGAGGCAAAAACAACGCTGAGCCACCACTAAAGAAATATTGTGTTTGAAAACTTCTCCTTTTGCCTGAAGCTCTGCTGGCAAAAGCAAAGCCAAGCCAGTGCTGCGGCTCGTGCCTGAAGCTTTAGTCTCCGGGCTCTTGTTGATGCTCCCATGAGATGTGCTGCTAACACCCTGTGCAAGAACTAAACTCGGAAGAGGGGATTAGTCGTGCAAGCTGCACATCACTGAATGGAATGAACAGGCTGAGTCAATCGGGCATTACATGTCTCCAGTCCTGGCCTTTATTTTCATTCAACCCCAAATCGACATTTCCGTGAAAGGTACAAAACAGTCATTGCGACATTACAAACAAAATTAGTTTTGCCTTTCGTACAGAATCTTTACAGGAGACCAGAAAATCGCTATTTTAGGAACAGCAGCTGCAGTTCCTGGATGCTGGAGCTTTGCAGACACAGCTCTTGGCACAATGATTGCATCCGGCTGGGCAACAGGAGCAACAGCCTGAAAAGATAAAAATCAAGACACGATTATTGGAGAGGCCAGACAACAAAAAATAAAAACAACCCTCCCCCGTAAGAGCTGAAGGAAGTTCAACATGGATGAGACAAGGAGCAAAACCATGCCGTGAACTGTACTTTATAAAATATTAAAACATCTCAGTGGTACTGTTAATACATATTCCTCACAGAGGCCACATAAAAGTCAAGACTGGACAGTCCTGAGTCCTTTCCCACCTTGATATAGGTCAGAATCCTTTATCTGACCCAAGGGTTTTGTTAAGAACACTCAGCGTACGAACAAGAAACAACTGGTTGGCGCTGGAAAGAACAGAAGAAGTTTTTAGGAATTATTCTTCGGGAAAGGACACCGATTCCACCTTTCAGGCCCACACTTGGAAAGTAAGTATACAGTTTAACAACAGACGCCCTGCTTCAGCAAAGCACCTGCTTATTGTCAAGCATAGGCTTAAATCCATCCCCAGTCAGCAAAGCACTTGCGGCCTGATCCCAAGATCCCACCGAAATGAGAGGCAAGACTCACCTTCCCTTTGACGGGCTTTGCAGCAGGCCCACAAAGCACAGCCCTAACTCCCCCAGGCTACAACTTGAGCAGACGCTTAATGGTTCTGCTACATCGGGGCCAGAAATTCCAGCTTCTGTTCTCCAGGCTCCACGCTGCTGCAGGGAGCCAGTGACAAACCCTCGTTCGTCGCAGGCTCAGACAGGCGGGCAACTCGCTTGTGGAGGAAACATTTTTAAGGGGGGGGGGGGATACTCACTCTTTTTGCAAGAGGTGCACCTGCAATTTGTGCACTGGCAGGAGTCAGCGCAGGTACACGAGCCACCTGGTGGACAAAGGGGGGGGGGAATGAGCATCACGGCTGGACTAAAACCGAGAGGACGATCAGCGGCAAGGGGAGAATTTTGTCCCCAGCATGGCAAAAGAAGCCCGGGCCATCTGAGCCGGGGAGCTCGGTTTGCAGGCTCCCGCCGCAGAGATTTCACAGAGCCGGAGCCGTCCCGGGCGCAGGGATCGTTCCCCTTCCCCGGCAAGGGGGGGGCTGTTTCCCAGCGAGGGGGGAGCAGCCCCCGAAGGCCCCGCAGCAGCTCGGAGCAGGGTCCGTGCGGCTCCGCCGCGGGACGAGTCACTCACCGGCCGCGCAAGGGCAGTCCTGGGGATCCATCGCTCTCCGGCTTGCGGCGGTCGCTGCTCAGCCAGGCGGAGGGGAGGAGACGAGGCTTGGAGCGGAGCTGCCCGACGCCTCCCATTTATCCCGGCGGAGGCGTGGGAGCGAGCGCAAAACCCCCGCCCCGCCGCCCTGCACACGGGCCCCGAAGCAGCGAGCAGAGCCGGGGGCTGCGGCCGGCTCCTATCGCCGCCCAGAGCCGCGCTGCGTGACTGCACAAGGCCCGGGGCGCCCCGCACAGCGCCGCGCGCAGAGCCCCCGGAGCGCATTGCGTGGGGCTAGCCCCGCACACAGCAGGGCGCCGTGTGCAAACGTCCCTCCCCCCCCCACACACACAGCGTTGCCTGGTGCTGTCCCCGCACAGACCCGGGCGCGGAGTGGAAACGCCCGAGTCCCGAGTGCAAGACACAGCCCCGGGCGCCGAGTGCAGCCCGCTCTCCCCGAGCGCATTGCAGGGCGCTGTCCCCTGCCGGGCCCCGGCGCGGAGCGCAAAAGCCGCCGCAGTGCGGGACACGGTGCGATTCCCGCACAGACCCACCCCAGGGCGCTGAGAGCAACCCCCGCCCCGAGTGCGGGACACGGTGCGATTCCCGCACAGACCCACCCCAGGGCGCTGAGAGCAACCCCCTCCCCCACCACCGCCCCGAGTGCGGGGCACGGTGCGAATCCCCCACAGACCCTCCCCAGGGCGCTGAGAGCAACCCCCGCCCCCACCCCCGCCCCGAGTGCGGGGCACGGTGCGATTCCCGCACAGACCCTCCCCAGGGCGCTGAGAGCAACCCCCGCCCCCCCCCGCCCCGAGTGCGGGGCACGGTGCGATTCCCGCACAGACCCACCCCAGGGCGCTGAGAGCAACCCCCGCCCCCCCCGCCCCGAGTGCGGGGCACGGTGCGATTCCCCCACAGACCCTCCCCAGGGCGCTGAGAGCAACCCCCGCCCCCCCCCGCCCCGAGTGCGGGGCACGGTGCGATTCCCGCACAGACCCACCCCAGGGCGCTGAGAGCAACCCCCACCCCCGCCCCGAGTGCGGGACACGGTGCGATTCCCGCACAGACCCACCCCAGGGCGCTGAGAGCAACCCCCGCCCCCACCCCCGCCCCGAGTGCGGGACACGGTGCGATTCCCGCACAGACCCTCCCCAGGGCGCTGAGAGCAACCCCCGCCCCCCCCCGCCCCGAGTGCGGGGCACGGTGCGATTCCCGCACAGACCCACCCCAGGGCGCTGAGAGCAACCCCCTCCCCCACCACCGCCCCGAGTGCGGGGCACGGTGCGAATCCCCCACAGACCCTCCCCAGGGCGCTGAGAGCAACCCCCGCCCCCACCCCCGCCCCGAGTGCGGGACAGGGTGCGATTCCCGCACAGACCCACCCCAGGGCGCTGAGAGCAACCCCCGCCCCCCCCCCCCGCCCCGAGTGCGGGACAGGGTGCGATTCCCCCACAGACCCACCCCAGGGCGCTGAGAGCAACCCCCGCCCCCACCCCCGCCCCGAGTGCGGGACACGGTGCGATTCCCGCACAGACCCACCCCAGGGCGCTGAGAGCAACCCCCGCCCCCCCCCCCGCCCCGAGTGCGGGACACGGTGCGATTCCCGCACAGACCCCAGGGCGGTGAGTACAACGCGTATCCTTAATGTGATGGTTATTTTATTTCCCTCATCGGGACCATGGCACTAGAGGGCCTGGGGGGCAGGCTCTGATCAGGGCCAGCTCTAGGGTTCCCACAGGTGCTGGGAATAGGGGTGCTTGGGGGGCTGCCACCCCCCCCCCCGGCTTGAAGTGGTTTCAATCCTATGCAGGGTTTACAGGGCATTCCATGGCTCTCAGCCCCCCTGATTTCGTGCTGGCCGAAGCTGTGTCTGCGGTAGGAAATGGGCCCCTTTGGGATCCCCTCACCTGGCCTGCCTACGGGCTGTAACACAGCCCAGAATCTCCACGGGACTGTGCTCTGTGGGCCGGTGTCACCCTGGCCCGAGCCCTGCACCCTGCAAGCTTGGGGTGCCAGGAGGAGAATCGCGTGGCCACACACATTTAGGGCCCCTGTACGCCACAGGGTGGTAACAATGGGAAAATGCCAGTGGCAGCAGGGATCAGGGGTTTTCACCATCGCGTCGTCTCTCGCTCCAGCAGGGTGACGTGGAGGGTGGTGAAAACACCAGGGTCCCGTTTACACGGGAAGAACTCCCAGTGGTGCCTCTCTGGTGGTGAATTATGGCTACCAGGCCTGCTCGTGTGCAATCAAGTGTCCTCCCCCTTCACTGTGGCACTATGAGGAAAAGGGCGCAAAACCACAGATCTTCTTTGGCCACCGACCCAATTGGTTGAAACCCATCAGCCATTAACGCAGAAGCAAATCCACACATTTCCTGTCACACATTTACCCCAGTTCTCAGAAATTGCAAAAAGAACTATCCAAGGTGTCAGAGCAGCAGCCGTGTCAGTCTGTATCCGCAAAAAGAACAGGAGGACTTGTGGCACCTTAGAGACAAACCAATTTATTTGAGCACAAGCTTTGGTGAGTATCCGATGAAGTGAGCTGTATCTCACAAAAGCTTGTGCTCAAATAAATTTGTTAGTCTCTAAGGTGCCACAAGTCCTCCTTTTCTTTCTACAAGGTGTGGTAAACCCAGGACAAACAGCTACAAAGTGCGGTGGCGGGGAAGTAATCAGGAGGGGAGGGAAGAAAGAAAGAAAGAAAAGCTGGTTCTGTGGATGAAGGGAAAGCAGTCGATGTATTGTATCTTGACTTTAGCAAAGCTTTTGACACGATCTCCCACAGTATTCTTGTCAGCAAGTTAAAGAAGTATGGGCTCGATGAATGCACTATAAGGTGGGTAGAAAGTTGGCTAGATTGTCGGGCTCAACGGGTAGTGATCAATGGCTCCATGTCTAGTTGGCAGCCGGTGTCAAGTGGAGTGCCCCAGGGGTCGGTCCTGGGGCCGGTTTTGTTCAATATCTTCATAAATGATCTGGAGGATGGTGTGGATTGCACTCTCCGCAAATTTGTGGATGATACTAATCTGGGAGGAGTGGTAGATACGCTGGAGGGCAGGGATAGGATACAGAGGGAGCTAGACAAATTGGAGGATTGGGCCAAAAGAAATCTGATGAGGTTCAATAAGGATAAGTGCAGGGTCCTGCACTTAGGACGGAAGAACCCAATGCACAGCTACAGAATGGGTCGGCAACAGTTCTGCGGAAAAGGACCTAGGGGTGACAGTGGACGAGAAGCTGGATATGAGTCAGCAGTGTGCCCTTGTTGCCAAGAAGGCCAATGGCATTTTGGGATGTATAAGTAGGGGCATAGCGAGCAGATCGAGGGACGTGATCGTCCCCCTCTATTTGACATTGGTGAGGCCTCATCTGGAGTACTGTGTCCAGTTTTGGGCCCCACACTACAAGAAGGATGTGGATAAATTGGAAAGAGTCCAGCGAAGGGCAACAAAAATGATTAGGGGTCTGGAACACATGACTTATGAGGAGAGGCTGAGGGAACTGGGATTGTTTAGTCTGCCTAAGAGAAGAATGAGGGGGGATTTGATAGCTGCTTTCAACTACCTGAGAGGTGGTTCCAGAGAGGATGGTTCTAGACTATTCTCAGTGGTGGAAGAGGACAGGACAAGGAGTAATGGTCTCAAGTTGCCGTGGGGGAGGTTTAGGTTGGATATTAGGAAAAACTTTTTCACTAGGAGGGTGGTGAAACACTGGAATGCGTTGCCTAGGGAGGTGGTGGAATCTTCTTCCTAAGAAGTTTTTAAGGTCAGGCTTGACAAAGCCCTGGCTGGGTGAATTTAATTGGGGATGGGTCCTGCTTTTGAGCAGGGGGTTGGACTAGATGACCTACTGAGGTCCCTTCCAACCCTGATATTCTATGATTCTATGAAGCTGGGAAGCTGCCAGCAGGCTGGGTGCAGCAAGAATCATAGAACATCAGGGTTGGAAGGGACCTCAGGAGGTCATCTAGTCCAACCCCCTGCTCAAAGCAGGACCAATCCCCAATTAAATCACTGAACCTTTCCACGAAAGCTTATGCTCAAATAAATTGGTTAGTCTCTAAGGTGCCACAAGTACTCCTTTTCTTTTTGCGAATACAGACTAACATGGCTGTTACTCTGAAACCTTTCCAGGAAGGGAGGCTGCATCCCCTCCCCGAGGGGAGAGGAAAACAGGCCCAAGGGACTGACTGTGGAAAGGTATAGCCAGACCGTGTGCCACCTGGACGGACTGCCTTTCCCAAACCTGTGTCTCCAAGGCTAAAAAGAACTGGGCCTGCTGAGGAGAACAAGATACTTGGCCACAAAGGTTATGAGCAAACCAGGGGATCTTTGACATGCCAGCAGCCGGGGTATTTATGTTCACTCTGTTTGCATCCTTCAGGACTTTCTCTGCATTCAGAAACATTGGGCGGCGAGCAGCACTCGTTTCCTCCCAATCTGTCATTCCAAGACTGTCTCCACATCCACAGGTATACAGTTTTCCTACAGGGAAATGAATCCGACATTTTAGCCAGGAACAGAGTGTAAGAGTGGGCATAGGGCAGGGAGGGGAGGATTGGACGTAGAGTCCGCGTTACATTCACCCTGTTGTAAATGAGCTTGGGATTGATCTCCGTGGAATAAGACTGGACTGTGGTATCTTTACCCACATGGAGTAGTGCCCTACTCCTCAAACGCTTACAGAGTAAGATGCTGTTTGACTCTCTGAGAGCACGTGTGAAGCACTTGTTATGGACCCCTACCCAGAAAAACACTGAAGCACGTTTAACTTTGAGAACAAGAGTAATCCCATTGATTTTAAGAGTTGATCATTCATATTACAGTAGGATCAGGAGCCTGTGGCACTAGGCGCTGTACATTCTCATACAAGAGACAATCCCTGTCTGTTAGAGACCAGACAGAGAAAGGGTGGGAGGGAAAACAGGCCCAGAGGGGTGAAGTGACTTATCCAAGGACGTACAGTAGGTTATGGCAGAGCGAGGAATAGCACCTGCTTTTCCTGACCTTTAGTCCAGGGGGGGGCCCCCCCATCACCAAGGCCACGCCGACAAGGTACGTGTTCAGCATGTGTCTCAGAGCTTTGCTGGACCAGTTCACTGGTCTCACGTGGCCTTGTTTGGAAGTTGTAATTAATATACCCCACGATTCCTTTTTGCAAATTCCTGTGCCGAGCAAAAGAAGAACTGATCCACATAATACGCTTGTATCCGGAAATATGATTCACCCTAGGTCATGCATCCAAAGGATCTGTACTACGCCCCAGCATTTAAATAACCCTTTAGAGGAACCCCTTCTGTGTGCCAGTCCCCTAAGGGGCCTCGCTCTCCCTTAAGGGGAGGCCGTGTGGTCTCAATGCCTCCGAGACCGAGCCTGTGGGCTCCCACACTCCTGTTTCACACCGTGAGCTCTACCCAGTGAGCCCAACTGAGAGAGAGTCCTGGAGGGAGACTTTGACTCTCTTCAGGGACCAATGCACCTCGGCAAGTATTGGGAGAGCCCTGCATGGATATGAAATGGGTGTCCACATCTGATTCGCAAACATGGTCCACGGATATAGAGCATATCACCACAGATCTGCAGGGCTCTAAGTATCGGCAGTGACACCCGGCAGCTTTTTCAAAACAGAGCAAGGTTTATTAGGCAACTGGGACATAGTCCATGCTCGCCGAGTCAGCATAATCAGCCAGCCAAGATGCTCTTTGACCATGGGATGGTGTTCCATGAAGGAGGAGTGCTGGGCAGAGACGGGCTCCATCTTACGAAGAGAGGGAAGAGCATCTTTGCCAGCAGGCTGGCTAACCTAGTGAGGAGGGCTTTAAACTAGGTTCACCGGGGGAAGGAGACCAAAGCCCTGAGGTAAGTGGGAAAGCGGGATACCGGGAGGAAGCTCAGGCAGGAATGTCTGTGAGGGGAGGGCTCCTGCCTCATACTGAGAATGAGGGGCAATCAACAGGTTATCTCAAGTGCTTATATACAAATGCACAAAGCCTTGGAAACAAGGAGGGAGAACTGGAGGTCCTGGTCATGTCAAGGAACTATGACGTGATTGGAATAACAGAGACTTGGTGGGATAACTCACATGACTGGAGTACTGTCATGGATGGTTATAAACTGTTCAGGAAGGACAGACAGGGCAGAAAAGGTGGGGGAGTAGCACTGTATGTAAGGGAGCAGTATGACTGCTCAGAGCTCCGGTACGAAACTGTAGAAAAACCTGAGTGTCTCTGGATTAAGTTTAGAAGTGTGTGCAACAAGAGTGATGTAGTGGTGGGAGTCTGCTATAGACCACCGGACCAGGGGGATGAGGTGGATGAGGCTTTCTTCCGGCAGCTCACGGAAGCTACTAGATCGCATGCCCTGATTCTCATGGGTGACTTTAATTTTCCTGATATCTGCTGGGAGAGCAGTACAGCGGTGCATAGACAATCCAGGAAGTTTTTGGAAAGCGTAGGGGACAATTTCCTGGCGCAAGTGCTAGAGGAGCCAACTAGGGGGGGCGCTTTTCTTGACCTGCTGCTCACAAACCAGGTAGAATTAGTGGGGGAAGCAAAAGTGGATGGAAATCTGGGAGGCAGTGACCATGAGTTGGTTGAGTTCAGGATCCTGACGCAGGGAAGAAAGGTAAGCAGCAGGATACGGACCCTGGACTTCAGGAAAGCAGACTTCAACTCCCTCAGGGAACGGATGGCCAGGATCCCCTGGGGGACTAACTTGAAGGGGAAAGGAGTCCAGGAGAGCTGGCTGTATTTCAAGGAATCCCTGTTGAGGTTACAGGGACAAACCATCCCGATGAGTCGAAAGAATAGTAAATATGGCAGGCGACCAGCTTGGCTTAATGGTGAAATCCTAGCGGATCTTAAACATAAAAAAGAAGCTTACAAGAAGTGGAAGGTTGGACATATGACCAGGGAAGAGTATAAAAATATTGCTCGGGCATGTAGGAATGATATCAGGAGGGCCAAATCGCACCTGGAGCTGCAGCTAGCAAGAGATGTCAAGAGTAACAAGAAGGGTTTCTTCAGGTATGTTGGCAACAAGAAGAAAGCCAAGGAATGTGTGTGCCCCTTACTGAATGAGGGAGGCAACCTAGTGACAGAGGATGTGGAAAAAGCTAATGTACTCAATGCTTTTTTTGCCTCTGTCTTCACTAACAAGGTCAGCTCCCAGACTGCTGCGCTGGGCATCACAAAATGGGGAAGAGATGGCCAGCCCTCTGTGGAGATAGAGTTGGTTAGGGACTATTTAGAAAAGCTGGATGTGCACAAGTCCATGGGGCCGGACAAGTTGCATCCGAGAGTGCTGAAGGAATTGGCGGCTGTGATTGCAGAGCCATTGGCCATTATCTTTGAAAACTCGTGGCGAACCGGGGAAGTCCCGGATGACTGGAAAAAGGCTAATGTAGTGCCAATCTTTAAAAAAGGGAAGAAGGAGGATCCTGGGAACTACAGGCCAGTCAGCCTCACCTCAGTCCCTGGAAAAATCATGGAGCAGGTCCTCAAAGAATCAATCCTGATGCACTTGCATGAGAGGAAAGTGATCAGGAACAGCCAGCATGGATTCACCAAGGGAAGGTCATGCCTGACTAATCTAATAGCCTTGTATGATGAGATTACTGGTTCTGTGGATGAAGGGAAAGCAGTGGATGTATTGTTTCTTGACTTTAGCAAAGCTTTTGACACGGTCTCCCACAGTATTCTTGTCAGCAAGTTAAGGAAGTATGGGCTGGATGAATGCACTATGAGGTGGGTAGAAAGCTGGCTAGATTGTCGGGCTCAACGGGTAGTGATCAATGGCTCCATGTCTAGTTGGCAGCCGGTATCAAGTGGAGTGCCCCAAGGGTCGGTCCTGGGGCCGGTTTTGTTCAATATCTTCATAAATGATCTGGAGGATGGTGTGGATTGCACTCTCAGCAAATTTGCGGATGATACTAAACTGGGAGGAGTGGTAGATACGCTGGAGGGGAGGGATAGGATACAGAAGGACCTAGACAAATTAGAGGATTGGGCCAAAAGAAATCTGATGAGGTTCAATAAGGATAAGTGCAGGGTCCTGCACTTAGGACGGAAGAACCCAATGCACAGCTACAGACTAGGGACCGAATGGCTAGGCAGCAGTTCTGCGGAAAAGGACCTAGGGGTGACAGTGGACGAGAAGCTGGATATGAGTCAGCAGTGTGCCCTTGTTGCCAAGAAGGCCAATGGCATTTTGGGATGTATAAGTAGGGGCATAGCGAGCAGATCGAGGGACGTGATCGTTCCCCTCTATTCGACATTGGTGAGACCTCATCTGGAGTACTGTGTCCAGTTTTGGGCCCCACACTACAAGAAGGATGTGGATAAATTGGAGAAAATCCAGCGAAGGGCAACAAAAATGATTAGGGGTCTGGAACAAATGAATTATGAGGAGAGGCTGAGGGAGCTGGGATTGTTTAGCCTGCAGAAGAGAAGAATGAGGGGGGATTTGATAGCTGCTTTCAACTACCTGAGAGGTGGTTCCAAAGAGGATGGCTCTAGACTGTTCTCAATGGTAGCAGATGACAGAACAAGGAGTAATGGTCTCAAGTTGCAGTGGGGGAGGTTTAGGTTGGATATTAGGAAAAACTTTTTCACTAAGAGGGTGGTGAAACACTGGAATGCATTACCTAGGGAGGTGGTAGAATCTCCTTCCTTAGAGGTTTTTAAGGTCAGGCTTGACAAAGCCCTGGCTGGGATGATTTAACTGGGAATTGGTCCTGCTTCGAGCAGGGGGTTGGACTAGATGACCTTCAGGGGTCCCTTCGAACCCTTGAGATTCTATGATTCTATGGAATCCATTTCTGGCCCTACCTCTCTGTGTCAGTCCCAGGTGAGAGTCCATCGTCGAAATCCTGCAGACCCACGCTGAGCTCTCATGTTCTGCTTGCCGGAGATTCCTGGGGATAGGTGTCAGTGGCTCATTCCTTGGGGCTTCCATTGTCTTTGTGGACTCTCCATTGACGAGGGTTGGTTGCAGCCAGCCCTTTAATCACCCATTCGTTCAACCCAGTGACCCAACACTTCATCTCTCCTGCCGTGCCCCAAGAGCAGATTTAACACTTTGGCAATGGGTAACAATGCAAAGTACAGAGGGAAACTGAGGCACCCATACGAAGCAGAAAAATATTACAGAAAGTTTCTATTTCATCACAGCTTGTCTACAAAGCTCTCTGCAGCTGAATGAGGAGCTTGCGTGTTACAGCAAAGTGAGTGTGACATCATTAAATAACCACATGGGTCATCATCCCAAAGGTGTTTAACAGCCGCATACAGTAGCTTTAAGCAAGGTCAGGTAGTAAGAGTGTCTACAGCAATGCTCACTGAGTGCATATTTGCTGATGATCATCACTTCGTTCTGCTTGGACTGGAGAGAGGGGAAAAATCCAAGTGTTGGGTTAGTTACCCAAGCAGTGATTGCGATTCACAACACAGAGGACATGAAAAAAGAGACCCAGTACCAGGGATTAATTACATCATTCCCAAACCGTTTCAAGGAGATTAACAGGAAATCAGACCCTTTCTCCCAAAGTCAGAGTATTGAGCCACCCCATAATGGGAAAGACTAACGGAGAAAACTCGCTCTGTGGGAATTGCCATCAGAAGTCCAAAGGGCTTAGCCTAAATGCCAGACGTCAGACAAGAAGGGAACGAAGAGAAAGGGTGGAAAAGAATCTTAACTCCTGGAGGTGGAAGTTCCATTTTTCCAGGAGCAAATCACCATAACTCCCAAACATGCTCGTGTAACACAATGGGTGTAGGTTCCACTAGTTAGGACACACATGTATTAGGGATATCGACCATTGGGCTTCAGGGAGTAAGGCAGACACGGCCTGCCTGGGATTATTCAGAGTTAGTGTTTAATGGTTCCAGTCAGGACCCTGTGTGTACTGTGTGGTGCAAGGTGTCACGAACTACATCTGTATTCCTCACTCGTGGTCCAGCAAGGGCACCGTCTCCTCAGCTTTCACCTCCTTGTGTCTCTCTCCCTTCTGATCAGGGTTTTTCCAGGCACAGTCCACTGCCTATCCTGTGAATGCCCGAGCAAGTCAGATGGCCGACACAGGCTACTCTGCTTTGCCTCCAGAGGCTATACACCGTGTAATTGCCTATAGTTATAAGTTACCACACAGCTCTTTCTAAGCAAGCACATTTATTCTTAAGGTGAAAGCATGACAGAGAAAAGACTTTAAAACAATAAAAGAACCTCCATGCATGCCAATAAGCTGACCAGAAATCACCCCCAACTTCAGCTCGGGCTCTGGGAAGAGTCAGTGCTACAAACTCCACCATAGGGGGAGGAGGGGGGGTTATGGTTACAAGTTCATAACAGCTGTTAGCTCAGAACAAGAGCCCCCATGAATAGGTCAAGTCCTTCGAATCCGTCTCAGGAAGGATTGGGGCCTCCCTTGGTCAGATGGTCCTGTCCATTTGCTGGATCAGAAAGAAGGCCCCAAGTCAGTTTAAATGCAGATTATTTGTCCAAAAGCCCTTTGTTTGTCGTTTGGTCTCCAGGGACTCCAGTGTGAACCAGTATACGTAAGCCTGTCCAGGTGGGGGTACCTCTTGGGAGGTGAATTTGCCCAGTCACTCCCCACTGTTCTGAGCTCCTAGGGGGCTGTGGTCCCTCTCCCCCAGGGAATTAAACACAGACCCTGGCGCACAATGAAACATAAACTCAGGGGTGAAAGTAAGTCGAGCGACTTACTGGTACGCTGGGGCCAGCTCTGGCCCCTGGAAGGGGCGGGGCCTAGGGCAGAAGGGGCGGGGCTGAGGGGAGTCAGAGCCAGCCCACCCTGTAAGGTAAGTGCCCCCCCCTCCTTCCCCTCCCCCTCTCCCACCGAGGTAGCAGCAGCAGCACCGGGCTCCGGGGGCTATTTAAAGGGCCCGGGGCTCCCCTGCTTTTATTGCCCTTGTCCTTTAATTAGCTGCCGGAGCCCGGGAGAAGCGGTGGGCTCCAGCGGCTATTTAAAGGACCGGGGTGGCAGAGGCAGCTGGAGCCCCGGCCCTTTCAATAGCCCCTGGAGCCCCCGCTTGGAAGCTAGAGAGAACGACAGTATCTGTTTGTGTCCAGGAACCTCACAAAGAATCCCTTTTATAATCATCACGACTGAATCCTGCTCCTTCCCGACTGTGAGAAACACTCAAAGGAAGATGCCGCTTCACTCGGCTGGACTACAGGAGCCTGTTGGCTTGTTGGCTGGATACCAACTAAGGGCGGAGCAACTGAGCTCTCGGGTGTATCTAATGAGAACGACCTGGGGCTGGAAGACATCCCTGCAAATACGAAAACTCAGGATCCACCGAGGCTGGAACAGGAAAGCTTGGCGTGGCCAAGGATAAATAAGACGAATCAGAGAAAGGTTTTCCGGAGACTGAATGAGACTGAGTATGGTGGAGGAGTGGCACATGGTACGGACTGAGTGCTTTTCGCGCTGACCCACACAGAGGTGTTCACGGAGTCCTGCACAGGAGACTGCTGACATTGGCACAGGACGACCAGGCATCATGCGATGAGGGGGGAGATGAGCACTGGGTTACAGCTCTGCAATTACAGAGTAAATGGCTCCTGCTCAGTTGCACAACTCCATCCCACTTCCCAGTTGTGAGTCGGGTGGGAGGGGGTAAGGTCACATGTACGGGCTGTGCTGGAGTTCTCCTTCTTCCATCCGTGGGTGGTGCTGCGTCCGCCCATGAGAAGCATTCACATACGGCAGAACAGCACAAGAAGTAGGAAGTTGTGACTGGGGAATGTGGGAGAAATACAACTTAAGAACATCAGAACGGCCAGACTGGGTCAGACCAAAGGTCCATCTAGCCCAGGATCCTGTCTGCCAACGGTGGCCAGTGCCAGGTGCCCCAGAGGGAGTGAACAGAACAGGGAATCATCAAGTGATCCATCCCCTGTCACCCAATCCCAGCTTCTGCCAAACAGAGGCTATAGACCACCAGACCAGGGGGATGAGGTAGATGAGGCTTTCTTCCGGCAGCTCACGGAAGCTACTGGATCGCACGCCCTGATTCTCATGGGTGACTTTAATTTTCCTGATATCTGCTGGGAGAGCAATACAGGGGTGCATAGACAATCCAGGAAGTTTTTGGAAAGCGTAGGGGACAATTTCCTGGCGCAAGTGCTAGAGGAGCCAACTAGGGGGGGCGCTTTTCTTGACCTGCTGCTCACAAACCGGGTAGAATTAGTGGGGGAAGCAAAAGTGGATGGGAATCTGGGAGGCAGTGACCATGAGTTGGTTGAGTTCAGGATCCTGACGCAGGGAAGAAAGGTAAGCAGCACGATACGGACAGTGGACTTCAGGAAAGCAGACTTCGACTCCCTCAGGGAACGGATGGCCAGGATCCCCTGGGGGACTAACTTGAAAGGGAAAGGAGTCCAGGAGAGCTGGCTGTATTTCAAGGAATCCCTGTTGAGGTTACAGGGACAAACCATCCCGATGAGTCGAAAGAATAGTAAATATGGCAGGCGACCAGCTTGGCTTAATGGTGAAATCTTAGCGGATCTTAAACATAAAAAAGAAGCTTACAAGAAGTGGAAGGTTGGACATATGACCAGGGAAGAGTATAAAAATATTGCTCGGGCATGTAGGAATGTTATCAGGAGGGCCAAATCGCACCTGGAGCTGCAGCTAGCCAGAGATGTCAAGAGTAACAAGAAGGGTTTCTTCAGGTATGTTGGCAACAAGAAGAAAGCCAAGGAAAGTGTGGGCCCCTTACTGAATGAGGGAGGCAAACTAGTGACAGAGGATGTGGAAAAAGCTAATGTACTCAATGCTTTTTTTGCCTCTTTCTTCACTAACAAGGTCAGCTCCCAGACTGCTACGCTGGGCATCACAAAATGGGGAAGAGATGGCCAGCCCTCTGTGGAGATAGAGGTGGTTAGGGACTTTTTAGAAAAGCTGGACGTGCACAAGTCCATGGGGCCGGACGAGTTGCATCCGAGAGTGCTGAAGGAACTGGCGGCTGTGATTGCAGAGCCATTGGCCATTATCTTTGAAAACTCGTGGCGAACCGGGGAAGTCCCGGATGACTGGAAAAAGGCTAATGTAGTGCCAATCTTTAAAAAAGGGAAGAAGGAGGATCCTGGGAACTACCGGCCAGTCAGCCTCACTTCAGTCCCTGGAAAAATCATGGAGCAGGTCCTCAAAGAATCAATCCCGAAGCACTTGCATGAGAGGAAAGTGATCAGGAACAGCCAGCATGGATTCACCAAGGGAAGGTCATGCCTGACTAATGTAATCGCCTTCTATGATGAGATTACTGGTTCTGTGGATGAAGGGAAAGCAGTGGATGTATTGTTTCTTGACTTTAGCAAAGCTTTTGACACGGTCTCCCACAGTATTCTTGTCAGCAAGTTAAGGAAGTATGGGCTGGATGAATGCACTACAAGGTGGGTAGAAAGCTGGCTAGATTGTCGGGCTCAACGGGTAGTTTTCAATGGCTCCAAGTCTAGTTGGCAGCCGGTATCAAGTGGAGTGCCCCAAGGGTCGGTCCTGGGGCCGGTTTTGTTCAATATCTTCATAAATGATCTGGAGGATGGTGTGGATTGCACTCTCAGCAAATTTGCGGATGATACTAAACTGGGAGGAGTGGTAGATACGCTGGAGGGGAGGGATAGGATACAGAAGGACCTAGACAAATTGGAGGATTGGGCCAAAAGAAATCTGATGAGGTTCAATAAGGATAAGTGCAGGGTCCTGCACTGAGGACGGAAGAATCCAATGCACAGCTACAGACTAGGGACCGAATGGCTAGGCAGCAGTTCTGCGGAAAAGGACCTAGGGGTGACAGTGGACGAGAAGCTGGATATGAGTCAGCAGTGTGCCCTTGTTGCCAAGAAGGCCAATGGCATTTTGGGATGTATAAGTAGGGGCATAGCGAGCAGATCGAGGGACGTGATCGTTCCCCTCTATTCGACATTGGTGAGGCCTCATCTGGAGTACTGTGTCCAGTTTTGGGCCCCACACTTCAAGAAGGATGTGGATAAATTGGAGAGAGTCCAGCGAAGGTCAACAAAAATGATTAGGGGTCTGGAACACATGAGTTATGAGGAGAGGCTGAGGGAGCTGGGATTGTTTAGCCTGCAGAAGAGAAGAATGAGGGGGATTTGATAGCTGCTTTCAACTACCTGAAAGGAGGTTCCAGAGAGGATGGCTCTAGACTGTTCTCAATGGTAGCAGATGACAGAACGAGGAGTAATGGTCTCAAGCTGCAGTGGGGGAGGTTTAGATTGGATATTAGGAAAAACTTTTTCACTAAGAGGGTGGTGAAACACTGGAATGCGTTACCTAGGGAGGTGGTAGAATCTCCTTCCTTAGAGGTTTTTAAGGTCAGGCTTGACAAAGCCCTGGCTGGGATGATTTAACTGGGAATTGGTCCTGCTTCGAGCAGGGGGTTGGACTAGATGACCTTCTGGGGTCCCTTCCAACCCTTATATTCTATGATTCTATGATTCTATGAGGCCAGGGACACCATCCCTGCCCATCCTGCCTAATAGCCATTGGTGGACCTCTCCCTCGTGAACTTACCTAGTTCTTTTTTGAACCCTGTTATAGTCTGGGTCTCCACAACATCCTCTGGCAAGGAGTTCCACAGGTTGACTGTGTGTTGTATGAAGAAATACTTCCTTTTGTTCGTTTTAAACCTGCTGCCTATACAAGATCATTGGGACCCCATTATGGCTCAAATAGCTCAGCTCTATATCACTGCTTGTGGTAGATGACCGTGGTGAGGGAGCATGGTAGCAGGTACTCAGAATGGATGGAGGTATACACACTTGCCTCTGCCCGGTAGATATTATACTCGGAACATAATCCCACTTTATCACAATTACTGCTTTGCATAGGGCCTGTTCCTTCCAGTGCTTTCAGCTCGCCACTGATGCAAGCCGGAGTTCAGAATGCCGAGCAGCCTCCAGATTGTCTCTGGGCTGGTGTGGCGAAGTCCCACTGGGACTAGTCTACCTGGAAAGTAAAGCAAGCAGGAGGGAAAAGATAATACAGTGATTCTTTCGGCCTCTCCGGGTGGGGCCCACCCGGTCAATAGGTCAAGTCCTTCGAATCCGTCTCAGGAAGGATTGGGGCTTCCCTTGGTCAGACGGTCCTGTCCAGTTGCTGGATCAGAAAGAAGGCCCCAAGTCAGTTTAAATTCAGATTATTTGTCCAAAAGCCCTTTGTTTGTCTGTTGGTCTCTAGGGACTCCAGTGTGGGCCTAGGGCGGAAGGGGCGGGGCTGAAGAGGGTCAGAGCCAGCCCCAGCCCACCCTGTAAGGTAAGTGCCCCCCCTTCTCCTCCTCCCCCTTCCCCTCCAGGGTAGCAGCAGCAGCACCAGGCTCCGGGGGCTATTTAAAGGCCCGGGGCTCCCCTGCTTCTACTGCCCTGGTCCTTTAATTAGCTGCCGGAGCCCGGGAGAAGCGGTGGGCTCCAGCGGCTATATAAAGGACCGGGGCGGCAGAGGCAGCTGGAGCCCCCGCTAGCCCAGGGCTCCGGCGGCTATTTAAAGGGCCTGGGTGGTAGCAGCAAGGGAGCCCTGGGCCCTTTAAATAGCTGCCGGAGCCCTGCAGCCGCTCCCCAGGGCTCCAGCACCAGGGCTCTGGAGGCAATTTAAAGGGCCTGGGGCTCCAGACACTGTCAAAGTGCCCGGATGGGGGGTGTTGCCATTTTGGGGCTGTCACGGAGTCCCTGGGCGATGCTCTGGAACTGCTCCCCATGAAGCCAGTCAGGACTCTGGGGCAGTCGCCTTTCTGTGAGCAGCCTGTCTTCAGGACACACAGCTCACACAGCTTCCACCTTCCTGGGTCTGACCTCGGAGCATTCAGCATCCTCTGCCCCTCCGTGCGCTTCCCCCCAGTGAGTCCGCCCAGGCAGGCTCCTGGGGAAGCCAGAGGGTCCTGCCCCCCAACTTCGCAGTCAGACGTGACTCTCAGCCAGCCAGTAAAACAGAAGGTTTATTAGACGACAGGAACATGGTCTAAAACAGAGCTTGCAGGTGCAGAGAACGGGACCCCTCAGCTGGGTCCATTTTGGGGGGCAGTGAGCCAGACAACCACGTCTGCACTTCACTCCATGTCCCAGCCAGCCCCAAACTGGAAAACCCCCTCCAGCCCCTCCTCCCCTGGGCTTTGTTCCTTTCCCGTGCCAGGTGGTCACCTGATTCCTTTGTTCTCCAACCCTTCTGCTCTCACCTTGCAGGGGGGAAGGGCCCAGGCCATCAGTTGCCAGGAAACAGGGTGTTGGCCATTCTCTGTGTCCAGACCCCTGCACACACCTGCCCTCTAGGGCTCTGCAATGATCATACACCCTTACTCCACCCCCTAGATACTTAAGAACTGCCTAGGGGAAACTGAGGCACCCCCACACTATTCAGAGGAAACATTAAGAACAGTCCCACTTCGTCACAGGGGCACCAATCCTGCAACACCTCGGGCTAACGTTCGAGGGCGCTGAGCATCCCCAGCTCCCACTGACTGATATTCAGCCCCAACGTTCCTCTTCTTTATTTCCTCCTCTCGCCCTTTGGGTGTTCCCTGTTTACTGTGCTCAATAATCCCTTTCCTTCCTTGGGGTTTACACCCTTCAGATACGAGCAGCATTTCCTCATGCCCACCCACCCCACTTTAGACTTCCCTTAGCCCAGTTCTATGTATTGAACCACATTTCCAGTCTTTCCTCAGGGACCAGACCCCCTCCAGCCTCCGGATTAATTTTGTTCCTCTTCTCAGAGCTCCCTCCAATTCTTTACTATCTTTTGTTCGGGGGCTTATGCCTTCACCCACTTACTTCCCTGGTCCTTCTCGCATGAACAGAGAGCAACAATACCCAAAGTCCAAAGGTGCAAACAATTCGATGTTTATTGGGGTGAACTTCCAGCAAGCATGATTCCAGTTTCCTTCCTTCGTGTCCCCCTTCCCAGCTCTGACACCACAGAGCCTTACGCCTGTGCCCCTGTTCCCATTTCCCCCTTCGCAAAACATGATTCCAATTTCCCCACCCCCATTCCCTGTTCCCATTTCTCCCCCACACAGCCACCCACTTCCTGATTAACTGCAGACTATATAGTAAAACTTCAGTTCTGCTTAGCTATACCTTAACCAATCATTTGACTGAAATTTAATTAACCAATCCGAACATATTGTAACATGATTATTTAACCAATTATATCCCACCATCTTAATTAGTGTTAGGATATAGATATTCAGGCCTGTCTGTAAAGGCCTATACTCTAAGAATTTAGGTGTATTCCTATCACTTGGCTAGTTAGAGGTTTAAAAGAAAGAATCAAAATCACTGTCTGCCAGTGTAAGGGCCTTCTCTTACTGTGACAGTCTGAGGCCCTGTTCTTAGGCTAAGGCCTTTGGCTAAGCGACAGAGGCAGCCATAAGCTGGGAAGTGAATGGTCACATCCTCACATTCCAAACTAGTCACATTAAAATAAGGTGCTATTGGGCTGTTAGGAATTTAATCCTGTCCTTATAGTGCCTATCACCTCCAGAGAAAGGGAAGTGCCTAGAAGCTGTAAAAGGAAATTGAGGTTGATAGTTTTCTGTCTGGTAAGAACTCACTTATCAATAGACACAGCTGGGAAACTCTTATATCTTTACAGATGTAGTTGTGAAATCCTCACTTCTGTATTGTTTTGTCATTATAGTTCCCACTTTGCTATTGTTTATTGGCATGGTCTCTGTCTGGTTCTGTGATTGCTTCTGTCTGCTGTATAATTAATTTTGCTGGGTGTAAACTAATTAAGGTGGTGGGATATAATTGGTTAGCTAATCCATGTTAGGATTGGTTAGTTAAATTTTAGTAGAATGATTGGTTAAGGTATAGCTAAGAATATTACTATATAAATTAGGGGCAAACAGGAAGTAAGTTGGGATTCGAAAATAAGGAAAAAGGAACTTGTATTTAGCTTGCTGGAAGTTCACCCCAATAAACATCGAATTGTTTGCACCTTCGGACTTCGGGTATTGTTGCTCTCTGTTCATGCGAGAAGAACCAGGGAAGTGGGAGAGTGAAGGAATAAGCTCTCTAACATCTTGGTGCCGGGACTTGGATACATCGCATTGGATAGGTGAGTGGCAGCCTGTAAGTCCCCCTCCCCAACAGTCCGCGCAGCTGCTTGGAGGGGGTATGGCGAACTCTCGTGATGGTAGTTGCGGGTTCTGGCAAGCTGGGGTAACGGATTTTTTGAACAAATGGATAAGGAAGAATCAGGGCCCATACCAGGTGCAGGGGTTCACCTGGGATGAGATTGAGAAGGAGATGGGAGAGGTTTTGGGAGACCCCAAGGGAAAGGAGTGTAGGAAAAAGGGAATGGTATTACAAGGTTTGTGTGCTGGGATGGCATACTGGGTAAAAAGGGAAGCTGATCTCCTCCAACACATTAAGGATTTGGAGGAGATTGTGGATCAGCAACGGATTTTAACAGAAAAATCTGTGTTAGCAGTAGAGGTAGCGGATTTGAAGGCACGGGATGCTGCACGGACAGAGGAGTCTTGTGAGGCAATCCGGAGAGAGAGGGACGAACTGCTGGGGAGAGTAGGAGACTTAGAGGAGGAATTGTATCATTGTGAACATGGGGGCAATGGACTTAGGAACCCCAAACCATCCGCCCCACTAATGGCACTGAAGGAGACACCTCCACCACCCTACCCTGAAAAAACACTGTACCCACCACTGCCGGGGGACGTTGTAAGCCGGCGATCCACAGTTACAGCCCCTGCGAGAGAGGCTACCCGGGAGGAACTGCAGGAGGCAGGAATAGTGGCCCCGGTTGCGGGGTGGGGGGACCATGCCCCACAAGTAGTAGAACAGGCAGAAATCCGCCCCTTGTCCCTGAAGGACCGGGAGGCAGTACTGGGCCGTTTGGGAAAGGTACCCCGGAATGATTGGGATCAGTTTGTGCTGTGGCTAGTGGAGGTGGGCAGGGAGATGGAGGGTCTAAGTCGTGAGGACCAGGTGATCTTATGGCGTAGTCTTTTGGGACGAGGTACCTTGGGAATCGATGTGGCAGGAGTGGCACATCCATTTCTAATTCCCGGACAGGTGGCAAAACACTTGTTTGGGGTGTACTCTCGTACTGCGGGGATGAATAAGATGAAGCGAGTCCCTGGGGAAACAGGGCGGGATACACTTAATCGCATACAGGCCTGGGCACGGTGCTGGGTGGATCCCCTGGACGGTCCATGGGTGATGCCCCAGACAGGGGCACCGGGACCTGGTGGGGGTGTGGAGCAGGGTTGGGGTGTGGAATTGCTGGAGAAATGGTTGGAGCTGAGCAATCCGCAGTTCGTGGGGCATTTAAGGTTGCAGCACCCTGAACTTGCTCCCAATCAGCTACCCCAGTTTCTGGAACAGGCAGATGTGTGGAGGCAGATGCATCAGGGGGAAGAGCCAGTCCATGCTATTACTGCGGGGGATCAATACAAGGTGGAAAGGAGTGGGTCAGCCTGGAGAGGAGGAGGTAGAGGGAGAGTTCGTGGCTTTGGGAGGGTAGTCAGGGATGAGCGGGCAGCTATAGAGCAAGAGATCCAGAGACTGCAGGCTAAACTGACTACCCACGATCTTACCAGATCAGGGGGAAAGTGGTCCCGGAGGCCAAGGGACTGGGACTGCCTGAAATGCCAGACATACAATTTTGCATGGAGACAGGAATGTGTTCGGTGCCAGGACCCCCGGTCCCCCCATGAACCAGTGGGAGGGACAGAGGTGGGTACTGCAACTTAGGGGTGCCCTGGGAGGCGTCCTGTCCATGTTCTCAGTTTAGGACGGGATGCATCTGGTCGCCCCACGCTCCAGGGGGCAATCGAAGGGAGTCCCATGAGGGATTTTTTGATAGACACTGGAGCAGCCATCAGTTTAACCACATGGGGGCAGGGGAGACCCTCAGAAGGGACTGTGACAATTGTAGGGGCAACAGGAGGGGAGACACAGTTAACCCTGAGGAGGGGACAAATCAAAGGAATCTGGGGGGAAGGGGAGATTATGTGGGGTTGTAATGATATGCTTAATCTGTTGGGGGCAGGAGATTTACACAAACTGGGACTTGTACTGGATTTAGCCAATTGGGTGTGTTTACTGGGGCAAACACAGGACGGTCAGGGCTATACCATTCCCATGGGGATAGCCACTATGACCATTAAAGCGGCACATGCCCTCCCACCACCCCCGGCTGGGTGGGAACACATCCCTGTGTGGGCGAAGGATAACCTGGATTGTGGTAGGGGCAGCATGGAGGTACTGATGGAGGGAGGGGACCCTCCCCCACAGAAACAGTACCCTATTCCTCGGGAGGCGTTGGCAGAGGTGGGGGCAACTATTGAGGAATTGGAACAGAGGGGACTGATTCGGGCAGTTGCATCCCCTTGTAATGCTGCTGTGTGGCCCGGGAGGAAGCCAAACGGTACCTGGCGCCTCACTGTGGATTACAGGGCACTAAATGCTCTGGCCAATTCGCCAGCCTCAGTGGTGGCAGCGTACCCTGAAATGTTGGCCCGTATTGGACCCCAATTCCGAATTTTCACTGTTTTGGACATAGCTAATGGGTTTTGGTCTCTGCCACTAGCTACCTCGTGTCAGTATAAAACTGCATTCACATGGGAGGGCAGACAATTCTGCTGGACAGTCCTACCCCAGGGATATAGGGACTCCCCTGCAATTTTTCACAGATACATGAGACAGGCTCTGGAGGGGGTGGATTCAGCAAGGTGCATACAATATGTAGACGACCTGTTGCTAATGTCAGGGACAGAGGAAGAAGACAGGGAACTAACTGAGCAGGTCTTGCAAGCTTTGGCAAGAGCAGGATTGAAGGTCAATGGGAAAAAGGCTCAGATGGGACAGACAAGAGTGACCTACTTAGGAGTGGAAGTGTCTCAGATGGGAAGGGAAATCGATAAGGGACGGGTGCAACTGATCCAGTCCCTGCCACTGCCTACGGATGTTAAAAGCTTGCAAAGTTTTCTGGGTCTTACTGGATTTTGCAGGGATTTTGTGGCCAATTATGCAGAAATAGCCCAGCCTCTATTTGACCTAACCCGAGCCTCAACTTGGGAATGGTCAGAAGAGTGTACTGAGGCAGTGAGAGTGCTAAAGGAAAACCTGGCCAGTGCTCCAGTGCTGGCCTCCCCAGATGGGGAGAAATTCTTTTATCTGTACCCTTTGGTATCGGACACTACCATTGGTTGTGCATTAACACAGGAGTATGGAGCAAAGGACCGACCTGTGGCCTTTGCCTCTCGACTTTTGAGTGCTGTGGAATTGAAGTATGGATGGTGTGAAAAGGTGCTGTTGTGCTCCTACTGGGGGGTAGGGAAATTTAAATACCTTACGGGAATGCAGAAAGTAATAATCCGATCTCATCATGACCCCCTGCGGCTGTTAAACATGCACACTATTTTACAGGGACAAGTGAGTGGGCAGCGTATTGCTAAATGGTTGCTGGCTCTACAGGCAGAAAACATTAAAGCAGAGGTGTTAAAGGAACCCATAGTCTGGGTAGCTGGATTACATCTGGCTGGCACCCCACACCAATGTGAAGCCAGCCCAGGTAAAACCCAACATCAGGTGTTTCGGGCAGCTAATCCCAATCAGGTAAAGGAGGGGACACTGGTATGGTTTTTGGATGGAAGTTGTAGCTATCAAGGGGGACGGAAAACTGCAGGCTTAGCTGTTGTGGGAATCAGAGGCAATGAGACAGTCAGCACCATTGGTTTCTCACTAGAAGCAAAGTCAGCTCAGGAGGCAGAACTGGCAGCCTTGCTAACAGCTTTAAATGAAGTGGATCCCAAATTTGAGGCAGAATGTTGGGTGGTGGTAGATTCAGATTATGTATTTCGTGGTGCCACATTAATGCTGAGATGGTGGGCAGATAATCATTTCAGGGCAACAGACGGCTCCACAATCAAGCATGCTACCTGGTGGAAGCGAGTGGAGGAGCTGAGTCACTGTTTTACACGGATCAATGTGGTGAAGGTAAAGGCACACAAGAAAACAGGACCCCTAAGCAAAGGGAATAATCTGGCTGATGTAGAGGCCAAGCGGGCTGCAACAGAGGCACCCCCATGGCCCTGGGAGCCAGAAGAGTGTGCCTGTAGCAGTGTTAACAAGAAGCGGGGTGGATACAGATCGGGGAGGGCGAATTCGAGAGTTGCAGGAATCTGACCCAGGACTGGAAGGCATCAGGAAACTTGGGGACAGGCATGTGCCAAAGGTGGAACTAATGGAAGGGATTTGGTGTGTCTTAACAACTGAGGGACCGGTCATGTTGTGCCCTCAGGGAAGTCGGACGGCTTTCTTAAGCTGGGTGCATGGAAGCTTGGCAGGGGGACACCCCGGGTTTGAGGAGGCACTGGGAACTTTAAAAAGGTTGTGCTGGTGGCCAGGAATGGCAGCTGATTTAAAATCACATCTGGAACGTTGTTTGAACTGTGCCAGGCACAGCCCACCTCACAAGGTGCTAAGGGGAGAATTAATGAGACAAGCCCCAAGGGGACCATGGGAAAGGATACAGATTGATTACACAGGACCCCTACCACCAGATCACAGGAAAAACCGATTCATGTTGGTGGTAGTGGATGCTTTCAGCCGGTGGGTGGAAGCTTTCCCCACAAAGTATCAAACTGCCCGGGTAACTGCTGCAATACTGGTAAATGAGGTATTCACTCGCTGGGGGGTCCCAAAGGTGATTGACTCAGACCAAGGAGCTGCTTTTCGATCAGATCTGTTAGGGGAGCTATCAGCCCTCACTGGAATCACACAGTTGTTCCATATTGCTTATCACCCCCAGGCTGCGGGGCAGGTGGAACGCATGAACCGCACCATTAAAAGTGAGCTAAGAAAGGGAGTGGAAATTGGAGGAAAAAACTGGTCACAGTTACTGCCCTTTGTCTTAATGAGAATAAGGGCCCGAGAATCAAAGGGCACAGGATTTTCTCCATATGAAGCTCTCATGGGAAGGCCTATGGAATGGTGGGAAAATCTACTTACCCCAGTACCTGGGGAAGTCACTACACACGGCCTAACACAAGAATGGATTTTAACTTTAATCGAACATGTAAAACAGGTACAGCAGGCGGTGGCCTGGTGAGACGAGCAAGGAGCAGCAAGAGTCAGAGCGTGGTATGACCTGCCTGGGGAGCGTAATCTACCCACGGTGGGAGATCTAGTGATGTACAAGATTCCAGGTCAACACCATCCATTCCCAGCTCCTAAATGGAAGGGCCCTTATCTTGTCCTTGACCAATTAGGGCCCAGTCTGCTCTTACTGGGTACAGAGAATGGAGGACGGGAGTGGGTTCACTGCACGCAAATAAAAAGGTACAAACAGGGGATTGGGAAAGGGGACATGTAAATTGTTTTATGTGTGTATTACAGGTTAATTCAAAAAGGAGAAAAGGATGAAAATTCCCTGGCCCTGGATGGAACAATTACTAGTGCTAATCACAATTGTCACATTTACAAATTCTATTCAGGTCCCACGATGTGAAGTGTCAAAAGGAGGAAACACATGGACGGCTACACATGCAACCTGTGGTAATAAAGCTAATGAAGACTATGAGAATCTCCCCATAGAAAGATGTACCACTAATACTCCAACAGGAATTTGGCAGTGTCGGTATATGGTTTATGGATTAGATGGGGGAATCCCAACCAGGTGGAGAATATCAAATTTATCAGGAAATATCGCATGGTACTCCCTGGGTGCTGCCATGATTAACGATAGTGAAAAACACAGTTACCCAGCTATGTGGTTTGTTACAGAGGGTCCAAAGAATATAACCCTCTGGTCTCCTGGAGCAAATGAACCCTCTTGGGAAAATAGGGCCCCACATTTAGGGTGTGATGTTACCATATGTAACCACAATGGTACTTCCATGGAAGATAATCCCCAAAGGTGTGATTGTTATGTACATATTACATTAGGCGTAAAATCCCCTCTGGGACGCTGGGTGTACGATGAGTTAACCATTTTACAGAATGTAACCCTACAGGTGATATGGATGCCAAGTTGGAAGAATCCAAATTTAAAGTGGCCACAGCCTGGAGCCAAGAATATTCCCCAACGAGCAAATGTCTGGGAGCCATTGTGGGAGCAGGTGCAGCCAGCACTTTTTAACGTGTCCTTTCACTCTATTACATGGGTGGTACGCCCCAAGGAATGGTGGGTGGACCAAATCCATCCTAATTGTAGTATGTACATAAAAGGATTGAAACAACAATTCAATGCATGGGTGAGGGGACACACCTGGAATCGTCGTCGGAAAAGGGGATTGTGGGCAGCTGGGAACACTATGCTGGGTACATGGAATCTGGGGGACGAGTGGGTAACCAAACAATTAGTAAGCCAAAATGTGAAATTTCAACAACAAATTAATGAATTAATGGCACAGCAACTATCAGCAGTTGCCACAGGGTGGAGGACAGCAGTAGAGGTAAACTTGCAGTTAACTCATTGGGCAGGGGACCTGGTGACATGGGTAGAAGATGGCTTCAGAAGACTAACATGGGGAGAAGTGTGCATAGGTATTCAAAATGCTCAGTTAATAATGTTAATGGATATTATGAGAGATGCTTGGTCAGAACAATGGCCTTCAGTATTGAATCGGGAAGCTAGCCCATATTTATCCACAATTGCAAAAACATACCCATCTACCTGGAAAATAACATCCCCGACCTGTGGGGACAGTTCTTGTGTAGTTGTTACTATGATACCATGGGAAGGAAATGCAAATAAGGTGGTTCCCTTGTACCCTATGGGAGTAAGTAGGGAAGGGGGAGCACGTTGGGAGCCACTAGGGAATAGGTGGGGGGCATGGAATGGGGTAAATTGGACTGTCATCACATTAAGCAGTTGTATATCCAGAGGAGGAATATGGATGTGCCCCTCTCCTATGACTATGGAGGAGCAGGATCAATGGCCTATTGCAAAGGGGGGGCATTTAGGGGTAATGTATATGGGGTATGGTGTATTCTGTTGGGAATGTATGCAATCCTGCAATATAACACTAGGAGGCAAAATCCTTCCAGTGTATGACAAAATTATGAACTTCTATACTCTGCCACCTGGACTATGGTGCACCAATGGATCAGTGGACTCAATCGTTGTAAACAATCGAACCAGCACCTACTACCCGATACCGTACCAAGTAGTTGAATTGGTTTGGACAATACCAAATTTCACTGTGGATATTCAATGGACACACAATATGGACAAAAGTACACAAAGATTACAAGAGCAACTTGCTGCAAGCGACAACAGTTGGACACACTTACAATACACACTACAGGATGGTGCTGACAAAATTTTAACCTTATCAAAGGAGGAGAAGCAGCGTTTTTGGTGGTGGCCAGGATGTTGGACCATACTGCAGTGGTCAGGACTCTCGGTGTTGCTGTGGAGTATCATAGCAGCTAGTGTATTGTTAACTATATGTGTGTTACATTGCATATGGAAATGATCAAGGGGGGCACAACCCCCTAGAGAACAGCCACTAATCATAACTTATAAGTAATGTAGTAAGCCCCCCCAAGTGTACTAGACAACCTGGACCCAACCTTCTCGGGCCCACTACACTGGGAAGTCTGGAACACTAATTGGAATAGGTGTGGTATGCCCGTACGAGAGAAGGTGCAGGGCACTATACTACACAAGGGGCAGTGGGACAGATGGAGCATCGACACCTTCCACCTCGATGCCTGGCCCTATCAGGAAATGTGTCGCCATATGTCCTATGCTTTTCCAGGGATACCTGGGCAGGAGGATCCCAAAAGAAAAAGGAAAAAAAAGGGGTGGAGTGTTAGGATATAGATATTCAGGCCTGTCTGTAAAGGCCTATACTCTAAGAATTTAGGTGTATTCCTATCACTTGGCTAGTTAGAGGTTTAAAAGAAAGAATCAAAATCACTGTCTGCCAGTGTAAGGGCCTTCTCTTACTGTGACAGTCTGAGGCCCTGTTCTTAGGCTAAGGCCTTTGGCTAAGCAACAGAGGCAGCCATAAGCTGGGAAGTGAATGGTCACATCCTCACATTCCAAACTAGTCACATTGAAATAAGGTGCTATTGGGCTGTTAGGAATTTAATCCTGTCCTTATAGTGCCTATCACCTCCAGAGAAAGGGAAGTGCCTAGAAGCTGTAAAAGGAAATTGAGGTTGATAGTTTTCTGTCTGGTAAGAACTCACTTATCAATAGACACAGCTGGGAAACTCTTATATCTTTACAGATGTAGTTGTGAAATCCTCACTTCTGTATTGTTTTGTCATTATAGTTCCCACTTTGCTATTGTTTATTGGCATGGTCTCTGTCTGGTTCTGTGATTGCTTCTGTCTGCTGTATAATTAATTTTGCTGGGTGTAAACTAATTAAGGTGGTGGGATATAATTGGTTAGCTAATCCATGTTAGGATTGGTTAGTTAAATTTTAGTAGAATGATTGGTTAAGGTATAGCTAAGAATATTACTATATAAATTAGGGGCAAACAGGAAGTAAGTTGGGATTCGAAAATAAGGAAAAAGGAACTTGTATTTAGCTTGCTGGAAGTTCACCCCAATAAACATCGAATTGTTTGCACCTTCGGACTTCGGGTATTGTTGCTCTCTGTTCATGCGAGAAGAACCAGGGAAGTGGGAGAGTGAAGGAATAAGCTCTCTAACAATTAGTTTACACCCAGCAAAATTAATTATACAGCAGACAGAAACAATCACAGAACCAGACAGAGATGATACAGACAAACAATGGCAAAGTGGGAACTATAATGACAAAACAATAGAGAAGTGAGGATTTCACATTCCAGCTATTGATAAGTGAGTTCTTGCCCTGTTCCTTCCAGCACAGTTAAAGGTGTACAATCTCTAATGAGCCCCGGGTTTTTAATTAGGGAGACTGTAGCTAAGTCAGCTATTTTCCCTTAACCTTTGTATGTCCATGTCTACCCTTGTGGCTGGTTGTATTTGTGTTGTTGCCTTCTGGGCAGCTTGCCCACGGGGCCTCATGTGAATAGAGTGCCTACAGGACATGCATACAGAGCTACACCCTCAGCAACCTCCTCTGGGACACCCTGGCCTAGGGCAGCGAGCTGGAAGGCTGGCCAGACCAGTTACCCCTGCAGAGCTGGGGAGCTTATCTAGACTGTAAAGCATTGCGGCCTGGTTACAGGAAGACAGCCACGTTCCCAGCCTGGGGGGACAGAGGAAGCTGCTGCAGCTACTAACCATGTTATGTAGACACAAGAGATGTTCTGAGCCAGCCCTGTCACTAGCTGGTTATAAATGCATTTGGAAGTGGCAGTGTAGACAGGCCCCAAGTTGATGCAATATATGTGTTAAGAAATCAGGATGAAGGTATGTTACAGCAGTTTAGACTTCACTCCTCCCCTCCTTAAACTCTCTGCATTGGACTCACATCTGAATTTGGCACAATGGATTGAGGGTCAGCAGCTTGCAGCACTAGGCCCTGGGTTCTAGACACAGTGATTCCCGGGCTGCTTCCCCTTGCTACCAAGAGGCAAAAACAACGCTGAGCCACCACTAAAGAAATATTGTGTTTGAAAACTTCTCCTTTTGCCTGAAGCTCTGCTGGCAAAAGCAAAGCCAAGCCAGTGCTGCGGCTCGTGCCTGAAGCTTTAGTCTCCGGGCTCTTGTTGATGCTCCCATGAGATGTGCTGCTAACACCCTGTGCAAGAACTAAACTCGGAAGAGGGGATTAGTCGTGCAAGCTGGAAATCACTGAATGGAATGAACAGGCTGAGTCAATCGGGCATTACATGTCTCCAGTCCTGGCCTTTATTTTCATTCAACCCCAAATCGACATTTCCGTGAAAGGTACAAAACAGTCATTGCGACATTACAAACAAAATTAGTTTTGCCTTTCGTACAGAATCTTTACAGGAGACCAGAAAATCGCCATTTTAGGAACAGCAGCTGCAGTTCCTGGATGCTGGAGCTTTGCAGACACAGCTCTTGGCACAATGATTGCATCCGGCTGGGCAACAGGAGCAACAGCCTGAAAAGATAAAAATCAAGACACGATTATTGGAGAGGCCAGACAACAAAAAATAAAAACAACCCTCCCCCGTAAGAGCTGAAGGAAGTTCAACATGGATGAGACAAGGAGCAAAACCATGCCGTGAACTGTACTTTATAAAATATTAAAACATCTCAGTGGTACTGTTAATACATATTCCTCACAGAGGCCACATAAAAGTCAAGACTGGACAGTCCTGAGTCCTTTCCCACCTTGATATAGGTCAGAATCCTTTATCTGACCCAAGGGTTTTGTTAAGAACACTCAGCGTACAAACAAGAAACAACTGGTTGGCGTTGGAAAGAACAGAAGAAGTTTTTAGGAATTATTCTTCGGGAAAGGACACCGATTCCACCTTTCAGGCCCACACTTGGAAAGTAAGTATACAGTTTAACAACAGACGCCCTGCTTCAGCAAAGCACCTGCTTATTGTCAAGCATAGGCTTAAATCCATCCCCAGTCAGCAAAGCACTTGCGGCCTGATCCCAAGATCCCACCGAAATGAGAGGCAAGACTCACCTTCCCTTTGACGGGCTTTGCAGCAGGCCCACAAAGCACAGCCCTAACTCCCCCAGGCTACAACTTGAGCAGACGCTTAATGGTTCTGCTACATCGGGGCCAGAAATTCCAGCTTCTGTTCTCCAGGCTCCACGCTGCTGCAGGGAGCCAGTGACAAACCCTCGTTCGTCGCAGGCTCAGACAGGCGGGCAACTCGCTTGTGGAGGAAACATTTTTAAGGGGGGGGGGGGATACTCACTCTTTTTGCAAGAGGTGCACCTGCAATTTGTGCACTGGCAGGAGTCAGCGCAGGTACACGAGCCACCTGGTGGACAAAGGGGGGGGGGGAATGAGCATCACGGCTGGACTAAAACCGAGAGGACGATCAGCGGCAAGGGGAGAATTTTGTCCCCAGCATGGCAAAAGAAGCCCGGGCCATCTGAGCCGGGGAGCTCGGTTTGCAGGCTCCCGCCGCAGAGATTTCACAGAGCCGGAGCCGTCCCGGGCGCAGGGATCGTTCCCCTTCCCCGGCAAGGGGGGGGCTGTTTCCCAGCGAGGGGGGAGCAGCCCCCGAAGGCCCCGCAGCAGCTCGGAGCAGGGTCCGTGCGGCTCCGCCGCGGGACGAGTCACTCACCGGCAGCGCAAGGGCAGTCCTGGGGATCCATCGCTCTCCGGCTTGCGGCGGTCGCTGCTCAGCCAGGCGGAGGGGAGGAGACGAGGCTTGGAGCGGAGCTGCCCGACGCCTCCCATTTATCCCGGCGGAGGCGTGGGAGCGAGCGCAAAACCCCCGCCCCGCCGCCCTGCACACGGGCCCCGAAGCAGCGAGCAGAGCCGGGGGCTGCGGCCGGCTCCTATCGCCGCCCAGAGCCGCGCTGCGTGACTGCACAAGGCCCGGGGCGCCCCGCACAGCGCCGCGCGCAGAGCCCCCGGAGCGCATTGCGTGGGGCTAGCCCCGCACACAGCAGGGCGCCGTGTGCAAACGTCCCTCCCCCCCACACACACACTGCGTTGCCTGGTGCTGTCCCCGCACAGACCCGGGCGCGGAGTGGAAACGCCCGAGTCCCGAGTGCAAGACACAGCCCCGGGCGCCGAGTGCAGCCCGCTCTCCCCGAGCGCATTGCAGGGCGCTGTCCCCTGCCGGGCCCCGGCGCGGAGCGCAAAAGCCGCCGCAGTGCGGGACACGGTGCGATTCCCGCACAGACCCACCCCAGGGCGCTGAGAGCAACCCCCGCCCCGAGTGCGGGACACGGTGCGATTCCCGCACAGACCCACCCCAGGGCGCTGAGAGCAACCCCCGCCCCCACCACCGCCCCGAGTGCGGGGCACGGTGCGATTCCCCCACAGACCCTCCCCAGGGCGCTGAGAGCAACCCCCGCCCCCACCACCGCCCCGAGTGCGGGGCACGGTGCGAATCCCCCACAGACCCTCCCCAGGGCGCTGAGAGCAACCCCCGCCCCCCCCCCCGCCCCGAGTGCGGGGCACGGTGCGATTCCCGCACAGACCCACCCCAGGGCGCTGAGAGCAACCCCCGCCCCGAGTGCGGGACACGGTGCGATTCCCGCACAGACCCACCCCAGGGCGCTGAGAGCAACCCCCGGCTCCCCCCCGCCCCGAGTGCGGGGCACGGTGCGATTTCCGCATAGACCCACCCCAGGGCGCTGAGAGCAACCCCCGGCCCCCCCCCGCCCCGAGTGAGGGGCAGGGTGCGATTCCCGCACAGACCCACCCCAGGGCGCTGAGAGCAACCCCCGCCCCCCCCCCGCCCCGAGTGCGGGGCACGGTGCGTTTCCCGCACAGACCCACCCCAGGGCGCTGAGAGCAACCCCCGCCCCCCCCCCGCCCCGAGTGCGGGACACGGTGCGATTTCCGCATAGACCCCAGGGCGGTGAGTGCAACGCGTATCCTTAATGTGATGGTTATTTTATTTCCCTCATCGGGACCATGGCACTAGAGGGCCTGGGGGGCAGGCTCTGCTCAGACAGCTCTAGGGTTCCCACAGGTGCTGGAAATATGGGTGCTTGGGGGGCTGCCACCCCCCCTGGCTTGAAGTGGTTTCAGTCCTATGCAGGGTTTACAGGGCATTCAGTGTGCAGGGCGGCGGGGCGGGGGTTTTGCGCTCGCTCCCACGCCTCCGCCGGGATAAATGGGAGGCGTCGGGCAGCTCCGCTCCAAGCCTCGTCTCCTCCCCTCCGCCTGGCTGAGCAGCGACCGCCGCAAGCCGGAGAGCGATGGATCCCCAGGACTGCCCTTGCGCGGCCGGTGAGTGACTCGTCCCGCGGCGGAGCCGCACGGACCCTGCTCCGAGCTGCTGCGGGGCCTTCGGGGGCTGCTCCCCCCTCGCTGGGAAACAGCCCCCCCCTTGCCGGGGAAGGGGAACGATCCCTGCGCCCGGGACGGCTCCGGCTCTGTGAAATCTCTGCGGCGGGAGCCTGCAAACCGAGCTCCCCGGCTCAGATGGCCCGGGCTTCTTTTGCCATGCTGGGGACAAAATTCTCCCCTTGCCGCTGATCGTCCTCTCGGTTTTAGTCCAGCCGTGATGCTCATTCCCCCCCCCCTTTGTCCACCAGGTGGCTCGTGTACCTGCGCTGACTCCTGCCAGTGCACAAATTGCAGGTGCACCTCTTGCAAAAAGAGTGAGTATCCCCCCCCCCCCTTAAAAATGTTTCCTCCACAAGCGAGTTGCCCGCCTGTCTGAGCCTGCGACGAACGAGGGTTTGTCACTGGCTCCCTGCAGCAGCGTGGAGCCTGGAGAACAGAAGCTGGAATTTCTGGCCCCGATGTAGCAGAACCATTAAGCGTCTGCTCAAGTTGTAGCCTGGGGGAGTTAGGGCTGTGCTTTGTGGGCCTGCTGCAAAGCCCGTCAAAGGGAAGGTGAGTCTTGCCTCTCATTTCGGTGGGATCTTGGGATCAGGCCGCAAGTGCTTTGCTGACTAGGGATGGATTTAAGCCTATGCTTGACAATAAGCAGGTGCTTTGCTGAAGCAGGGCGTCTGTTGTTAAACTGTATACTTACTTTCCAAGTGTGGGCCTGAAAGGTGGAATCGGTGTCCTTTCCCGAAGAATAATTCCTAAAAACTTCTTCTGTTCTTTCCAACGCCAACCAGTTGTTTCTTGTTCGTACGCTGAGTGTTCTTAACAAAACCCTTGGGTCAGATAAAGGATTCTGACCTATATTAAGGTGGGAAAGGACTCAGGACTGTCCAGTCTTGACTTTTATGTGGCCTCTGTGAGGAATATGTATTAACAGTACAACTGAGATGTTTTAATATTTTATAAAGTACAGTTCACGGCATGGTTTTGCTCCTTGTCTCATCCATGTTGAACTTCCTTCAGCTCTTACGGGGGAGGGTTGTTTTTATTTTTTGTTGTCTGGCCTCTCCAATAATCGTGTCTTGATTTTTATCTTTTCAGGCTGTTGCTCCTGTTGCCCAGCCGGATGCAATCATTGTGCCAAGAGCTGTGTCTGCAAAGCTCCAGCATCCAGGAACTGCAGCTGCTGTTCCTAAAATGGCGATTTTCTGGTCTCCTGTAAAGATTCTGTACGAAAGGCAAAACTAATTTTGTTTGTAATGTCGCAATGACTGTTTTGTACCTTTCACGGAAATGTCGATTTGGGGTTGAATGAAAATAAAGGCCAGGACTGGAGACATGTAATGCCCGATTGACTCAGCCTGTTCATTCCATTCAGTGATGTGCAGCTTGCACGACTAATCCCCTCTTCCGAGTTTAGTTCTTGCACAGGGTGTTAGCAGCACATCTCATGGGAGCATCAACAAGAGCCCGGAGACTAAAGCTTCAGGCACGAGCCGCAGCACTGGCTTGGCTTTGCTTTTGCCAGCAGAGCTTCAGGCAAAAGGAGAAGTTTTCAAACACAATATTTCTTTAGTGGTGGCTCAGCGTTGTTTTTGCCTCTTGGTAGCAAGGGGAAGCAGCCCGGGAATCACTGTGTCTAGAACAGTGATTCCCGGCTCCCCAGCTCTGCAGGGGTAACTGGTCTGGCTAGCCTTCCAGCTCGCTGCCCTAGGCCAGGGTGTCCCAGAGGAGGTTGCTGAGGGTGTAGCTCTGTATGCATGTCCTGTAGGCACTCTATTCACATGAGGCCCCGTGGGCAAGCTGCCCAGAAGGCAACAACACAAATACAACCAGCCACAAGGGTAGACATGGACATACAAAGGTTAAGGGAAAATAGCTGACTTAGCTACAGTCTCCCTAATTAAAAACCCGAGGCTCATTAGAGATTGTACACCTTTAACTGTGCTGGAAGGAACAGGGCTTAATGGCCCCTAGATCATCATATCAGAGCTTGTTGGCTTCCTGGTCACTTGTCTGGGGCTTGCAGCCTCCCTGGGGGTTGCACGGGTACCCGTTTGTCAGCAGTGGGAGTCATAAAATAAAATGACACAGCAAGTAGTTACCGTAGCCAGAGGAAAAGCCGTTCCCAGGGCTGGTTTTTTATCAACATGGAGAAATGACTTTGAGAACGAGAGGGGAGCTAGCTGAGAAAGAGTGACCATGTGCAACGGCAAGGAATTGGAGGAGGGAGCAGGGCAGCACAAGGATATGAGATTTCAGGATAGCAGACTGGGGAATTAAGAAATCTAGTGAGGAGTGTGCACTGGGAGGAAGGATAAAAATCTACCACTTTAGAAAATGGCCAGCTAAAGAGTGTGCAGTGCTCAGATGCTCCAATAATGGGGGCCATAAAAGTACGTAAGATAAATAGAGCTTGAGCCTTGATGCTGCAGCAAAGAAGGCCTATGTCATTTTGGATTCCACATGTGGAGGGAGGCCGGGGCCTCCTTGCCCCCTTTGGGGCACTAGGAGTCTCTTGGGAAGCCACATTGTTGATTGTTGCTTGCACGCTCCCTTCTAAACTGTTAGATTTTAATACATCCTCCCATTGCACCTGGCCAGAATCCATCTCCTAATTCTTGCTGCTCAGCAATTCCAAAGCCTGGCTGGCCACGCAAAGTGAGGTCTAACACTCAACTCTGGCATTGCTAGTCTGTTTATCTTCACAACATCCCTGTGAGGGCAGGGCTGTGCTATTATCCCCACTGTATAGATGGGAACTTGGGGCCCAGAGAGACAAAGTGACTAAGGCCTTGTCCACAGTAAAGAAATTAAGTCAACCTAAGTTAGGCCCATGTACAGCCACCACAGTAATTACTGTGGTGATTCATGTCCACACTATGTCCCCCTGTCAGTGGTACATGTCCTCCCCAGGAGCACTTCCACCAACTTAGCTGTGTGGGGCATTGTGGGACACTGGAGCCCCCGGCCCAGGGATGTGTGGGTCAGGCTGTCAGCCCTGGGGGGCTGGGCTGGGCTGGGCTCCCACTGAGAGCCCCGTGCAGGGCTGACAGCCAAGAGGCGATGTAAGTAAGGCAGCGTCTACACAGACGTTGCGTCACCCTAATGACATCGACCTAAGCACTATGCCTCTCGCGGAGGGGCGTATTAGGTCAGTGTAGTGGGCGACGGACATCAGCGGGAACAACGCTGTAGTGTAGATACGGATAGAGTTAGGTTGACGCAAGATGCCTTACGTCCACCTAACTGTAGTTCAGACCAAGCCCAAGGAAATCTGTGGGAAGAGCAGAAAACTAGACCTAGATCTCCCAAGTGGCCCCCTTAACCACTGCACCATCCTTCCTCTCAAAGGCGAGCTTCTGGCTAACATGCTGCTAGCTTCTAGCTAACATTATCAGCCCTCGGGCTCTTTCAAGATTCCAGCCTCCCAGGTGCTCCCTCCGGGTGAGTATGCCAAACATGAGCTGGCAGTGCAGGAAGGCACGAATGCAATACTGGGCTGTGTGTCACCGGACAGGGAGAAGATAGCTCCCGACCTCACAGTATGTGGAATATTGTGTTCAGGCCAGAGCCCCTCATTACTGGAAAGATGTTAGGATAGAGATATTCAGGCCTGTCCGTAAAGGCCCATACTCTAAGAATGTAGATGTGTTCTTATCACTTGGCTAGTCATAGAGGTATAAAAGAAAGAATCCAAGTCACTGTCTGCCGGTGTAAGGGCCTTCTCCTACTGTGACAGTCTAAGGCCCAGTGCTTAGGCTAAGATCTTTGGCTAAGCAGCAAAGGCAGCCATGAGCTGGGAAGCGACCGGTCACCTCCTCACATTACAAACTAGTCACATTGAAATAAGGTGCTATTGGGCTGTTAGGGATACAATCCTGTCCTATCGCCTTCAGAGAAAGGGAAGTGCCTAGAAAATGTAAAAGGAAACTTAGTTTGAGAGCATCCTGTCTGGCAAGAACTCACTTATCAATAGCTGGAATGTGAAATCCTCACTTCTCTATTGTTTTGTCATTATAGTTCCCACTTTGCCATTGTTTGTCTGTATCATCTCTGTCTGGTTCTGTGATTGTTTCTGTCTGCTGTATAATTAATTTTGCTGGGTGTAAACTAATTAAGATGGTGGGATATAATTGGTTAAATAATCATGTTACAATATGTTCGGATTGGTTAATTAAATTTCAGTCAAATGATTGGTTAAGGTATAGCTAAGCAGAACTGAAGTTTTACTATATAGTCTGCAGTTAATCAGGAAGTGGGTGGCTGTGTGGGGGAGAAATGGGAACAGGGAATGGAGGTGGGGAAATTGGAATCATGTTTTGCGAAGGGGGAAATGGGAACAGGGGCACAGGCGTAAGGCTCTGTGGTGTCAGAGCTGGGAAGGGGGACACGAAGGAAGGAAACTGGAATCATGCTTGCTGGAAGTTCGCCCCAATAAACATCGAATTGTTTGCACCTTTGGACTTTGGGTATTGTTGCTCTCTGTTCATGCGAGAAGGACCAGGGAAGTAAGTGGGTGAAGGCATAAGCCCCTGAACAAAAGATAGTAAAGAATTGGAGGGAGCTCTGAGAAGAGGAACAAAATTAATCCAGAGGCTGGAGGGGGTCTGGTCTCTGAGGAAAGACTGGAAATGTGGTTCAATACATAGAACTGGGCTAAGGGAAGTCTAAAGTGGGGTGGGTGGGCATGAGGAAATGCTGCTCGTATCTGAAGGGTGTAAACCCCAAGGAAGGAAAGGGATTATTGAGCACAGTAAACAGGGAACACCCAAAGGGCGAGAGGAGGAAATAAAGAAGAGGAACGTTGGGGCTGAATATCAGTCAGGGGGAGCTGGGGATGCTCAGCGCCCTCGAACGTTAGCCCGAGGTGTTGCAGGATTGGTGCCCCTGTGACGAAGTGGGACTGTTCTTAATGTTTCCTCTGAATAGTGTGGGGGTGCCTCAGTTTCCCCTAGGCAGTTCTTAAGTATCTAGGGGGTGGAGTAAGGGTGTATGATCATTGCAGAGCCCTAGAGGGCAGGTGTGTGCAGGAGTCTGGACACAGAGAATGGCCAACACCCTGTTTCCTGGCAACTGATGGCCTGGGCCCATCCCCCCTGCAAGGTGAGAGCTGAAGGGTTGGAGAACAAAGGAATCAGGTGACCACCTGGCCCGGGAAAGGAACAAAGCCCAGAGGAGGAGGGGCTGGAGGGGGGTTTCAGTTTGGGGCTGGCTGGGACATGGAGTGAAGTGCAGATGTGGTTGTCTGGCTCACTGCCCCCCAAAATGGACCCAGCTGAGGGGTCCCGTTCTCTGCACCTGCAAGCTCTGTTTTAGACCATGTTCCTGTCGTCTAATAAACCTTCTGTTTTACTGGCTGGCTGAGAGTCACGTCTGACTGCGAAGTTGGGGGGCAGGACCCTCTGGCTTCCCCAGGAGCCTGCCTGGGTGGACTCGCTGTGGGAAGCGCACGGAGGGGCAGAGGATGCTGAATGCTCTGAGGTCAGACCCAGGAAGGTGGAAGCTGTGTGAGCTGTGTGTCCTGAAGACAGGCTGCTCACAGAAAGGCGACTGCCCCAGAGTCCTGACTGGCTTCATGGGGAGCAGTTCCAGAGCATCGCCCAGGGACTCCGTGACAGCCCCAAAATGGCAACACCCCCCATCCGGGCACTTTGACAGTGTCTGGAGCCCCAGGCCCTTTAAATTGCCTCCAGAGCCCTGGTGCTGGAGCCCTGGGGAGCGGCTGCAGGGCTCCGGCGGCTATTTAAAGGGCCCAGGGCTCCCTTGCTGCTACCACCCAGGCCCTTTAAATAGCCGCCGGAGCCCTGGGCTAGCGGGGGCTCCAGCTGCCTCTGCCGCCCCGGTCCTTTAAATAGCCGCTGGAGCCCACCGCTTCTCCCGGGCTCCGGCAGCTAATTAAAGGACCAGGGCAGTAGAAGCAGGGGAGCCCCGGGCCTTTAAATAGCCCCCGGAGCCTGGTGCTGCTGCTGCTACCCTGGGGGGGGAGGGGGAGGAGGAGAAGGAGGGGGGGCACTTACCTTACAGGGTGGGCTGGGGCTGGCTCTGACCCTCTTCAGCCCCGCCCCTTCCGCCCTAGGCCCACACTGGAGTCCCTAGAGACCAACAGACAAACAAAGGGCTTTTGGACAAATAATCTGAATTTAAACTGACTTGGGGCCTTCTTTCTGATCCAGCAAATGGACAGGACCGTCTGACCAAGGGAGGCCCCAATCCTTCCTGAGACGGATTCGAAGGACTTGACCTATTGACCGGGTGGGCCCCACCCGGAGAGGCCGAAAGAATCACTGTATTATCTTTTCCCTCCTGCTTGCTTTACTTTCCAGGTAGACTAGTCCCAGTGGGACTTGGCCACACCAGCCCAGAGACAATCTGGAGGCTGCTCGGCATTCTGAACTCCGGCTTGCATCAGTGGCGAGCTGAAAGCACTGGAAGGATCAGGCCCTATGCAAAGCAGTAATTGTGATAAAGTGGGATTATGTTCCGAGTATAATATCTACCGGGCAGAGGCAAGTGTGTATACCTCCATCCATTCTGAGTACCTGCTACCATGCTCCCTCACCACGGTCATCTACCACAAGCAGTGATACAGAGCTGAGCTATTTGAGCCATAATGGGGTCCCAATGATCTTGTATAGGCAGCAGGTTTAAAACGAACAAAAGGAAGTATTTCTTCATACGACACACAGTCAACCTGTGGAACTCCTTGCCAGAGGATGTTGTGGAGACCCAGACTATAACAGGGTTCAAAAAAGAACTAGGTAAGTTCACGAGGGAGAGGTCCACCAATGGCTATTAGGCAGGATGGGCAGGGATGGTGTCCCTGGCCTCTGTTTGGCAGAAGCTGGGATTGGGTGACAGGGGATGGATCACTTGATGATTCCCTGTTCTGTTCACTCCCTCTGGGGCACCTGGCACTGGCCACCGTTGGCAGACAGGATCCTGGGCTAGATGGACCTTTGGTCTGACCCAGTCTGGCCGTTCTGATGTTCTTAAGTTGTATTTCTCCCACATTCCCCAGTCACAACTTCCTACTTCTTGTGCTGTTCTGCCGTATGTGAATGCTTCTCATGGGCGGACGCAGCACCACCCACGGATGGAAGAAGGAGAACTCCAGCACACCCCGTACATGTGACCTTACCCCCTCCCACCCGACTCACAACTGGGAAGTGGGGTGGAGTTGTGCAACTGAGCAGGAGCCATTTACTCTGTAATTGCAGAGCTGTAACCCCGTGCTCATCTCCCCCCTCATCGCATGATGCCTGGTCGTCCTGTGCCCATGTCAGCAGTCTCCTGTGCAGGACTCCGTGAACACCTCTGTGTGGGTCAGCGCGAAAAGCACTCAGTCCGTACCATGTGCCACTCCTCCACCATACTCAGTCTCATTCAGTCTCCGGAGAACCTTTCTCTGATTCGTCTTATTTATCCTCGGCCACGCCAAGCTTTCCTGTTCCAGCCTCGGTGGATCCTGAGTTTTGGTATTCGCAGGGATGTCTTCCAGCCCCAGGTCCTTCTCATTAGATACACCTGAGAGCTCAGTTGCTCCGCCCTTAGTTGGTATCCAGCCAACAAGCCAACAGGCTCCTGTAGTCCAGCCGAGTGAAGCGGCATCTTCCTTTGAGTGTTTCTCACAGTCGGGAAGGAGCAGGATTCAGTCATGAGGATTATAAAAGGGATTCTTTGTGAGGTTCCTGGACACAAACAGATACTGTCGTTCTCTCTAGCTTCCAAGCGGGGGCTCCAGGGGCTATTGAAAGGGCCGGGGCTCCAGCTGCCTCTGCCACCCCGGTCCTTTAAATAGCCGCTGGAGCCCACCGCTTCTCCCGGGCTCCGGCAGCTAATTAAAGGACAAGGGCAATAAAAGCAGGGGAGCCCCGGGCCCTTTAAATAGCCCCCGGAGCCCGGTGCTGCTGCTGCTACCTCGGTGGGGGAGGGGGAGGGGAAGGGGGGGGCACTTACCTTACAGGGTGGGCTGGCTCTGACTCCCCTCAGCCCCGCCCCTTCTGCCCTAGGCCCCGCCCCTTCCTGGGGCCAGAGCTGGCCCCAGCGTACCAGTAAGTCGCTCGACTTACTTTCACCCCTGAGTTTATGTTTCATTGTGCGCCAGGGTCTGTGTTTAATTCCCTGGGGGAGAGGGACCACAGCCCCCCAGGAGCTCAGAACAGTGGGGAGTGACTGGGCAAATTCACCTCCCAAGAGGTACCCCCACCTGGACAGGCTTACGTATACTGGTTCACACTGGAGTCCCTGGAGACCAAAAGACAAACAAAGGGCTTTTGGACAAATAATCTGCATTTAAACTGACTTGGGGCCTTCTTTCTGATCCAGCAAATGGACAGGACCATCTGACCAAGGGAGGCCCCAATCCTTCCTGAGACGGATTCGAAGGACTTGACCTATTCATGGGGGCTCTTGTTCTGAGCTAACAGCTGTTATGAATTTGTAACCATAACCCCCCCTCCTCCCCCTATGGTGGAGTTTGAAGCACTGACTCTTCCCAGAGCCCGAGCTGAAGTTGGGGGTGATTTCTGGTCAGCTTATTGGCATGCATGGAGGTTCTTTTATTGTTTTCAAGTCTTTTCTCTGTCATGCTTTCACCTTAAGAATAAATGTGCTTGCTTAGAAAGAGCTGTGTGGTAACTTATAACAATAGGCAATTACACGGTGTATAGCCTCTGGAGGCAAAGCAGAGTAGCCTGTGTCGGCCATCTGACTTGCTCGGGCATTCACAGGATAGGCAGTGGACTGTGCCTGGAAAAACCCTGATCAGAAGGGAGAGAGACACAAGGAGGTGAAAGCTGAGGAGACGGTGCCCTTGCTGGACCACGAGTGAGGAATACAGATGTAGTTTGTGACACCTTGCACCACACAGTACACACAGGGTCCTGACTGGAACCATTAAACACTAACTCTGAATAATCCCAGGCAGGCCGTGTCTGCCTTACTCCCTGAAGCCCAACGGTCGATATCCCTAATACATGTGTGTCCTAACTAGTGGAACCTACACCCATTGTGTTACACGAGCATGTTTGGGAGTTATGGTGATTTGCTCCTGGAAAAATGGAACTTCCACCTCCAGGAGTTAAGATTCTTTTCCACCCTTTCTCTTCGTTCCCTTCTTGTCTGACGTCTGGCATTTAGGCTAAGCCCTTTGGACTTCTGATGGCAATTCCCACAGAGCGAGTTTTCTCCGTTAGTCTTTCCCATTATGGGGTGGCTCAATACTCTGACTTTGGGAGAAAGGGTCTGATTTCCTGTTAATCTCCTTGAAACGGTTTGGGAGTGATGTAATTAATCCCTGGTACTGGGTCTCTTTTTTCATGTCCTCTGTGTTGTGAATCGCAATCACTGCTTGGGTAACTAACCCAACACTTGGATTTTTCCCCTCTCTCCAGTCCAAGCAGAACGAAGTGATGATCATCAGCAAATATGCACTCAGTGAGCACTGCTGTAGACACTCTTACTACCTGACCTAGCTTAAAGCTACTGTATGCGGCTGTTAAACACCTGAGGTGTGTGAGGGACTGAGGTGTGTGAGGGACTGAGGTGTGTTAAACACATGAGGTGTGTGAGGGACTGAGGTGAGGCTGACTGGCCTGTAGTTCCCAGGATCCTCCTTCTTCCCTTTTTTAAAGATTGGCACTACATTAGCCTTTTTCCAGTCATCCGGGACTTCCCCGGTTCGCCACGAGTTTTCAAAGATAATGGCCAATGGCTCTGCAATCACAGCCGCCAATTCCTTCAGCACTCTCGGATGCAACTCGTCCGGCCCCATGGATTTGTGCACATCCAGCTTTTCTAAATAGTCCCTAACCACCTCTATCTCCACAGAGGGCTGGCCATCTCTTCCCCATTTTGTGATGCCCAGCGCAGCAGTCTGGGAGCTGACCTTGTTAGTGAAGACAGAGGCAAAAAAAGCATTGAGTACATTAGCTTTTTCCACATCCTCTGTCACTAGGTTGCCTCCCTCATTCAGTAAGGGGCCCACACTTTCCTTGGCTTTCTTCTTGTTGCCAACATACCTGAAGAAACCCTTCTTGTTACTCTTGACATCTCTTGCTAGCTGCAGCTCCAGGTGCGATTTGGCCCTCCTGATATCATTCCTACATGCCCGAGCAATATTTTTATACTCTTCCCTGGTCATATGTCCAACCTTCCACTTCTTATAAGCTTCTTTTTTATGTTTAAGATCCGCTAGGATTTCACCATTAAGCCAAGCTGGTCGCCTGCCATATTTACTATTCTTTCGACTCATCGGGATGGTTTGTCCCTGTAACCTCAACAGGGATTCCTTGAAATACAGCCAGCTCTCCTGGACTCCTTTCCCCTTCAAGTTAGTCCCCGAGGGGATCCTGGCCATCCGTTCCCTGAGGGAGTCGAAGTCTGCTTTCCTGAAGTCCAGGGTCCGTATCGTGCTGCTTACCTTTCTTCCCTGTGTCAGGATCCTGAACTCAACCAACTCATGGTCACTGCCTCCCAGATTCCCATCCACTTTTGCTTCCCCCACTAATTCTACCCGGTTTGTGAGCAGCAGGTCAAGAAAAGCGCCCCCCCTAGTTGGCTCCTCTAGCACTTGCGCCAGGAAATTGTCCCCTACGCTTTCCAAAAACTTCCTGGATTGTCTATGCACCCCTGTATTGCTCTCCCAGCAGATATCAGGAAAATTAAAGTCACCCATGAGAATCAGGGCATGCGATCCAGTAGCTTCCGTGAGCTGCCGGAAGAAAGCCTCATCTACCTCATCCCCCTGGTCCGGTGGTCTATAGCAGACTCCCACCACTACATCACTCTTGTTGCACACACTTCTAAACTTAATCCAGAGACACTCAGGTTTTTCTGCAGTATCGTACCGGAGCTCTGAGCAGTCATACTGCTCCCTTACATACAGTGCTACTCCCCCACCTTTTCTGCCCTGCCTGTCCTTCCTGAACAGTTTATAACCATCCATGACAGTACTCCAGTCATGCGAGTTATCCCACCAAGTCTCTGTTATTCCAATCACGTCATAGTTCCTTGACATCACCAGGACCTCCAGTTCTCCCTGCTTGTTTCCAAGGCTTTGTGCATTTGTATATAAGCACTTGAGATAACCTGTTGATTGCCCCTCATTCTCAGTAGGAGGCAGGAGCCCTCCCCTCACAGACATTCCTGCCTGAGCTTCCTCCCGGTATCCCGCTTTCCCACTTACCTCAGGGCTTTGGTCTCCTTCCCCCGGTGAACCTAGTTTAAAGCCCTCCTCACTAGGTTAGCCAGCCTGCTGGCAAAGATGCTCTTCCCTCTCTTCGTAAGATGGAGCCCGTCTCTGCCCAGCACTCCTCCTTCATGGAACACCATCCCATGGTCAAAGAGCATCTTGGCTGGCTGATTATGCTGACTCGGCGAGCATGGACTATGTCCCAGTTGCCTAATAAACCTTGCTCTGTTTTGAAAAAGCTGCCGGGTGTCACTGCCGATACTTAGAGCCCTGCAGATCTGTGGTGATATGCTCTATATCCGTGGACCATGTTTGCGAATCAGATGTGGACACCCATTTCATATCCATGCAGGGCTCTCCCAATACTTGCCGAGGTGCATTGGTCCCTGAAGAGAGTCAAAGTCTCCCTCCAGGACTCTCTCTCAGTTGGGCTCACTGGGTAGAGCTCACGGTGTGAAACAGGAGTGTGGGAGCCCACAGGCTCGGTCTCGGAGGCATTGAGACCACACGGCCTCCCCTTAAGGGAGAGCAAGGCCCCTTAGGGGACTGGCACACAGAAGGGGTTCCTCTAAAGGGTTATTTAAATGCTGGGGCGTAGTACAGATCCTTTGGATGCATGACCTAGGGTGAATCATATTTCCGGATACAAGCGTATTATGTGGATCAGTTCTCCTTTTGCTCAGCACAGGAATTTGCAAAAAGGAATTGTGGGGTATATTAATTACAACTTCCAAACAAGGCCACGTGAGACCAGTGAACTGGTCCAGCAAAGCTCTGAGACACATGCTGAACACGTACCTTGTAGGCGTGGCCTTGATGATGGGGGGGCCCCCCCTCTGGACTAAAGGTCAGGAAAAGCAGGTGCTATTCCTCGCTCTGCCATAACCTACTGTACGTCCTTGGATAAGTCACTTCACCCCTCTGGGCCTGTTTTCCCTCCCACCCTTTCTCTGTCTGGTCTCTAACAGACAGGGATTGTCTCTTGTATGAGAATGTACAGCGCCTAGCGCCACAGGGTCCTGATCCTACTGTAATATGAATGATCAACTCTTAAAATCAATGGGATTACTCTTGTTCTCAAAGTTAAACGTGCTTCAGTGTTTTTCTGGGTAGGGGTCCATAACAAGTGCTTCACACGTGCTCTCAGAGAGTCAAACAGCATCTTACTCTGTAAGCGTTTGAGGAGAAGGGCACTACTCCATGTGGGTAAAGATACCACAGTCCAGTCTTATTCCACGGAGATCAATCCCAAGCTCATTTACAACAGGGTGAATGTAACGCGGACTCTACGTCCAATCCTCCCCTCCCTGCCCTATGCCCACTCTTACACTCTGTTCCTGGCTAAAATGTCGGATTCATTTCCCTGTAGGAAAACTGTATACCTGTGGATGTGGAGACAGTCTTGGAATGACAGATTGGGAGGAAACGAGTGCTGCTCGCCGCCCAATGTTTCTGAATGCAGAGAAAGTCCTGAAGGATGCAAACAGAGTGAACATAAATACCCCGGCTGCTGGCATGTCAAAGATCCCCTGGTTTGCTCATAACCTTTGTGGCCAAGTATCTTGTTCTCCTCAGCAGGCCCAGTTCTTTTTAGCCTTGGAGACACAGGTTTGGGAAAGGCAGTCCGTCCAGGTGGCACACGGTCTGGCTATACCTTTCCACAGTCAGTCCCTTGGGCCTGTTTTCCTCTCCCCTAGGGGAGGGGATGCAGCCTCCCTTCCTGGAAAGGTTTCAGAGTAACAGCCATGTTAGTCTGTATTCGCAAAAAGAAAAGGAGTACTTGTGGCACCTTAGAGACTAACCAATTTATTTGAGCATAAGCTTTCGTGGAAAGGTTCAGTGATTTAATTGGGGATTGGTCCTGCTTTGAGCAGGGGGTTGGACTAGATGACCTCCTGAGGTCCCTTCTAACCCTGATATTCTATGATTCTTGCTGCACCCAGCCTGCTGGCAGCTTCCCAGCTTCATAGAATCATAGAATATCAGGGTTGGAAGGGACCTCAGTAGGTCATCTAGTCCAACCCCCTGCTCAAAAGCAGGACCCATCCCCAATTAAATTCACCCAGCTAGGGCTTTGTCAAGCCTGACCTTAAAAACTTCTAAGGAAGAAGATTCCACCACCTCCCTAGGCAACGCATTCCAGTGTTTCACCACCCTCCTAGTGAAAAAGTTTTTCCTAATATCCAACCTAAACCTCCCCCACAGCAACTTGAGACCATTACTCCTTGTCCTGTCCTCTTCCACCACTGAGAATAGTCTAGAACCATCCTCTCTGGAACCACCTCTCAGGTAGTTGAAAGCAGCTATCAAATCCCCCCTCATTCTTCTCTTAGGCAGACTAAACAATCCCAGTTCCCTCAGCCTCTCCTCATAAGTCATGTGTTCCAGACCCCTAATCATTTTTGTTGCCCTTCGCTGGACTCTTTCCAATTTATCCACAACCTTCTTGTAGTGTGGGGCCCAAAACTGGACACAGTACTCCAGATGAGGCCTCACCAATGTCAAATAGAGGGGGACGATCACGTCCCTCGATCTGCTCGCTATGCCCCTACTTATACATCCCAAAATGCCATTGGCCTTCTTGGCAACAAGGGCACACTGCTGACTCATATCCAGCTTCTCATCCACTGTCACCCCTAGGTCCTTTTCCGCAGAACTGCTGCCGAGCCATTCTGTAGCTGTGCATTGGGTTCTTCCGTCCTAAGTGCAGGACCCTGCACTTATCCTTATTGAACCTCATCAGATTTCTTTTGGCCCAATCCTCCAATTTGTCTAGGTCCCTCTGTATCCTATCCCTGCCCTCCAGCGTATCTACCACTCCTCCCAGTTTAGTATCATCCACAAATTTGCGGAGAGTGCAATCCACACCATCCTCCAGATCATTTATGAAGATATTGAACAAAACCGGCCCCAGGACCGACCCCTGGGGCACTCCACTTGACACCGGCTGCCAACTAGACATGGAGCCATTCATCACTACCCGTTGAGCCTGACAATCTAGCCAACTTTCTACCCTCCTTATAGTGCATTCATCCAGCCCGTACTTCTTTAACTTGCTGACAAGAATACTGTGGGAGATCGTGTCAAAAGCTTTGCTAAAGTCAAGATACAATACATCCACTGCTTTCCCTTCATCCACAGAACCAGCTTTTCTTTCTTTCTTTCTTTCTTCCCTCCCCTCCTGATTACTCCCCCCTCCCCCCCCCCGCGCTATGTAGCTGTTTGTCCTGGGTTTACCACACCTTGTAGAAAGAACAGGAGGACTTGTGGCATCTTAGAGACTAACAAATTTATTTGAGCACAAGCTTTTGTGAGATACAGCTCACTTCATCGGATACTCACCAAAGCTTGTGCTGAAATAAATTGGTTTGTCTCTAAGGTGCCACAAGTCCTCCTGTTCTTTTTGCGGATACAGACTGACACGGCTGCTGCTCTGACACCTTGGATAGTTCTTTTTGCAATTTCTGAGAACTGGGGTAAATGCGTGACAGGAAATGTGTGGATTTGCTTCTGAGTTAATGGCTGATGAGTTTCAACCAATTGGGTCGGTGGCCAAAGAAGATCTGTGGTTTTGCGCCCTTTTCCTCATAGTGCCACAGTGAAGGGGGAGGGCACTTGATTGCACACGAGCAGGCCTGGTAGCCATAATTCACCACCAGAGAGGCACCACTGGGAGTTGTAGTGTAAACGGGACCCTGGTGTTTTCACCACCCTCCACGTCACCCTGCTGGAGCGAGAGATGACGCGATGGTGAAAACCCCTGATCCCTGCTGCCACTGGCATTTTCCCATTGTTACCACCCTGTGGCGTACAGGGGCCCTAAATGTGTGTGGCCACGCGATTCTCCTCCTGGCACCCCCAGCTTGCAGGGTGCAGGGCTCGGGCCAGGGTGACACCGGCCCACAGAGCACAGTCCTGTGGAGATCCTGGGCTGTGTTACAGCCCGTAGGCAGGCCAGGTGAGGGGATCCCAAAGGGGCCCATTTCCTACCGCAGACACAGCTTCGGCCAGCACGAAATCAGGGGGGCTGAGAGCCATCGAATGCCCTGTAAACCCTGCATAGGATTGAAACCACTTCAAGCCAGGGGGGGTGGCAGCCCCCCAAGCACCCCTATTCCCAGCACCTGTGGGAACCCTAGAGCTGGCCCTGATCAGAGCCTGCCCCCCAGGCCCTCTAGTGCCATGGTCCCGATGAGGGAAATAAAATAACCATCACATTAAGGATACGCGTTGCACTCACTGCCCTGGGGTCTGTGCGGGAATCGCACCGTGTCCCGCACTCGGGGCGGGGGTGCAGGCGGGGGTTGCTCTCAGCGCCCTGGGGTGGGTCTGTGCGGGAATCGCACCCTGTCCCGCACTCGGGGCGGGGGTGGGGGCGGGGGTTGCTCTCAGCACCCTGGGGTGGGTCTGTGCGGGAATCGCACCCTGTCCCGCACTCGGGGCGGGGGTGGGGGTGGGGGCGGGGTTGCTCTCAGCGCCCTGGGGAGGGTCTGTGCGGGAAACGCACCCTGCCCCTCACTCGGGGCGGGGGGGGGGCGGGGGTTGCTCTCAGCGCCCTGGGGAGGGTCTGTGCGGGAATCGCACCGTGCCCCGCACTCGGGGCGGCGGGGGGGCGGGGGTTGCTCTCAGCGCCCTGGGGTGGGTCTGTGCGGGAATCGCACCGTGTCCCGCACTCGGGGCGGGGGTGGGGGCGGGGTTGCTCTCAGCGCCCTGGGGTGGGTCTGTGCGGGAATCGCACCGTGTCCCGCACTCGGGGCGGGGGTGGGGGCGGGGGTTGCTCTCAGAGCCCTGGGGAGGGTCTGTGGGGGATTCGCACCGTGCCCCGCACTCGGGGCGGTGGTGGGGGAGGGGGTTGCTCTCAGCGCCCTGGGGTGGGTCTGTGCGGGAATCGCACCGTGTCCCGCACTCGGGGCGGGGGTTGCTCTCAGCGCCCTGGGGTGGGTCTGTGCGGGAATCGCACCGTGTCCCGCACTGCGGCGGCTTTTGCGCTCCGCGCCGGGGCCCGGCAGGGGACAGCGCCCTGCAATGCGCTCGGGGAGAGCGGGCTGCACTCGGCGCCCGGGGCTGTGTCTTGCACTCGGGACTCGGGCGTTTCCACTCCGCGCCCGGGTCTGTGCGGGGACAGCACCAGGCAACGCTGTGTGTGTGGGGGGGGGAGGGACGTTTGCACACGGCGCCCTGCTGTGTGCGGGGCTAGCCCCACGCAATGCGCTCCGGGGGCTCTGCGCGCGGCGCTGTGCGGGGCGCCCCGGGCCTTGTGCAGTCACGCAGCGCGGCTCTGGGCGGCGATAGGAGCCGGCCGCAGCCCCCGGCTCTGCTCGCTGCTTCGGGGCCCGTGTGCAGGGCGGCGGGGCGGGGGTTTTGCGCTCGCTCCCACGCCTCCGCCGGGATAAATGGGAGGCGTCGGGCAGCTCCGCTCCAAGCCTCGTCTCCTCCCCTCCGCCTGGCTGAGCAGCGACCGCCGCAAGCCGGAGAGCGATGGATCCCCAGGACTGCCCTTGCGCGGCCGGTGAGTGACTCGTCCCGCGGCGGAGCCGCACGGACCCTGCTCCGAGCTGCTGCGGGGCCTTCGGGGGCTGCTCCCCCCTCGCTGGGAAACAGCCCCCCCCTTGCCGGGGAAGGGGAACGATCCCTGCGCCCGGGACGGCTCCGGCTCTGTGAAATCTCTGCGGCGGGAGCCTGCAAACCGAGCTCCCCGGCTCAGATGGCCCGGGCTTCTTTTGCCATGCTGGGGACAAAATTCTCCCCTTGCCGCTGATCGTCCTCTCGGTTTTAGTCCAGCCGTGATGCTCATTCCCCCCCCCCTTTGTCCACCAGGTGGCTCGTGTACCTGCGCTGACTCCTGCCAGTGCACAAATTGCAGGTGCACCTCTTGCAAAAAGAGTGAGTATCCCCCCCCCCCCTTAAAAATGTTTCCTCCACAAGCGAGTTGCCCGCCTGTCTGAGCCTGCGACGAACGAGGGTTTGTCACTGGCTCCCTGCAGCAGCGTGGAGCCTGGAGAACAGAAGCTGGAATTTCTGGCCCCGATGTAGCAGAACCATTAAGCGTCTGCTCAAGTTGTAGCCTGGGGGAGTTAGGGCTGTGCTTTGTGGGCCTGCTGCAAAGCCCGTCAAAGGGAAGGTGAGTCTTGCCTCTCATTTCGGTGGGATCTTGGGATCAGGCCGCAAGTGCTTTGCTGACTGGGGATGGATTTAAGCCTATGCTTGACAATAAGCAGGTGCTTTGCTGAAGCAGGGCGTCTGTTGTTAAACTGTATACTTACTTTCCAAGTGTGGGCCTGAAAGGTGGAATCGGTGTCCTTTCCCGAAGAATAATTCCTAAAAACTTCTTCTGTTCTTTCCAACGCCAACTGTCACGGAGTCCCTGGGCGATGCTCTGGAACTGCTCCCCATGAAGCCAGTCAGGACTCTGGGGCAGTCGCCTTTCTGTGAGCAGCCTGTCTTCAGGACACGCAGCTCACACAGCTTCCACCTTCCTGGGTCTGACCTCGGAGCATTCAGCCTCCTCGGCCCCTCCGTGCGCTTCCCCCAGCGAGTCCGCTCAGGCGGGGCTCCTGGGGAAGCCAGAGGGTCCTGCACCCCAACTCCGCAGTCAGACGTGACTCTCAGCCAGCCAGTAAAACAGAAGGTTTATTAGACGACAGGAACATGGTCTAAAACAGAGCTTGCAGGTGCAGAGAACGGGACCCCTCAGCTGGGTCCATTCTGGGGGGCAGTGAGCCAGACAACCACGTCTGCACTTCACTCCATGTCCCAGCCAGCCCCAAACTGAAAACCCCCCTCCAGCCCCTCCTCCTCTGGGCTTTGTTCCTTTCCCGGGCCAGGTGGTCACCTGATTCCTTTGTTCTCCAACCCTTCAGCTCTCACCTTGCAGGGGGGGAAGGGCCCAGGCCATCAGTTGCCAGGAAACAGGGTGTTGGCCATTCTCTGTGTCCAGACTCCTGCACACACCTGCCCTCTAGGGCTCTGCAATGATCATACACCCTTACTCCACCCCCTAGATACTTAAGAACTGCCTAGGGGAAACTGAGGCACCCCCCCAACTATTCAGAGGAAACATTAAGAACAGTCCCACTTCGTCACACCAACCAGTTGTTTCTTGTTCGTACGCTGAGTGTTCTTAACAAAACCCTTGGGTCAGATAAAGGATTCTGACCTATATCAAGGTGGGAAAGGACTCAGGACTGTCCAGTCTTGACTTTTATGTGGCCTCTGCGAGGAATATGTATTAACAGTACCACTGAGATGTTTTAATATTTTATAAAGTACAGTTCACGGCATGGTTTTGCTCCTTGTCTCATCCATGTTGAACTTCCTTCAGCTCTTACGGGGGAGGGTTGTTTTTATTTTTTGTTGTCTGGCCTCTCCAATAATCGTGTCTTGATTTTTATCTTTTCAGGCTGTTGCTCCTGTTGCCCAGCCGGATGCAATCATTGTGCCAAGAGCTGTGTCTGCAAAGCTCCAGCATCCAGGAACTGCAGCTGCTGTTCCTAAAATGGCGATTTTCTGGTCTCCTGTAAAGATTCTGTACGAAAGGCAAAACTAATTTTGTTTGTAATGTCGCAATGACTGTTTTGTACCTTTCACGGAAATGTCGATTTGGGGTTGAATGAAAATAAAGGCCAGGACTGGAGACATGTAATGCCCGATTGACTCAGCCTGTTCATTCCATTCAGTGATGTGCAGCTTGCACGACTAATCCCCTCTTCCGAGTTTAGTTCTTGCACAGGGTGTTAGCAGCACATCTCATGGGAGCATCAACAAGAGCCCGGAGACTAAAGCTTCAGGCACGAGCCGCAGCACTGGCTTGGCTTTGCTTTTGCCAGCAGAGCTTCAGGCAAAAGGAGAAGTTTTCAAACACAATATTTCTTTAGTGGTGGCTCAGCGTTGTTTTTGCCTCTTGGTAGCAAGGGGAAGCAGCCTGGGAATCACTGTGTCTAGAACAGTGATTTCCGGCTCCCCAGCTCTGCAGGGGTAACTGGTCTGGCTAGCCTTCCAGCTCGCTGCCCTAGGCCAGGGTGTCCCAGAGGAGGTTGCTGAGGGTGTAGCTCTGTATGCATGTCCTGTAGGCACTCTATTCACATGAGGCCCCGTGGGCAAGCTGCCCAGAAGGCAACAACACAAATACAACCAGCCACAAGGGTAGACATGGACATACAAAGGTTAAGGGAAAATAGCTGACTTAGCTACAGTCTCCCTAATTAAAAACCCGGGGCTCATTAGAGATTGTACACCTTTAACTGTGCTGGAAGGAACAGGGCTTAATGGCCCCTAGATCATCATATCAGAGTTTGTTGGCTTCCTGGTCACTTGTCTGGGGCTTGCAGGCTCCGTGGGGGTCGCACGGGTACCCGTTTGTCAGCAGTGGGAGTCATAAAATAAAATGACACAGCAAGTAGTTACCGTAGCCAGAGGAAAAGCCGTTCCCAGGACTGGTTTTTTATCGACATGGGAGAAATGACTTTGAGAATGAGAGGGGAACTAGCTGAGAAAGAGTGACCATGTGCAACGGCAAGGAATTGGAGGAGGGAGCAGGGCAGCACAAGGATATGAGATTTCAGGATAGCAGACTGGGGAATTAAGAAATCTAGTGAGGAGTGTGCACTGGGAGGAAGGATAAAAATCTACCACTTTAGAAAATGGCCAGCTAAAGAGTGTGCAGTGCTCAGATGCTCCAATAATGGGGGCCATAAAAGTACGTAAGACAAATAGAGCTTGAGCCTTGATGCTGCAGCAAAGAAGGCCTATGTCATTTTGGATTCCACATGTGGAGGGAGGCCGGGGCCTCCTTGCCCCCTCTGGGGCACTAGGAGTCTCTTGGGAAGCCACATTGTTGATTGTTGCTTGCACGCTCCCTTCTAAACTGTTAGATTTTAATACATCCTCCCATTGCACCTGGCCAGAATCCATCTCCTAATTCTTGCTGCTCAGCAATTCCAAAGCCTGGCTGGCCACGCAAAGTGAGGTCTAACACTCAACTCTGGCATTGCTAGTCTGTTTATCTTCACAACATCCCTGTGAGGGCAGGGCTGTGCTATTATCCCCACTGTATAGATGGGAACTTGGGGCCCAGAGAGACAAAGTGACTAAGGCCTTGTCCACAGTAAAGAAATTAAGTCAACCTAAGTTAGGCCCATGTACAGCCACCACAGTAATTACTGTGGTGATTCATGTCCACACTATGTCCCCCTGTCAGTGGTACATGTCCTCCCCAGGAGCACTTCCACCAACTTAGCTGTGTGGGGCATTGTGGGACACTGGAGCCCCCGGCCCAGGGATGTGTGGGTCAGGCTGTCAGCCCTGGGGGGCTGGGCTGGGCTGGGCTCCCACTGAGAGCCCCGTGCAGGGCTGACAGCCAAGAGGCGATGTAAGTAAGGCAGCGTCTACACAGACGTTGCGTCACCCTAATGACATCGACCTAAGCACTATGCCTCTCGCGGAGGGGCGTATTAGGTCAGTGTAGTGGGCGACGGACATCAGCGGGAACAACGCTGTAGTGTAGATACGGATAGAGTTAGGTTGACGCAAGATGCCTTACGTCCACCTAACTGTAGTTCAGACCAAGCCCAAGGAAATCTGTGGGAAGAGCAGAAAACTAGACCTAGATCTCCCAAGTGGCCCCCTTAACCACTGCACCATCCTTCCTCTCAAAGGCGAGCTTCTGGCTAACATGCTGCTAGCTTCTAGATAACATTATCAGCCCTCGGGCTCTTTCAAGATTCCAGCCTCCCAGGTGCTCCCTCCGGGTGAGTATGCCAAACATGAGCTGGCAGTGCAGGAAGGCACGAATGCAATACTGGGCTGTGTGTCACCGGACAGGGAGAAGATAGCTCCCGACCTCACAGTATGTGGAATATTGTGTTCAGGCCAGAGCCCCTCATTACTGGAAAGATGTTAGGATAGAGATATTCAGGCCTGTCCGTAAAGGCCCATACTCTAAGAATGTAGATGTGTTCTTATCACTTGGCTAGTCATAGAGGTATAAAAGAAAGAATCCAAGTCACTGTCTGCCGGTGTAAGGGCCTTCTCCTACTGTGACAGTCTAAGGCCCAGTGCTTAGGCTAAGATCTTTGGCTAAGCAGCAAAGGCAGCCATGAGCTGGGAAGCGACCGGTCACCTCCTCACATTACAAACTAGTCACATTGAAATAAGGTGCTATTGGGCTGTTAGGGATACAATCCTGTCCTATCGCCTTCAGAGAAAGGGAAGTGCCTAGAAAATGTAAAAGGAAACTTAGTTTGAGAGCATCCTGTCTGGCAAGAACTCACTTATCAATAGCTGGAATGTGAAATCCTCACTTCTCTATTGTTTTGTCATTATAGTTCCCACTTTGCCATTGTTTGTCTGTATCATCTCTGTCTGGTTCTGTGATTGTTTCTGTCTGCTGTATAATTAATTTTGCTGGGTGTAAACTAATTAAGATGGTGGGATATAATTGGTTAAATAATCATGTTACAATATGTTCGGATTGGTTAATTAAATTTCAGTCAAATGATTGGTTAAGGTATAGCTAAGCAGAACTGAAGTTTTACTATATAGTCTGCAGTTAATCAGGAAGTGGGTGGCTGTGTGGGGGAGAAATGGGAACAGGGAATGGAGGTGGGGAAATTGGAATCATGTTTTGCGAAGGGGGAAATGGGAACAGGGGCACAGGCGTAAGGCTCTGTGGTGTCAGAGCTGGGAAGGGGGACACGAAGGAAGGAAACTGGAATCATGCTTGCTGGAAGTTCGCCCCAATAAACATCGAATTGTTTGCACCTTTGGACTTTGGGTATTGTTGCTCTCTGTTCATGCGAGAAGGACCAGGGAAGTAAGTGGGTGAAGGCATAAGCCCCTGAACAAAAGATAGTAAAGAATTGGAGGGAGCTCTGAGAAGAGGAACAAAATTAATCCAGAGGCTGGAGGGGGTCTGGTCTCTGAGGAAAGACTGGAAATGTGGTTCAATACATAGAACTGGGCTAAGGGAAGTCTAAAGTGGGGTGGGTGGGCATGAGGAAATGCTGCTCGTATCTGAAGGGTGTAAACCCCAAGGAAGGAAAGGGATTATTGAGCACAGTAAACAGGGAACACCCAAAGGGCGAGAGGAGGAAATAAAGAAGAGGAACGTTGGGGCTGAATATCAGTCAGGGGGAGCTGGGGATGCTCAGCGCCCTCGAACGTTAGCCCGAGGTGTTGCAGGATTGGTGCCCCTGTGACGAAGTGGGACTGTTCTTAATGTTTCCTCTGAATAGTGTGGGGGTGCCTCAGTTTCCCCTAGGCAGTTCTTAAGTATCTAGGGGGTGGAGTAAGGGTGTATGATCATTGCAGAGCCCTAGAGGGCAGGTGTGTGCAGGAGTCTGGACACAGAGAATGGCCAACACCCTGTTTCCTGGCAACTGATGGCCTGGGCCCTTCCCCCCTGCAAGGTGAGAGCTGAAGGGTTGGAGAACAAAGGAATCAGGTGACCACCTGGCCCGGGAAAGGAACAAAGCCCAGAGGAGGAGGGGCTGGAGGGGGGTTTCAGTTTGGGGCTGTCTGGGACATGGAGTGAAGTGCAGATGTGGTTGTCTGGCTCACTGCCCCCCAAAATGGACCCAGCTGAGGGGTCCCGTTCTCTGCACCTGCAAGCTCTGTTTTAGACCATGTTCCTGTCGTCTAATAAACCTTCTGTTTTACTGGCTGGCTGAGAGTCACGTCTGACTGCGAAGTTGGGGGGCAGGACCCTCTGGCTTCCCCAGGAGCCTGCCTGGGTGGACTCGCTGTGGGAAGCGCACGGAGGGGCAGAGGATGCTGAATGCTCTGAGGTCAGACCCAGGAAGGTGGAAGCTGTGTGAGCTGTGTGTCCTGAAGACAGGCTGCTCACAGAAAGGCGACTGCCCCAGAGTCCTGACTGGCTTCATGGGGAGCAGTTCCAGAGCATCGCCCAGGGACTCCGTGACAGCCCCAAAATGGCAACACCCCCCATCCGGGCACTTTGACAGTGTCTGGAGCCCCAGGCCCTTTAAATTGCCTCCAGAGCCCTGGTGCTGGAGCCCTGGGGAGCGGCTGCAGGGCTCCGGCGGCTATTTAAAGGGCCCAGGGCTCCCTTGCTGCTACCACCCAGGCCCTTTAAATAGCCGCCGGAGCCCTGGGCTAGCGGGGGCTCCAGCTGCCTCTGCCGCCCCGGTCCTTTAAATAGCCGCTGGAGCCCACCGCTTCTCCCGGGCTCCGGCAGCTAATTAAAGGACCAGGGCAGTAGAAGCAGGGGAGCCCTGGGCCTTTAAATAGCCCCTGGAGCCTGGTGCTGCTGCTGCTACCCTGGGGGGGGAGGGGGAGGAGGAGAAGGAGGGGGGGCACTTACCTTACAGGGTGGGCTGGGGCTGGCTCTGACCCTCTTCAGCCCCGCCCCTTCCGCCCTAGGCCCACACTGGAGCCCCTAGAGACCAACAGACAAACAAAGGGCTTTTGGACAAATAATCTGAATTTAAACTGACTTGGGGCCTTCTTTCTGATCCAGCAACTGGACAGGACCGTCTGACCAAGGGAGGCCCCAATCCTTCCTGAGACGGATTCGAAGGACTTGACCTATTGACCAGGTGGGCCCCACCCGGAGAGGCCGAAAGAATCACTGTATTATCTTTTCCCTCCTGCTTGCTTTACTTGCCAGGTAGACTAGTCCCAGTGGGACTTCGCCACACCAGCCCAGAGACAATCTGGAGGCTGCTCGGCATTCTGAACTCCGGCTTGCATCAGTGGCGAGCTGAAAGCACTGGAAGGATCAGGCCCTATGCAAAGCAGTAATTGTGATAAAGTGGGATTATGTTCCGAGTATAATATCTACCCGGCAGAGGCAAGTGTGTATACCTCCATCCATTCTGAGTACCTGCTACCATGCTCCCTCACCACGGTCATCTACCACAAGCAGTGATATAGAGCTGAGCTATTTGAGCCATAATGGGGTCCCAATGATCTTGTATAGGCAGCAGGTTTAAAACGAACAAAAGGAAGTATTTCTTCATACGACACACAGTCAACCTGTGGAACTCCTTGCCAGAGGATGTTGTGGAGACCCAGACTATAACAGGGTTCAAAAAAGAACTAGGTAAGTTCACGAGGGAGAGGTCCACCAATGGCTATTAGGCAGGATGGGCAGGGATGGTGTCCCTGGCCTCTGTTTGGCAGAAGCTGGGATTGGGTGACAGGGGATGGATCACTTGATGATTCCCTGTTCTGTTCACTCCCTCTGGGGCACCTGGCACTGGCCACCGTTGGCAGACAGGATCCTGGGCTAGATGGACCTTTGGTCTGACCCAGTCTGGCCGTTCTGATGTTCTTAAGTTGTATTTCTCCCACATTCCCCAGTCACAACTTCCTACTTCTTGTGCTGTTCTGCCGTATGTGAATGCTTCTCATGGGCGGACGCAGCACCACCCACGGATGGAAGAAGGAGAACTCCAGCACAGCCCGTACATGTGACCTTACCCCCTCCCACCCGACTCACAACTGGGAAGTGGGGTGGAGTTGTGCAACTGAGCAGGAGCCATTTACTCTGTAATTGCAGAGCTGTAACCCAGTGCTCATCTCCCCCCTCATCGCATGATGCCTGGTCGTCCTGTGCCCATGTCAGCAGTCTCCTGTGCAGGACTCCGTGAACACCTCTGTGTGGGTCAGCGCGAAAAGCACTCAGTCCGTACCATGTGCCACTCCTCCACCATACTCAGTCTCATTCAGTCTCCGGAGAACCTTTCTCTGATTCGTCTTATTTATCCTCGGCCACGCCAAGCTTTCCTGTTCCAGCCTCGGTGGATCCTGAGTTTTGGTATTCGCAGGGATGTCTTCCAGCCCCAGGTCCTTCTCATTAGATACACCTGAGAGCTCAGTTGCTCCGCCCTTAGTTGGTATCCAGCCAACAAGCCAACAGGCTCCTGTAGTCCAGCCGAGTGAAGCGGCATCTTCCTTTGAGTGTTTCTCACAGTCGGGAAGGAGCAGGATTCAGTCGTGATGATTATAAAAGGGATTCTTTGTGAGGTTCCTGGACACAAACAGATACTGTCGTTCTCTCTAGCTTCCAAGCGGGGGCTCCAGGGGCTATTGAAAGGGCCGGGGCTCCAGCTGCCTCTGCCACCCCGGTCCTTTAAATAGCCGCTGGAGCCCACCGCTTCTCCCGGGCTCCGGCAGCTAATTAAAGGACAAGGGCAATAAAAGCAGGGGAGCCCCGGGCCCTTTAAATAGCCCCCGGAGCCCGGTGCTGCTGCTGCTACCTCGGTGGGGGAGGGGGAGGGGAAGGGGGGGCACTTACCTTACAGGGTGGGCTGGCTCTGACTCCCCTCAGCCCCGCCCCTTCTGCCCTAGGCCCCGCCCCTTCCTGGGGCCAGAGCTGGCCCCAGCGTACCAGTAAGTCGCTCGACTTACTTTCACCCCTGAGTTTATGTTTCATTGTGCGCCAGGGTCTGTGTTTAATTCCCTGGGGGAGAGGGACCACAGCCCCCCAGGAGCTCAGAACACTGGGGAGTGACTGGGCAAATTCACCTCCCAAGAGGTACCCCCACCTGGACAGGCTTACATATACTGGTTCACACTGGAGTCCCTGGAGACCAAAAGACAAACAAAGGGCTTTTGGACAAATAATCTGCATTTAAACTGACTTGGGGCCTTCTTTCTGATCCAGCAAATGGACAGGACCATCTGACCAAGGGAGGCCCCAATCCTTCCTGAGACGGATTCGAAGGACTTGACCTATTCATGGGGGCTCTTGTTCTGAGCTAACAGCTGTTATGAATTTGTAACCATAACCCCCCCTCCTCCCCCTATGGTGGAGTTTGAAGCACTGACTCTTCCCAGAGCCCGAGCTGAAGTTGGGGGTGATTTCTGGTCAGCTTATTGGCATGCATGGAGGTTCTTTTATTGTTTTCAAGTCTTTTCTCTGTCATGCTTTCACCTTAAGAATAAATGTGCTTGCTTAGAAAGAGCTGTGTGGTAACTTATAACTATAGGCAATTACACGGTGTATAGCCTCTGGAGGCAAAGCAGAGTAGCCTGTGTCGGCCATCTGACTTGCTCGGGCATTCACAGGATAGGCAGTGGACTGTGCCTGGAAAAACCCTGATCAGAAGGGAGAGAGACACAAGGAGGTGAAAGCTGAGGAGACGGTGCCCTTGCTGGACCACGAGTGAGGAATACAGATGTAGTTTGTGACACCTTGCACCACACAGTACACACAGGGTCCTGACTGGAACCATTAAACACTAACTCTGAATAATCCCAGGCAGGCCGTGTCTGCCTTACTCCCTGAAGCCCAACGGTCATATCCCTAATACATGTGTGTCCTAACTAGTGGAACCTACACCCATTGTGTTACACGAGCATGTTTGGGAGTTATGGTGATTTGCTCCTGGAAAAATGGAACTTCCACCTCCAGGAGTTAAGATTCTTTTCCACCCTTTCTCTTCGTTCCCTTCTTGTCTGACGTCTGGCATTTAGGCTAAGCCCTTTGGACTTCTGATGGCAATTCCCACAGAGCGAGTTTTCTCCGTTAGTCTTTCCCATTATGGGGTGGCTCAATACTCTGACTTTGGGAGAAAGGGTCTGATTTCCTGTTAATCTCCTTGAAACGGTTTGGGAGTGATGTAATTAATCCCTGGTACTGGGTCTCTTTTTTCATGTCCTCTGTGTTGTGAATCGCAATCACTGCTTGGGTAACTAACCCAACACTTGGATTTTTCCCCTCTCTCCAGTCCAAGCAGAACGAAGTGATGATCATCAGCAAATATGCACTCCGTGAGCACTGCTGTAGACACTCTTACTACCTGACCTAGCTTAAAGCTACTGTATGCGGCTGTTAAACACCTGAGGTGTGTGAGGGACTGAGGTGTGTGAGGGACTGAGGTGTGTTAAACACCTGAGGTGTGTGAGGGACTGAGGTGAGGCTGACTGGCCTGTAGTTCCCAGGATCCTCCTTCTTCCCTTTTTTAAAGATTGGCACTACATTAGCCTTTTTCCAGTCATCCGGGACTTCCCCGGTTCGCCACGAGTTTTCAAAGATAATGGCCAATGGCTCTGCAATCACAGCCGCCAATTCCTTCAGCACTCTCGGATGCAACTCGTCCGGCCCCATGGATTTGTGCACATCCAGCTTTTCTAAATCGTCCCTAACCACCTCTATCTCCACAGAGGGCTGGCCATCTCTTCCCCATTTTGTGATGCCCAGCGCAGCAGTCTGGGAGCTGACCTTGTTAGTGAAGACAGAGGCAAAAAAAGCATTGAGTACATTAGCTTTTTCCACATCCTCTGTCACTAGGTTGCCTCCCTCATTCAGTAAGGGGCCCACACTTTCCTTGGCTTTCTTCTTGTTGCCAACATACCTGAAGAAACCCTTCTTGTTACTCTTGACATCTCTGGCTAGCTGCAGCTCCAGGTGCGATTTGGCCCTCCTGATAACATTCCTACATGCCCGAGCATTATTTTTATACTCTTCCCTGGTCATATGTCCAACCTTCCACTTCTTGTAAGCTTCTTTTTTATGTTTAAGATCCGCTAAGATTTCACCATTAAGCCAAGCTGGTCGCCTGCCATATTTACTATTCTTTCAACTCATCGGGATGGTTTGTCCCTGTAACCTCAACAGGGATTCCTTGAAATACAGCCAGCTCTCCTGGACTCCTTTCCCCTTCAAGTTAGTCCCCCAGGGGATCCTGGCCATCCGTTCCCTGAGGGAGTCGAAGTCTGCTTTCCTGAAGTCCAGGGTCCGTATCCTGCTGCTTACCTTTCTTCCCTGCGTCAGGATCCTGAACTCAACCAACTCATGGTCACTGCCTCCCAGATTCCCATCCACTTTTGCTTCCCCCACTAATTCTACCCGGTTTGTGAGCAGCAGGTCAAGAAAAGCGCCCCCCCAGTTGGCTCCTCTAGCACTTGCGCCAGGAAATTGTCCCCTACGCTTTCCAAAAACTTCCTGGATTGTCTATGCACCCCTGTATTGCTCTCCCAGCAGATATCAGGAAAATTAAAGTCACCCATGAGAATCAGGGCATGTGATCTAGTAGCTTCCGTGAGCTGCCGGAAGAAAGCCTCATCTACCTCATCCCCCTGGTCCGGTGGTCTATAGCAGACTCCCACCACTACATCACTCTTGTTGCACACACTTCTAAACTTAATCCAGAGACACTCAGGTTTTTCTGCAGTTTCATAGCGGAGCTCTGAGCAGTTATACTGCTCCCTTACATACAGTGCTACTCCCCCACCTTTTCTGCCCTGCCTGTCCTTCCTGAACAGTTTATAACCATCCATGACAGTACTCCAGTCATGCGAGTTATCCCACCAAGTCTCTGTTATTCCAATCACGTCATAGTTCCTTGACATCACCAGGACCTCCAGTTCTCCCTGCTTGTTTCCAAGGCTTTGTGCATTTGTATATAAGCACTTGAGATAACCTGTTGATTGCCCCTCATTCTCAGTAGGAGGCAGGAGCCCTCCCCTCACAGACATTCCTGCCTGAGCTTCCTCCCGGTATCCCGCTTTCCCACTTACCTCAGGGCTTTGGTCTCCTTCCCCCGGTGAACCTAGTTTAAAGCCCTCCTCACTAGGTTAGCCAGCCTGCTGGCAAAGATGCTCTTCCCTCTCTTCGTAAGATGGAGCCCGTCTCTGCCCAGCACTCCTCCTTCATGGAACACCATCCCATGGTCAAAGAGCATCTTGGCTGGCTGATTATGCTGACTCGGCGAGCATGGACTATGTCCCAGTTGCCTAATAAACCTTGCTCTGTTTTGAAAAAGCTGCCGGGTGTCACTGCCGATACTTAGAGCCCTGCAGATCTGTGGTGATATGCTCTATATCCGTGGACCATGTTTGCGAATCAGATGTGGACACCCATTTCATATCCATGCAGGGCTCTCCCAATACTTGCCGAGGTGCATTGGTCCCTGAAGAGAGTCAAAGTCTCCCTCCAGGACTCTCTCTCAGTTGGGCTCACTGGGTAGAGCTCACGGTGTGAAACAGGAGTGTGGGAGCCCACAGGCTCGGTCTCGGAGGCATTGAGACCACACGGCCTCCCCTTAAGGGAGAGCAAGGCCCCTTAGGGGACTGGCACACAGAAGGGGTTCCTCTAAAGGGTTATTTAAATGCTGGGTGTCACGGAGTTCCTGGGCGATGCTCTGGAACTGCTTCCCATGAAGTCAGTCAGGACTCTGGGGTAGTCGCCTTTCTGTGAGCAGCCTGTCTTCAGGACACACAGCTCACACAGCTTCCACCTTCCTGGGTCTGACCTCGGAGCATTCAGCATCCTCTGCCTCTCCGTGCGCTTCCCACAGCGAGTCCGCTCAGGCGGTGCTCCTGGGGAAGCCAGAGGGTCCTGCACCCCAACTTCGCAGTCAGACGGGACTCTCAGCCAGCCAGTAAAACAGAAGGTTTATTAGACGACAGGAACATGGTCTAAAACAGAGCTTGCAGGTGCAGAGAACGGGACCCCTCAGCTGGGTCCATTTTGGGGGGCAGTGAGCCAGACAACCACGTCTGCACTTCACTCCATGTCCCAGCCAGCCCCAAACTGAAAACCCCCTCCAGCTCCTCCTCCTCTGGGCTTTGTTCCTTTCCCTGGCCAGGTGGTCACCTGATTCCTTTGTTCTCCAACCCTTCAGCTCTCACCTTGCAGGGGGGGAAGGGCCCAGGCCATCAGTTGCCAGGAAACAGGGTGTCGGCCATTCTCTGTGTCCAGACCCCTGCACACACCTGCCCTCTAGGGCTCTGCAATGATCATACACCCTTACCCCACCCCCTAGATACTTAAGAACTGCCTAGGGGAAACTGAGGCACCCCCACACTATTCAGAGGAAACATTAAGAACAGTCCCACTTCGTCACACTGGGGCGTAGTACAGATCCTTTGGATGCATGACCTAGGGTGAATCATATTTCCGGATACAAGCGTATTATGTGGATCAGTTCTCCTTTTGCTCAGCACAGGAATTTGCAAAAAGGAATTGTGGGGTATATTAATTACAACTTCCAAACAAGGCCACGTGAGACCAGTGAACTGGTCCAGCAAAGCTCTGAGACACATGCTGAACACGTACCTTGTAGGCGTGGCCTTGATGATGGGGGGGCCCCCCCTCTGGACTAAAGGTCAGGAAAAGCAGGTGCTATTCCTCGCTCTGCCATAACCTACTGTACGTCCTTGGATAAGTCACTTCACCCCTCTGGGCCTGTTTTCCCTCCCACCCTTTCTCTGTCTGGTCTCTAACAGACAGGGATTGTCTCTTGTATGAGAATGTACAGCGCCTAGCGCCACAGGGTCCTGATCCTACTGTAATATGAATGATCAACTCTTAAAATCAATGGGATTACTCTTGTTCTCAAAGTTAAACGTGCTTCAGTGTTTTTCTGGGTAGGGGTCCATAACAAGTGCTTCACACGTGCTCTCAGAGAGTCAAACAGCATCTTACTCTGTAAGCGTTTGAGGAGAAGGGCACTACTCCATGTGGGTAAAGATACCACAGTCCAGTCTTATTCCACGGAGATCAATCCCAAGCTCATTTACAACAGGGTGAATGTAACGCGGACTCTACGTCCAATCCTCCCCTCCCTGCCCTATGCCCACTCTTACACTCTGTTCCTGGCTAAAATGTCGGATTCATTTCCCTGTAGGAAAACTGTATACCTGTGGATGTGGAGACAGTCTTGGAATGACAGATTGGGAGGAAACGAGTGCTGCTCGCCGCCCAATGTTTCTGAATGCAGAGAAAGTCCTGAAGGATGCAAACAGAGTGAACATAAATACCCCGGCTGCTGGCATGTCAAAGATCCCCTGGTTTGCTCATAACCTTTGTGGCCAAGTATCTTGTTCTCCTCAGCAGGCCCAGTTCTTTTTAGCCTTGGAGACACAGGTTTGGGAAAGGCAGTCCGTCCAGGTGGCACACGGTCTGGCTATACCTTTCCACAGTCAGTCCCTTGGGCCTGTTTTCCTCTCCCCTAGGGGAGGGGATGCAGCCTCCCTTCCTGGAAAGGTTTCAGAGTAACAGCCATGTTAGTCTGTATTCACAAAAAGAAAAGGAGTACTTGTGGCACCTTAGAGACTAACCAATTTATTTGAGCATAAGCTTTCGTGGAAAGGTTCAGTGATTTAATTGGGGATTGGTCCTGCTTTGAGCAGGGGGTTGGACTAGATGACCTCCTGAGGTCCCTTCTAACCCTGATATTCTATGATTCTTGCTGCACCCAGCCTGCTGGCAGCTTCCCAGCTTCATAGAATCATAGAATATCAGGGTTGGAAGGGACCTCAGTAGGTCATCTAGTCCAACCCCCTGCTCAAAAGCAGGACCCATCCCCAATTAAATTCACCCAGCTAGGGCTTTGTCAAGCCTGACCTTAAAAACTTCTAAGGAAGAAGATTCCACCACCTCCCTAGGCAACGCATTCCAGTGTTTCACCACCCTCCTAGTGAAAAAGTTTTTCCTAATATCCAACCTAAACCTCCCCCACAGCAACTTGAGACCATTACTCCTTGTCCTGTCCTCTTCCACCACTGAGAATAGTCTAGAACCATCCTCTCTGGAACCACCTCTCAGGTAGTTGAAAGCAGCTATCAAATCCCCCCTCATTCTTCTCTTAGGCAGACTAAACAATCCCAGTTCCCTCAGCCTCTCCTCATAAGTCATGTGTTCCAGACCCCTAATCATTTTTGTTGCCCTTCGCTGGACTCTTTCCAATTTATCCACAACCTTCTTGTAGTGTGGGGCCCAAAACTGGACACAGTACTCCAGATGAGGCCTCACCAATGTCAAATAGAGGGGGACGATCACGTCCCTCGATCTGCTCGCTATGCCCCTACTTATACATCCCAAAATGCCATTGGCCTTCTTGGCAACAAGGGCACACTGCTGACTCATATCCAGCTTCTCATCCACTGTCACCCCTAGGTCCTTTTCCGCAGAACTGCTGCCGAGCCATTCTGTAGCTGTGCATTGGGTTCTTCCGTCCTAAGTGCAGGACCCTGCACTTATCCTTATTGAACCTCATCAGATTTCTTTTGGCCCAATCCTCCAATTTGTCTAGGTCCCTCTGTATCCTATCCCTGCCCTCCAGCGTATCTACCACTCCTCCCAGTTTAGTATCATCCACAAATTTGCGGAGAGTGCAATCCACACCATCCTCCAGATCATTTATGAAGATATTGAACAAAACCGGCCCCAGGACCGACCCCTGGGGCACTCCACTTGACACCGGCTGCCAACTAGACATGGAGCCATTCATCACTACCCGTTGAGCCTGACAATCTAGCCAACTTTCTACCCTCCTTATAGTGCATTCATCCAGCCCGTACTTCTTTAACTTGCTGACAAGAATACTGTGGGAGATCGTGTCAAAAGCTTTGCTAAAGTCAAGATACAATACATCCACTGCTTTCCCTTCATCCACAGAACCAGCTTTTCTTTCTTTCTTTCTTTCTTCCCTCCCCTCCTGATTACTCCCCCCCCCCCCCCGCGCTATGTAGCTGTTTGTCCTGGGTTTACCACACCTTGTAGAAAGAACAGGAGGACTTGTGGCATCTTAGAGACTAACAAATTTATTTGAGCACAAGCTTTTGTGAGATACAGCTCACTTCATCGGATACTCACCAAAGCTTGTGCTGAAATAAATTGGTTTGTCTCTAAGGTGCCACAAGTCCTCCTGTTCTTTTTGCGGATACAGACTGACACGGCTGCTGCTCTGACACCTTGGATAGTTCTTTTTGCAATTTCTGAGAACTGGGGTAAATGCGTGACAGGAAATGTGTGGATTTGCTTCTGAGTTAATGGCTGATGAGTTTCAACCAATTGGGTCGGTGGCCAAAGAAGATCTGTGGTTTTGCGCCCTTTTCCTCATAGTGCCACAGTGAAGGGGGAGGGCACTTGATTGCACACGAGCAGGCCTGGTAGCCATAATTCACCACCAGAGAGACACCACTGGGAGTTGTAGTGTAAACGGGACCCTGGTGTTTTCACCACCCTCCACGTCACCCTGCTGGAGCGAGAGACGACGCGATGGTGAAAACCCCTGATCCCTGCTGCCACTGGCATTTTCCCATTGTTACCACCCTGTGGCGTACAGGGGCCCTAAATGTGTGTGGCCACGCGATTCTCCTCCTGGCACCCCCAGCTTGCAGGGTGCAGGGCTCGGGCCAGGGTGACACCGGCCCACAGAGCACAGTCCTGTGGAGATCCTGGGCTGTGTTACAGCCCATAGGCAGGCCAGGTGAGGGGATCCCAAAGGGGCCCATTTCCTACCGCAGACACAGCTTCGGCCAGCACGAAATCAGGGGGGCTGAGAGCCATCGAATGCCCTGTAAACCCTGCATAGGATTGAAACCACTTTAAGCCAGGGGGGGTGGCAGCCCCCCAAGCACCCCTATTCCCAGCACCTGTGGGAACCCTAGAGCTGGCCCTGATCAGAGCCTGCCCCCCAGGCCCTCTAGTGCCATGGTCCCGATGAGGGAAATAAAATAACCATCACATTAAGGATACGCGTTGCACTCACCGCCCTGGGGTCTGTGCGGGAATCGCACCGTGTCCCGCACTCGGGGCGGGGGTGGAGGCGGGGGTTGCTCTCAGCGCCCTGCGGTGGGTCTGTGCGGGAATCGCACCCAGTCCCGCACTCGGGACGGGGGTGGGGGCGGGGGTTGCTCTCAGCACCCTGGGGAGGGTCTGTGCGGGAATCGCACCCTGTCCCGCACTCGGGGCGGGGGTGGGGGTGGGGGCGGGGGTTGCTCTCAGCGCCCTGGGGAGGGTCTGTGGGGGAATCGCACCATGCCCCGCACTCGGGGCGGGGGGGGGGGGGTTGCTCTCAGCGCCCTGGGGTGGGTCTGTGCGGGAATCGCACCGTGTCCCGCACTCGGGGCGGGGGTGGGGGCGGGGGTTGCTCTCAGCGCCCTGGGGTGGGTCTGTGCGGGAATCGCACCGTGCCCCTCACTCGGGGCGGGGGGGGGCGGGGGTTGCTCTCAGCGCCCTGGGGAGGGTCTGTGGGGGAATCGCACCGTGCCCCTCACTCGGGGCGGGGGGGGGGTTGCTCTCAGCGCCCTGGGGTGGGTCTGTGCGGGAATCGCACCGTGTCCCGCACTCGGGGCGGGGGTGGGGGCGGGGGTTGCTCTCAGCGCCCTGGGGTGGGTCTGTGCGGGAAACGCACCCTGCCCCTCACTCGGGGCGGGGGGGGGGCGGGGGTTGCTCTCAGCGCCCTGGGGAGGGTCTGTGGGGGAATCGCACCGTGCCCCGCACTCGGGGCGGGGGGGGGGGGGTTGCTCTCAGCGCCCTGGGGTGGGTCTGTGCGGGAATCGCACCGTGTCCCGCACTCGGGGCGGGGGTGGGGGCGGGGGTTGCTCTCAGCGCCCTGGGGTGGGTCTGTGCGGGAATCGCACCGTGCCCCTCACTCGGGGCGGGGGGGGGGCGGGGGTTGCTCTCAGCGCCCTGGGGAGGGTCTGTGGGGGAATCGCACCGTGCCCCTCACTCGGGGCGGGGGGGGGCGGGGGTTGCTCTCAGCGCCCTGGGGAGGGTCTGTGGGGGAATCGCACCGTGCCCCGCACTCGGGGCGGGGGGGGCGGGGGTTGCTCTCAGCGCCCTGGGGAGGGTCTGTGGGGGAATCGCACCGTGCCCCGCACTCGGGGCGGGGGGGGGGCGGGGGTTGCTCTCAGCGCCCTGGGGAGGGTCTGTGGGGGAATCGCACCGTGCCCCTCACTCGGGGCGGGGGGGGGGCGGGGGTTGCTCTCAGCGCCCTGGGGAGGGTCTGTGCGGGATTCGCACCGTGCCGCGCACTCGGGGCGGTGGTGGGGGCGGGGGTTGCTCTCAGCGCCCTGGGGAGGGTCTGTGCGGGAATCGCACCGTGTCCCGCACTCGGGGCGGGGGTGGGGGTTGCTCTCAGCGCCCTGGGGAGGGTCTGTGCGGGAAACGCACCCTGCCCCTCACTCGGGGCGGGGGGGGGGGCGGGGGTTGCTCTCAGCGCCCTGGGGTGGGTCTGTGCGGGAATCGCACCGTGTCCCGCACTCGGGGCGGGGGTTGCTCTCAGCGCCCTGGGGTGGGTCTGTGGGGGAATCGCACCGTGCCCCGCACTCGGGGCGGTGGTGGGGGCGGGGGTTGCTCTCAGCGCCCTGGGGAGGGTCTGTGCGGGAATCGCACCGTGTCCCGCACTCGGGGCGGGGGTTGCTCTCAGCGCCCTGGGGTGGGTCTGTGGGGGAATCGCACCGTGTCCCGCACTCGGGGCGGGGTTTGCTCTCAGCGCCCTGGGGTGGGTCTGTGCGGGAATCGCACCGTGTCCCGCACTGCGGCGGCTTTTGCGCTCCGCGCCGGGGCCCGGCAGGGGACAGCGCCCTGCAATGCGCTCGGGGAGAGCGGGCTGCACTCGGCGCCCGGGGCTGTGTCTTGCACTCGGGACTCGGGCGTTTCCACTCCGCGCCCGGGTCTGTGCGGGGACAGCACCAGGCAACGCTGTGTGTGTGGGGGGGGGAGGGACGTTTGCACACGGCGCCCTGCTGTGTGCGGGGCTAGCCCCACGCAATGCGCTCCGGGGGCTCTGCGCGCGGCGCTGTGCGGGGCGCCCCGGGCCTTGTGCAGTCACGCAGCGCGGCTCTGGGCGGCGATAGGAGCCGGCCGCAGCCCCCGGCTCTGCTCGCTGCTTCGGGGCCCGTGTGCAGGGCGGCGGGGCGGGGGTTTTGCGCTCGCTCCCACGCCTCCGCCGGGATAAATGGGAGGCGTCGGGCAGCTCCGCTCCAAGCCTCGTCTCCTCCCCTCCGCCTGGCTGAGCAGCGACCGCCGCAAGCCGGAGAGCGATGGATCCCCAGGACTGCCCTTGCGCGGCCGGTGAGTGACTCGTCCCGCGGCGGAGCCGCACGGACCCTGCTCCGAGCTGCTGCGGGGCCTTCGGGGGCTGCTCCCCCCTCGCTGGGAAACAGCCCCCCCCTTGCCGGGGAAGGGGAACGATCCCTGCGCCCGGGACGGCTCCGGCTCTGTGAAATCTCTGCGGCGGGAGCCTGCAAACCGAGCTCCCCGGCTCAGATGGCCCGGGCTTCTTTTGCCATGCTGGGGACAAAATTCTCCCCTTGCCGCTGATCGTCCTCTCGGTTTTAGTCCAGCCGTGATGCTCATTCCCCCCCCCCCTTTGTCCACCAGGTGGCTCGTGTACCTGCGCTGACTCCTGCCAGTGCACAAATTGCAGGTGCACCTCTTGCAAAAAGAGTGAGTATCCCCCCCCCCCCCTTAAAAATGTTTCCTCCACAAGCGAGTTGCCCGCCTGTCTGAGCCTGCGACGAACGAGGGTTTGTCACTGGCTCCCTGCAGCAGCGTGGAGCCTGGAGAACAGAAGCTGGAATTTCTGGCCCCGATGTAGCAGAACCATTAAGCGTCTGCTCAAGTTGTAGCCTGGGGGAGTTAGGGCTGTGCTTTGTGGGCCTGCTGCAAAGCCCGTCAAAGGGAAGGTGAGTCTTGCCTCTCATTTCGGTGGGATCTTGGGATCAGGCCGCAAGTGCTTTGCTGACTGGGGATGGATTTAAGCCTATGCTTGACAATAAGCAGGTGCTTTGCTGAAGCAGGGCGTCTGTTGTTAAACTGTATACTTACTTTCCAAGTGTGGGCCTGAAAGGTGGAATCGGTGTCCTTTCCCGAAGAATAATTCCTAAAAACTTCTTCTGTTCTTTCCAACGCCAACCAGTTGTTTCTTGTTCGTACGCTGAGTGTTTTTAACAAAACCCTTGGGTCAGATAAAGGATTCTGACCTATATCAAGGTGGGAAAGGACTCAGGACTGTCCAATCTTGACTTTTATGTGGCCTCTGTGAGGAATATGTATTAACAGTACAACTGAGATGTTTTTATATTTTATAAAGTACAGTTCACGGCATGGTTTTGCTCCTTGTCTCATCCATGTTGAACTTCCTTCAGCTCTTACGGGGGAGGGTTGTTTTTATTTTTTGTTGTCTGGCCTCTCCAATAATCGTGTCTTGATTTTTATCTTTTCAGGCTGTTGCTCCTGTTGCCCAGCCGGATGCAATCATTGTGCCAAGAGCTGTGTCTGCAAAGCTCCAGCATCCAGGAACTGCAGCTGCTGTTCCTAAAATGGCGATTTTCTGGTCTCCTGTAAAGATTCTGTACGAAAGGCAAAACTAATTTTGTTTGTAATGTCGCAATGACTGTTTTGTACCTTTCACGGAAATGTCGATTTGGGGTTGAATGAAAATAAAGGCCAGGACTGGAGACATGTAATGCCCGATTGACTCAGCCTGTTCATTCCATTCAGTGATGTGCAGCTTGCACGACTAATCCCCTCTTCCGAGTTTAGTTCTTGCACAGGGTGTTAGCAGCACATCTCATGGGAGCATCAACAAGAGCCCGGAGACTAAAGCTTCAGGCACGAGCCGCAGCACTGGCTTGGCTTTGCTTTTGCCAGCAGAGCTTCAGGCAAAAGGAGAAGTTTTCAAACACAATATTTCTTTAGTGGTGGCTCAGCGTTGTTTTTGCCTCTTGGTAGCAAGGGGAAGCAGCCTGGGAATCACTGTGTCTAGAACAGTGATTTCCGGCTCCCCAGCTCTGCAGGGGTAACTGGTCTGGCTAGCCTTCCAGCTCGCTGCCCTAGGCCAGGGTGTCCCAGAGGAGGTTGCTGAGGGTGTAGCTCTGTATGCATGTCCTGTAGGCACTCTATTCACATGAGGCCCCGTGGGCAAGCTGCCCAGAAGGCAACAACACAAATACAACCAGCCACAAGGGTAGACATGGACATACAAAGGTTAAGGGAAAATAGCTGACTTAGCTACAGTCTCCCTAATTAAAAACCCAGGGCTCATTAGAGATTGTACACCTTTAACTGTGCTGGAAGGAACAGGGCTTAATGGCCCCTAGATCATCATATCAGAGTTTGTTGGCTTCCTGGTCACTTGTCTGGGGCTTGCAGGCTCCGTGGGGGTCGCACGGGTACCCGTTTGTCAGCAGTGGGAGTCATAAAATAAAATGACACAGCAAGTAGTTACCGTAGCCAGAGGAAAAGCCGTTCCCAAGGGCTGGTTTTTTATCGACATGGGAGAAATGACTTTGAGAATGAGAGGGGAACTAGCTGAGAAAGAGTGACCATGTGCAACGGCAAGGAATTGGAGGAGGGAGCAGGGCAGCACAAGGATATGAGATTTCAGGATAGCAGACTGGGGAATTAAGAAATCTAGTGAGGAGTGTGCACTGGGAGGAAGGATAAAAATCTACCACTTTAGAAAATGGCCAGCTAAAGAGTGTGCAGTGCTCAGATGCTCCAATAATGGGGGCCATAAAAGTACGTAAGACAAATAGAGCTTGAGCCTTGATGCTGCAGCAAAGAAGGCCTATGTCATTTTGGATTCCACATGTGGAGGGAGGCCGGGGCCTCCTTGCCCCCTCTGGGGCACTAGGAGTCTCTTGGGAAGCCACATTGTTGATTGTTGCTTGCACGCTCCCTTCTAAACTGTTAGATTTTAATACATCCTCCCATTGCACCTGGCCAGAATCCATCTCCTAATTCTTGCTGCTCAGCAATTCCAAAGCCTGGCTGGCCACGCAAAGTGAGGTCTAACACTCAACTCTGGCATTGCTAGTCTGTTTATCTTCACAACATCCCTGTGAGGGCAGGGCTGTGCTATTATCCCCACTGTATAGATGGGAACTTGGGGCCCAGAGAGACAAAGTGACTAAGGCCTTGTCCACAGTAAAGAAATTAAGTCAACCTAAGTTAGGCCCATGTACAGCCAGATTCATGTCCACACTATGTGCCCCTGTCAGTGGTACATGTCCTCCCCAGGAGCACTTCCACCAACTTAGCTGTGTGGGGCATTGTGGGACACTGGAGCCCCCGGCCCAGGGATGTGTGGGTCAGGCTGTCAGCCCTGGGGCGCTGGGCTGGGCTCCCACTGAGAGCCCCGTGCAGGGCTGACAGCCAAGAGGCGATGTAAGTAAGGCAGCGTCTACACAGACGTTGTGTCACCCTAATGACATCGACCTAAGCACTACGCCTCTCGCGGAGGGGCGTTATTAGGTCAGTGTAGTGGGCGACGGACATCAGCGGGAACAACGCTGTAGTGTAGACACGGATAGAGTTAGGTTGACGCAAGATGCCTTACGTCCACCTAACTGTAGTTCAGACCAAGCCCAAGGAAATCTGTGGGAAGAGCAGAAAACTAGACCTAGATCTCCCAGGTGGCCCCCTTAACCACTGCACCATCCTTCCTCTCAAAGGCGAGCTTCTGGCTAACATGCTGCTAGCTTCTAGATAACATTATCAGCCCTCGGGCTCTTTCAAGATTCCAGCCTCCCAGGTGCTCCCTCCGGGTGAGTATGCTAGACATGAGCTGGCAGTGCAGGAAGGCACGAATGCAATACTGGGCTGTGTGTCACCGGACAGGGAGAAGATAGCTCCCGACCTCAGAGTATGTGGAATATTGTGTTCAGGCCAGAGCCCCTCATTGCTGGAAAGATGTTAGGATAGATATATTCAGGCCTGTCCGTAAAGGCCCATACTCTCAGAATGTAGATGTGTTCTTATCACTTGGCTAGTCATAGAGGTATAAAAGAAAGAAGTGCCTAGAAAATGTAAAAGGAAACTTAGTTTGAGAGTATCCTGTCTGGCAAGAACTCACTTATCAATAGCTGGAATGTGAAATCCTCACTTCTCTATTGTTTTGTCATTATAGTTCCCACTTTGCCATTGTTTGTCTGTATCATCTCTGTCTGGTTCTGTGATTGTTTCTGTCTGCTGTATAATTAATTTTGCTGGGTGTAAACTAATTAAGATGGTGGGGTATAATTGGTTAAATAATCATGTTACAATATGTTCGGATTGGTTAATTAAATTTCAGTCAAATGATTGGTTAAGGTATAGCTAAGCAGAACTGAAGTTTTACTATATAGTCTGCAGTTAATCAGGAAGTGGGTGGCTGTGTGGGGGAGAAATGGGAACAGGGAATGGGGGTGGGGAAATTGGAATCATGTTTTGCGAAGGGGGAAATGGGAACAGGGGCACAGGCGTAAGGCTCTGTGGTGTCAGAGCTGGGAAGGGGGACACGAAGGAAGGAAACTGGAATCATGCTTGCTGGAAGTTCACCCCAATAAACATCGAATTGTTTGCACCTTTGGGCTTTGGGTATTGTTGCTCTCTGTTCATGCGAAAAGGACCAGGGAAGTAAGTGGGTGAAGGCATAAGCCCCCGAACAAAAGATAGTAAAGAATTGGAGGGAGCTCTGAGAAGAGGAACAAAATTAATCCGGAGGCTGGAGGGGGTCTGGTCCCTGAGGAAAGACTGGAAATGTGGTTCAATACATAGAACTGGGCTAAGGGAAGTCTAAAGTGGGGTGGGTGGGCATGAGGAAATGCTGCTTGTATCTGAAGGGTGTAAACCCCAAGGAAGGAAAGGGATTATTGAGCACAGTAAACAGGGAACACCCAAAGGGCGAGAGGAGGAAATAAAGAAGAGGAACGTTGGGGCTGAATATCAGTCAGGGGGAGCTGGGGATGCTCAGCGCCCTCGAACGTTAGCCTGAGGTGTTGCCCAAAATGGCAACACCCCCCATCCGGGCACTTTGACAGTGTCTGGAGCCCCAGGCCCTTTAAATTGCCTCCAGAGCCCTGCTGCTGGAGCCCTGGGGAGCGGCTGCAGGGCTCCAGCGGCTGTTTAAAGGGCCCAGGGCTCCCCTGCTTCTACCACCCAGGCCCTTTAAATAGCCACCGGAGCCCTGGGCTAGCGGGGGCTCCAGCTGCCTCTGCCGCCCCGGTCCTTTAAATAGCCGCTGGAGCCCACCGCTTCTCCTGGGCTCCGGCAGCTAATTAAAGGACCAGGGCAGTAGAAGCAGGGGAGCCCCGGGCCTTTAAATAGCCCCCGGAGCCTGGTGCTGCTGCTGCTACCCTGGGGGGGGAGGGGGAGGAGCAGAAGGGGGGGGCACTTACCTTACAGGGTGGGCTGGGGCTGGCTCTGACCCTCTTCAGCCCCGCCCCTTCCGCCCTAGGCCCACACTGGAGTCCCTAGAGACCAACAGACAAACAAAGGGCTTTTGGACAAATAATCTGAATTTAAACTGACTTGGGGCCTTCTTTCTCATCCAGCAACTGGCCAGGACCATCTGACCAAGGGAGGCCCCAATCCCTCCTGAGATGGATTCGAAGGACTTGACCTATTGACCAGGTGGGCCCCACCCGGAGAGGCCGAAAGAATCACTGTATTATCTTTTCCCTCCTGCTTGCTTTACTTTCCAGGTAGACTAGTCCCAGTGGGACTTCGCCACACCAGCCCAGAGACAATCTGGAGGCTGCTCGGCATTCTGAACTCCGGCTTGCATCAGTGGCGAGCTGAAAGCACTGGAAGGATCAGGCCCTATGCAAAGCAGTAATTGTGATAAAGTGGGATTATGTTCCGAGTATAATATCTACCCGGCAGAGGCAAGTGTGTATACCTCCATCCATTCTGAGTACCTGCTACCATGCTCCCTCACCACGGTCATCTACCACAAGCAGTGATATAGAGCTGAGCTATTTGAGCCATAATGGGGTCCCAATGATCTTGTATAGGCAGCAGGTTTAAAACGAACAAAAGGAAGTATTTCTTCATACGACACACAGTCAACCTGTGGAACTCCTTGCCAGAGGATGTTGTGGAGACCCAGACTATAACAGGGTTCAAAAAAGAACTAGGTAAGTTCACGAGGGAGAGGTCCACCAATGGCTATTAGGCAGGATGGGCAGGGATGGTGTCCCTGGCCTCTGTTTGGCAGAAGCTGGGATTGGGTGACAGGGGATGGATCACTTGATGATTCCCTGTTCTGTTCACTCCCTCTGGGGCACCTGGCACTGGCCACCGTTGGCAGACAGGATCCTGGGCTAGATGGACCTTTGGTCTGACCCAGTCTGGCCGTTCTGATGTTCTTAAGTTGTATTTCTCCCACATTCCCCAGTCACAACTTCCTACTTCTTGTGCTGTTCTGCCGTATGTGAATGCTTCTCATGGGCGGACGCAGCACCACCCACGGATGGAAGAAGGAGAACTCCAGCACACCCCGTACATGTGACCTTACCCCCTCCCACCCGACTCACAACTGGGAAGTGGGGTGGAATTGTGCAACTGAGCAGGAGCCATTTACTCTGTAATTGCAGAGCTGTAACCCCGTGCTCATCTCCCCCCTCATCGCATGATGCCTGGTCGTCCTGTGTCAATGTCAGCAGTCTCCTGTGCAGGACTCCGTGAACACCTCTGTGTGGGTCAGCGCGAAAAGCACTCAGTCCGTACCATGTGCCACTCCTCCACCATACTCAGTCTCATTCAGTCTCCGGAGAACCTTTCTCTGATTCGTCTTATTTATCCTCGGCCACGCCAAGCTTTCCTGTTCCAGCCTCGGTGGATCCTGAGTTTTGGTATTCGCAGGGATGTCTTCCAGCCCCAGGTCCTTCTCATTAGATACACCTGAGAGCTCAGTTGCTCCGCCCTTAGTTGGTATCCAGCCAACAAGCCAACAGGCTCCTGTAGTCCAGCCGAGTGAAGCGGCATCTTCCTTTGAGTGTTTCTCACAGTCGGGAAGGAGCAGGATTCAGTCGTGATGATTATAAAAGGGATTCTTTGTGAGGTTCCTGGACACAAACAGATACTGTCGTTCTCTCTAGCTTCCAAGCGGGGGCTCCAGGGGCTATTGAAAGGGCCGGGGCTCCAACTGCCTCTGCCACCCCGGTCCTTTAAATAGCCGCTGGAGCCCACCGCTTCTCCCGGGCTCCGGAAGCTAATTAAAGGACAAGGGCAATAAAAGCAGGGGAGCCCCGGGCCCTTTAAATAGCCCCCAGAGCCCGAGGTAGGGGAGGGGGAGGGGAAGGAGGGGGGGGCACTTACCTTACAGGGTGGGCTGGCTCTGACTCCCCTCAGCCCGGCCCCTTCTGCCCTAGGCCCCGCCCCTTCCAGGGGCCAGAACTGGCCCCAGCGTACCAGTAAGTCGCTCGACTTACTTTCACCCCTGAGTTTATGTTTCATTGTGCGCCAGGGTCTGTGTTTAATTCCCTGGGGGAGAGGGACCACAGCCCCCCAGGAGCTCAGAACAGTGGGGAGTGATTGGGCAAATTCACCTCCCAAGAGGTACCCCCACTGTTAGCCGACGGCCAAGGATGTTTGGTGAGGTGCCAGCTATGCCCGTTTATACCATCTGTGACTTTAACCGCTAGGACGCACTGTCCCTTCGCGGCGGGCAGCCCGGGCTAGGCTGACGGATGCCCCAAGGTCCTAACCACCCGTGACTTTAACTGCTAGAGCTCAGAGCTCCTTCGCAGCGGGCAGCCAGGATTGACTGACAGGCGCCCCAAGAGTTTGCCCCTTGGAGGCGGCACAACTCAACGCTAGGCTCTTAGTACTCTCACCTAATGGCCAGGCTTTAGAGCCAAAACGGCTGAGGTTCTTTAATTGTGTTGGCTGCTTTACAGTAAACCAGAGAAAACAAGTCAGGCTTATGCACAAATGGTTACCAACATTTATTAAGCTAGATTCTAATCATGTGGTTACAAAATTGCTAGTGCCTACTTATTTAAATGTAGAGATGTTACACACACAAACAAGTTACAAAACTGAAGCCACAATCCCGAAGAAAGAAAACAAAGTACAGAGCTCTATTTCAAAATATGTGTACACTAAAGCTAGGAGATCAGGTGTGGGTGCTTCTTACCCTCCTTGCATCTCTCGATTCCAGCGGTGCCAAGCCAGGATCGGTCACTCAATTCCGCGGAAAGATGAATAAGGGACAAGGCGTAGGGACCCTCTTAGCTGCAGAAGCCTTGGGAGGCTGTCACTTATCTGACCAGCAGATAGATAGTGAAAAGCACTCAAAAATCATGGTGCTGTAGGTCCCCTACTTATACCTCTGTACTCCTTTATTCTCTTTCTCCTTTCTTATGCCAAATTGAGGCTGGTCTGTCTGGGTGACGCCAGCTTTCGCAAGAGTAGTTTACACTTGCAAGGGAGAGAAACAATAAGTGTCGACTACTGGACATTTCTTTTATCAGGGTAAATATTTTCCCACCTAGGATGTTGGGGTGTGTGCATCACGCTATTTAGTAGGGGCTAAGAGCCATGTCTGTCACAGGGCCTCTCCTTCTGTGAGCTTAATCGTTGTATCTGCTCCCAGAGGCACATTGTAGCAGCATACCTGTGCTTTCACAGCTTCAAAGGCTGTGCTGGAATATATGTTAAGTGCCCTGTTCCGGCTTCCTCCTGTGTTTCCAGCAATGCTGGTCTGAGGGGGGGGGGGGGGGGGCTGGCTGTCTGGCTACACCCACCTGGACAGGCTTACGTATACTGGTTCACACTGGAGTCCCTGGAGACCAAAAGACAAACAAAGGGCTTTTGGACAAATAATCTGCATTTAAACTGACTTGGGGCCTTCTTTCTGATCCAGCAAATGGACAGGACCATCTGACCAAGGGAGGCCCCAATCCTTCCTGAGACGGATTCGAAGGACTTGACCTATTCATGGGGGCTCTTGTTCTGAGCTAACAGCTGTTATGAATTTGTAACCATAACCCCCCCTCCTCCCCCTATGGTGGAGTTTGTAGCACTGACTCTTCCCAGAGCCCAAGCTGAAGTTGGGGGTGATTTCTGGTCAGCTTATTGGCATGCATGGAGGTTCTTTTATTGTTTTCAAGTCTTTTCTCTGTCATGCTTTCACCTTAAGAATAAATGTGCTTGCTTAGAAAGAGCTGTGTGGTAACTTATAACTATAGGCAATTACACGGTGTATAGCCTCTGGAGGCAAATCAGAGTAGCCTGTGTCGGCCATCTGACTTGCTCGGGCATTCACAGGATAGGCAGTGGACTGTGCCTGGAAAAACCCTGATCAGAAGGGAGAGAGACACAAGGAGGTGAAAGCTGAGGAGACGGTGCCCTTGCTGGACCACGAGTGAGGAATACAGATGTAGTTCGTGACACCTTGCACCACACAGTACACACAGGGTCCTGACTGGAACCATTAAACACTAACTCTGAATAATCCCAGGCAGGCCGTGTCTGCCTTACTCCCTGAAGCCCAACGGTCGATATCCCTAATACATGTGTGTCCTAACTAGTGGAACCTACACCCATTGTGTTACACGAGCATGTTTGGGAGTTATGGTGATTTGCTCCTGGAAAAATGGAACTTCCAACTCCAGGAGTTAAGATTCTTTTCCACCCTTTCTCTTCGTTCCCTTCTTGTCTGATGTCTGGCATTTAGGCTAAGCCCTTTGGACTTCTGATGGCAATTCCCACAGAGCGAGTTTTCTCCGTTAGTCTTTCCCATTATGGGGTGGCTCAATACTCTGACTTTGGGAGAAAGGGTCTGATTTCCTGTTAATCTCCTTGAAACGGTTTGGGAGTGATGTAATTAATCCCTGGTACTGGGTCTCTTTTTTCATGTCCTCTGTGTTGTGAATCGCAATCACTGCTTGGGTAACTAACCCAACACTTGGATTTTTCCCCTCTCTCCAGTCCAAGCAGAACGAAGTGATGATCATCAGCAAATATGCACTCCGTGAGCACTGCTGTAGACACTCTTACTACCTGACCTTGCTTAAAGCTACTGTATGCGGCTGTTAAACACCTTTGGGATGATGACCCATGTGGTTATTTAATGATGTCACACTCACTTTGCTGTAACACGCAAGCTCCTCATTCAGCTGCAGAGAGCTTTGTAGACAAGCTGTGATGAAATAGAAACTTTCTGTAATATTTTTCTGCTTCCTATGGGTGCCTCAGTTTCCCTCTGTACTTTGCATTGTTACCCATTGCCAAAGTGTTAAATCTGCTCTTGGGGCACGGCAGGAGAGATGAAGTGTTGGGTCACTGGGTTGAACGAATGGGTGATTAAAGGGCTGGCTGCAACCAACCCTCGTCAATGGAGAGTCCACAAAGACAATGGAAGCCCCAAGGACTGAGCCACTGACACCTATCCCCAGGAATCTCCGGCAAGCAGAACATGAGAGCTCAGCGTGGGTCTGCAGGACTTCGACGATGGACTCTCACCTGGGACTGACACAGAGAGGCAGGGCCAGAAATGGATTCCATAGAATCATAGAATCTCAGGGTTCGAAGGGACCCCTGAAGGTCATCTAGTCCAACCCCCTGCTCGAAGCAGGACCAATTCCCAGTTAAAACATCCCAGCCAGGGCTTTGTCAAGCCTGACCTTAAAAACCTCTAAGGAAGGAGATTCTACCACCTCCCTAGGTAATGCATTCCAGTGTTTCACCACCCTCTTAGTGAAAAAGTTTTTCCTAATATCCAATCTAAACCTCCCCCACTGCAACTTGAGACCATTACTCCTCGTTCTGTCATCTGCTACCATTGAGAACAGTCTAGAGCCATCCTCTTTGGAACCCCCTTTCAGGTAGTTGAAAGCAGCTATCAAATCCCCCCTCATTCTTCTCTTCTGCAGGCTAAACAATCCCAGCTCCCTCAGCCTCTCCTCATAAGTCATGTGTTCTAGACCCCTAATCATTTTTGTTGCCCTTCGCTGGACTTTCTCCAATTTATCCACATCCTTCTTGTAGTGTGGGGCCCAAAACTGGAAACAGTACTCCAGATGAGGCCTCACCAATGTCGAATAGAGGGGAACGATCACGTCCCTCGATCTGCTCGCTATGCCCCTACTTATACATCCCAAAATGCCATTGGCCTTCTTGGCAACAAGGGCACACTGCTGACTCATATCCAGCTTCTCATCCACTGTCACCCCTAGGTCCTTTTCCGCAGAACTGCTGCCGAGCCATTCGGTCCCTAGCCTGTAGCGGTGCATTGGATTCTTCCATCCTAAGTGCAGGACCCTGCACTTATCCTTATTGAACCTCATCAGATTTCTTTTGGCCCAATCCTCCAATTTGTCTAGGTCCTTCTGTATCCTATCCCTCCCCTCCAGCGTATCTACCACTCCTCCCAGTTTAGTATCATCTGCAAATTTGCTGAGAGTGCAATCCACACCATCCTCCAGATCATTTATGAAGATATTGAACAAAACCGGCCCCAGGACCGACCCTTGGGGCACTCCACTTGATACCGGCTGCCAACTAGACATGGAGCCATTGATCATTACCCGTTGAGCCCGACAATCTAGCCAGCTTTCTACCCACCTTGTAGTGCATTCATCCAGCCCATACTTCCTTAACTTGCTGACAAGAATACTGTGGGAGACCGTGTCAAAAGCTTTGCTAAAGTCAAGAAACAATACATCCACTGCTTTCCCTTCATCCACAGAACAAGTAATCTCATCATAGAAGGCGACTAGATTAGTCAGGCATGACCTTCCCTTGGTGAATCCATGCTGGCTGTTCCTGATCACTTTCCTCTCATGCAAGTGCATCAGGATTGATTCTTTGAGGACCTGCTCCATGATTTTTCCAGGGACTGAGGTGAGGCTGACTGGCCTGTAGTTCCCAGGATCCTCCTTCTTCCCTTTTTTAAAGATTGGCACTACATTAGCCTTTTTCCAGTCATCCGGGACTTCCCCGGTTCGCCACGAGTTTTCAAAGATAATGGCCAATGGCTCTGCAATCACAGCCGCCAATTCCTTCAGCACTCTCGGATGCAACTCGTCCGGCCCCATGGATTTGTGCACATTCAGCTTTTCTAAATAGTCCCTAACCACCTCTATCTCCACAGAGGGCTGGCCATCTCTTCCCCATTTTGTGATGCCCAGCGCAGCAGTCTGGGAGCTGACCTTGTTAGTGAAGACAGAGGCAAAAAAAGCATTGAGTACATTAGCTTTTTCCACATCCTCTGTCACTAGGTTGCCTCCCTCATTCAGTAAGGGGCCCACACTTTCCTTGGCTTTCTTCTTGTTGCCAACATACCTGAAGAAACCCTTCTTGTTACTCTTGACATCTCTTGCTAGCTGCAGCTCCAGGTGCGATTTGGCCCTCCTGATATCATTCCTACATGCCCGAGCAATATTTTTATACTCGTCCCTGGTCATATGTCCAACCTTCCACTTCTTGTAAGCTTCTTTTTTATGTTTAAGATCCACTAGGATTTCACCATTAAGCCAAGCTGGTCGCCTGCCATATTTACTATTCTTTCGACTCATCGGGATGGTTTGTCCCTGTAACCTCAGCAGGGATTCCTTGAAATACAGCCAGCTCTCCTGGACTCCTTTCCCCTTCAAGTTAGTCCCCCAGGGGATCCTGGCCATCCGTTCCCTGAGGGAGTCGAAGTCTGCTTTCCTGAAGTCCAGGGTCCGTATCCTGCTGCTTACCTTTCTTCCCTGCGTCAGGATCCTGAACTCAACCAACTCATGGTCACTGCCTCCCAGATTCCCATCCACTTTTGCTTCCCCCACTAATTCTACCCGGTTTGTGAGCAGCAGGTCAAGAAAAGCGCCCCCCCTAGTTGGCTCCTCTAGCACTTGCGCCAGGAAATTGTCCCCTACGCTTTCCAAAAACTTCCTGGATTGTCTATGCACCGCTGTATTGCTCTCCCAGCAGATATCAGGAAAATTAAAGTCACCCATGAGAATCAGGGCATGCGATCTAGGAGCTTCCGTGAGCTGCCGGAAGAAAGCCTCATCTACCTCATCCCCCTGGTCCGGTGGTCTATAGCAGACTCCCACCACTACATCACTCTTGTTGCACACACTTCTAAACTTAATCCAGAGACACTCAGGTTTTTCTGCAGTTTCGTACCAGAACTCTGAGCAGTCATACTGCTCCCTTACATACAGTGCTACTCCCCCACCTTTTCTGCCCTGCCTGTCCATGTACTCCAGTCATGTGAGTTATCCCACCAAGTCTCTGTTATTCCAATCATAGTTCCTTGACATGACCAGGACCTCCAGTTCTCCCTCCTTGTTTCCAAGGCTTTGTGCATTTGTATATAAGCACTTGAGATAACCTGTTGATTGCCCCTCATTCTCAGTAGGAGGCAGGAGCCCTCCCCTCACAGACATTCCTGCCTGAGCTTCCTCCCGGTATCCCGCTTTCCCACTTACCTCAGGGCTTTGGTCTCCTTCCCCCGGTGAACCTAGTTTAAAGCCCTCCTCAATAGGTTAGCCAGCCTGCTGGCAAAGATGCTCTTCCCTCTCTTCGTAAGATGGAGCCCGTCTCTGCCCAGCACTCCTCCTTCATGGAACACCATCCCATGGTCAAAGAGCATCTTGGCTGGCTGATTATGCTGACTCGGCGAGCATGGACTATGTCCCAGTTGCCTAATAAACCTTGCTCTGTTTTGAAAAAGCTGCCGGGTGTCACTGCCGATACTTAGAGCCCTGCAGATCTGTGGTGATATGCTCTATATCCGTGGACCATGTTTGCGAATCAGATGTGGACACCCATTTCATATCCATGCAGGGCTCTCCCAATACTTGCCGAGATGCATTGGTCCCTGAAGAGAGTCAAAGTCTCCCTCCAGGACTCTCTCTCAGTTGGGCTCACTGGGTAGAGCTCACGGTGTGAAACAGGAGTGTGGGAGCCAACAGGCTCGGTCTCGGAGGCATTGAGACCACACGGCCTCCCCTTAAGGGAGAGCAAGGCCCCTTAGGGGACTGGCACACAGAAGGGGTTCCTCTAAAGGGTTATTTAAATGCTGGGGCGTAGTACAGATCTGGGTCTGTGCGGGAATCGCACCGTGTCCCGCACTCGGGGCGGGGGTGGGGGTTGCTCTCAGCGCCCTGGGGAGGGTCTGTGCGGGAAACGCACCCTGCCCCTCACTCGGGGCGGGGGGGGGCGGGGGTTGCTCTCAGCGCCCTGGGGTGGGTCTGTGCGGGAATCGCACCGTGTCCCGCACTCGGGGCGGGGGTTGCTCTCAGCGCCCTGGGGTGGGTCTGTGGGGGAATCGCACCGTGCCCCGCACTCGGGGCGGTGGTGGGGGCGGGGGTTGCTCTCAGCGCCCTGGGGAGGGTCTGTGCGGGAATCGCACCGTGTCCCGCACTGCGGCGGCTTTTGCGCTCCGCGCCGGGGCCCGGCAGGGGACAGCGCCCTGCAATGCGCTCGGGGAGAGCGGGCTGCACTCGGCGCCCGGGGCTGTGTCTTGCACTCGGGACTCGGGCGTTTCCACTCCGCGCCCGGGTCTGTGCGGGGACAGCACCAGGCAACGCTGTGTGTGTGGGGGGGGGAGGGACGTTTGCACACGGCGCCCTGCTGTGTGCGGGGCTAGCCCCACGCAATGCGCTCCGGGGGCTCTGCGCGCGGCGCTGTGCGGGGCGCCCCGGGCCTTGTGCAGTCACGCAGCGCGGCTCTGGGCGGCGATAGGAGCCGGCCGCAGCCCCCGGCTCTGCTCGCTGCTTCGGGGCCCGTGTGCAGGGCGGCGGGGCGGGGGTTTTGCGCTCGCTCCCACGCCTCCGCCGGGATAAATGGGAGGCGTCGGGCAGCTCCGCTCCAAGCCTCGTCTCCTCCCCTCCGCCTGGCTGAGCAGCGACCGCCGCAAGCCGGAGAGCGATGGATCCCCAGGACTGCCCTTGCGCGGCCGGTGAGTGACTCGTCCCGCGGCGGAGCCGCACGGACCCTGCTCCGAGCTGCTGCGGGGCCTTCGGGGGCTGCTCCCCCCTCGCTGGGAAACAGCCCCCCCCTTGCCGGGGAAGGGGAACGATCCCTGCGCCCGGGACGGCTCCGGCTCTGTGAAATCTCTGCGGCGGGAGCCTGCAAACCGAGCTCCCCGGCTCAGATGGCCCGGGCTTCTTTTGCCATGCTGGAGACAAAATTCTCCCCTTGCCGCTGATCGTCCTCTCGGTTTTAGTCCAGCCGTGATGCTCATTCCCCCCCCCCTTTGTCCACCAGGTGGCTCGTGTACCTGCGCTGACTCCTGCCAGTGCACAAATTGCAGGTGCACCTCTTGCAAAAAGAGTGAGTATCCCCCCCCCCCCCTTAAAAATGTTTCCTCCACAAGCGAGTTGCCCGCCTGTCTGAGCCTGCGACGAACGAGGGTTTGTCACTGGCTCCCTGCAGCAGCGTGGAGCCTGGAGAACAGAAGCTGGAATTTCTGGCCCCGATGTAGCAGAACCATTAAGCGTCTGCTCAAGTTGTAGCCTGGGGGAGTTAGGGCTGTGCTTTGTGGGCCTGCTGCAAAGCCCGTCAAAGGGAAGGTGAGTCTTGCCTCTCATTTCGGTGGGATCTTGGGATCAGGCCGCAAGTGCTTTGCTGACTGGGGATGGATTTAAGCCTATGCTTGACAATAAGCAGGTGCTTTGCTGAAGCAGGGCGTCTGTTGTTAAACTGTATACTTACTTTCCAAGTGTGGGCCTGAAAGGTGGAATCGGTGTCCTTTCCCGAAGAATAATTCCTAAAAACTTCTTCTGTTCTTTCCAACGCCAACCAGTTGTTTCTTGTTCGTACGCTGAGTGTTCTTAACAAAACCCTTGGGTCAGATAAAGGATTCTGACCTATATCAAGGTGGGAAAGGACTCAGGACTGTCCAGTCTTGACTTTTATGTGGCCTCTGTGAGGAATATGTATTAACAGTACCACTGAGATGTTTTAATATTTTATAAAGTACAGTTCACGGCATGGTTTTGCTCCTTGTCTCATCCATGTTGAACTTCCTTCAACTCTTACAGGGGAGGTTTGTTTTTATTTTTTGTTGTCTGGCCTCTCCAATAATCGTGTCTTGATTTTTATCTTTTCAGGCTGTTGCTCCTGTTGCCCAGCCGGATGCAATCATTGTGCCAAGAGCTGTGTCTGCAAAGCTCCAGCATCCAGGAACTGCAGCTGCTGTTCCTAAAATGGCGATTTTCTGGTCTCCTGTAAAGATTCTGTACGAAAGGCAAAACTAATTTTGTTTGTAATGTCGCAATGACTGTTTTGTACCTTTCACGGAAATGTCGATTTGGGGTTGAATGAAAATAAAGGCCAGGACTGGAGACATGTAATGCCCGATTGACTCAGCCTGTTCATTCCATTCAGTGATGTGCAGCTTGCACGACTAATCCCCTCTTCCGAGTTTAGTTCTTGCACAGGGTGTTAGCAGCACATCTCATGGGAGCATCAACAAGAGCCCGGAGACTAAAGCTTCAGGCACGAGCCGCAGCACTGGCTTGGCTTTGCTTTTGCCAGCAGAGCTTCAGGCAAAAGGAGAAGTTTTCAAACACAATATTTCTTTAGTGGTGGCTCAGCGTTGTTTTTGCCTCTTGGTAGCAAGGGGAAGCAGCCCGGGAACCACTGTGTCTAGAACAGTGATTCCCGGCTCCCCAGCTCTGCAGGGGTAACTGGTCTGGCTAGCCTTCCAGCTCGCTGCCCTAGGCCAGGGTGTCCCAGAGGAGGTTGCTGAGGGTGTAGCTCTGTATGCATGTCCTGTAGGCACTCTATTCACATGAGGCCCCGTGGGCAAGCTGCCCAGAAGGCAACAACACAAATACAACCAGCCACAAGGGTAGACATGGACATACAAAGGTTAAGGGAAAATAGCTGACTTAGCTACAGTCTCCCTAATTAAAAACCCAGGGCTCATTAGAGATTGTACACCTTTAACTGTGCTGGAAGGAACAGGGCTTAATGGCCCCTAGATCATCATATCAGAGTTTGTTGGCTTCCTGGTCACTTGTCTGGGGCTTGCAGGCTCCGTGGGGGTCGCACGGGTACCCGTTTGTCAGCAGTGGGAGTCATAAAATAAAATGACACAGCAAGTAGTTACCGTAGCCAGAGGAAAAGCCGTTCCCAAGGGCTGGTTTTTTATCGACATGGGAGAAATGACTTTGAGAATGAGAGGGGAACTAGCTGAGAAAGAGTGACCATGTGCAACGGCAAGGAATTGGAGGAGGGAGCAGGGCAGCACAAGGATATGAGATTTCAGGATAGCAGACTGGGGAATTAAGAAATCTAGTGAGGAGTGTGCACTGGGAGGAAGGATAAAAATCTACCACTTTAGAAAATGGCCAGCTAAAGAGTGTGCAGTGCTCAGATGCTCCAATAATGGGGGCCATAAAAGTACGTAAGACAAATAGAGCTTGAGCCTTGATGCTGCAGCAAAGAAGGCCTATGTCATTTTGGATTCCACATGTGGAGGGAGGCCGGGGCCTCCTTGCCCCCTCTGGGGCACTAGGAGTCTCTTGGGAAGCCACATTGTTGATTGTTGCTTGCACGCTCCCTTCTAAACTGTTAGATTTTAATACATCCTCCCATTGCACCTGGCCAGAATCCATCTCCTAATTCTTGCTGCTCAGCAATTCCAAAGCCTGGCTGGCCACGCAAAGTGAGGTCTAACACTCAACTTTGGCATTGCTAGTCTGTTTATCTTCACAACATCCCTGTGAGGGCAGGGCTGTGCTATTATCCCCACTGTATAGATGGGAACTTGGGGCCCAGAGAGACAAAGTGACTGAGGCCTTGTCCACAGTAAAGAAATTAAGTCAACCTAAGTTAGGCCCATGTACAGCCACCACAGTAATTACTGTGGTGATTCATGTCCACACTATGTCCCCCTGTCAGTGGTACATGTCCTCCCCAGGAGCACTTCCACCAACTTAGCTGTGTGGGGCATTGTGGGACACTGGAGCCCCCGGCCCAGGGATGTGTGGGTCAGGCTGTCAGCCCTGGGGGGCTGGGCTGGGCTGGGCTCCCACTGAGAGCCCCGTGCAGGGCTGACAGCCAAGAGGCGATGTAAGTAAGGCAGCGTCTACACAGACGTTGCGTCACCCTAATGACATCGACCTAAGCACTACGCCTCTCGCGGAGGGGCGTTATTAGGTCAGTGTAGTGGGCGACGGACATCAGCGGGAACAACGCTGTAGTGTAGACACGGATAGAGTTAGGTTGACGCAAGATGCCTTACGTCCACCTAACTGTAGTTCAGACCAAGCCCAAGGAAATCTGTGGGAAGAGCAGAAAACTAGACCTAGATCTCCCAAGTGGCCCCCTTAACCACTGCACCATCCTTCCTCTCAAAGGCGAGCTTCTGGCTAACATGCTGCTAGCTTCTAGCTAACATTATCAGCCCTCGGGCTCTTTCAAGATTCCAGCCTCCCAGGTGCTCCCTCCGGGTGAGTATGCCAAACATGAGCTGGCAGTGCAGGAAGGCACGAATACAATACTGGGCTGTGTGTCACCGGACAGGGAGAAGATAGCTCCCGACCTCACAGTATGTGGAATCTTGTGTTCAGGCCAGAGCCCCTCATTACTGGAAAGATGTTAGGATAGAGATATTCAGGCCTGTCCGTAAAGGCCCATACTCTAAGAATGTAGATGTGTTCTTATCACTTGGCTAGTCATAGAGGTATAAAAGAAAGAATCCAAGTCACTGTCTGCCGGTGTAAGGGCCTTCTCCTACTGTGACAGTCTGAGGCCCTGTGCTTAGGCTAAGATCTTTGGCTAAGCAGCAAAGGCAGCCATGAGCTGGGAAGCGACCGGTCACCTCCTCACATTGCAAACTAGTCACATTGAAATAAGGTGCTATTGGGCTGTTAGGGATACAATCCTGTCCTATCGCCTTCAGAGAAAGGGAAGTGCCTAGAAAATGTAAAAGGAAACTTAGTTTGAGAGCATCCTGTCTGGCAAGAACTCACTTATCAATAGCTGGGATGTGAAATCCTCACTTCTCTATTGTTTTGTCATTATAGTTCCCCTTTGCTATTAGAAAAGGAGTACTTGTGGCACCTTAGCGACTAACCAATTTATTTGAGCGTGAGCTTTCGTGAGCTACAGCTCAAATAAATTGGTTAGTCTCTAAGGTGCCACATGTACTCCTTTTCTTTTTGTGAATACAGACTAACACGGCTGTTACTCTGAAGCTTACAGAGAGCTTTTCTTTGGGTCTGGGAAAGGAACTCAAAGTATCACTGCTGAATTCAAGATTTGAGTAGATTGGTTAGCATAAGTAAACTCCTATTGAACGGTCCTTTGAAATAGATGTTACCTGCTTGTGCTAAACCATCTGTTCAAACCTTGTGACACTTTGAGTTAGTTTTCCAGACCTGAAGAAGAGCTCTGTGTAAGCCGCTAACTCAGGAGCAGAGGGAGGCCCAAGGAACCAGGAGGGGCCGCCAGGCCAGTTACTGTTTCCCAGGGAGTGCAATGCCCCACTGTGCCCGGATAGCCCCGGGGGGCGTGAGGCAGGGCGGCGTCCCAGCTCCCTGCACCCCGGCCCAGGGACTCTCCCCGCAGGTGCACGGCTGCACTCGGGCCCAGGAGCCCCTGAGTCACGCTGGGTGGCCAAGCCCCGGGTTTGCGCATGGACCCGTAGACCAGTTCCTGGGGCTCAGGGCCCAGCTTCCGCCCCGGGACAGGTCGGGGAGGGGAGCGATCCTGGCTCCTCTCCTTCCGTGCCCTGGGTGGGACAGGCTGAGCTTGAAAGGAGGGGCTAGAGGTGAAAGTAAGAGGGTACGCCCCGGTAGGGCCTACCAGCAAGAGCAGCCCGGCTTCCCCGGGGGGCAATTTAAAGGGCCTGGGGCTCCCAGCAGTGGCTGGAGCCCCAGGCCCTTTAAATTGCCTCCAGACCCCGGCTGCTGGAGCCCTGGGGGAGCGGCTGCGGGGCTCCGGCGGCTATTTAAAGGGACCGGGCGCCCCTGCTTCTACCACCCAGGCCCTTTAAATAGCCGCCGGAGCCCCGGGCTGCTGCTACCCTGGTGGGGGAGGGGAAGGGGGGGCACTTACCTCACAGGGTGGGCTGGCTCTGACCCTCCTCAGCCCCGCCCCTTTCGCCCGAGGCCCCGCCCCTTCTGGGGTCCAGAGCTCGCCCCAACACACCGGTAAGTCACTCCACTTACTTTCAGGCCTGGCCCCTGTGGGGTCTCGCTGGGCCCGTGTCGGCGGGGAACAGCGCAGCCAGCCGCGGGGAGCTACTCGGCAGCGGGGCCAGCCCCGGCGGGCGGAGACTCTCCATGGAGACCCGGCCCCTTTGCCGGGCCACGTGCGCCGGCTCCGGGGTTTAGCCCCAACCCAGCGGGGGGGGGGCTGTTGCCCTCTGGCTGCCCCCCCCCCGGGCTGCGTCCTCTGTGTGCCATCGGGACCGCCTGGGGCGAGCAGCTCCGCCCCCTCCCCTTGCACCCCCATCTCCGCCCCGCCCAGGAACAGCAGGGGCAGCCTGAGCGCAGAGCTGTGCCGGGGAATCTCATTTCCATATAGCCACGGTGCATTGCGTGCGGGGAAGCAAGTCCCTGGCCAAGGGGCTGATTTTGCTCCCAATGTCCCCGATTGCGACGATCAAACCCGGGATTTAAATCGGTTCAATTAAATCCCCCCCGCGCCCACCCCCTGCGCCCACCCTCCGTGCCCTGCGCCCACCCTCCGTGCCCTGCGCCCTGCACCCACCCCCTGCGCCCACCCTCCGTGCCCTGCACCCCCTGCACCCACGCCCTGCACCCCCTGTGTGCACGCCCCGCGCCCACCCCCTGCACCCATCCCCCGCGCCCACCCCCTGCGCCCTGCACCCGCCCCCTGCACCCATCCCCCGCGCCCTGCGCCCCCTGCACCCACGCCCTGCACCCCCTGTGTGCACGCCCTGCGCCCACCCCCCGCCCCCCGCGCCCTGCACCCGCCCCCTGCACCCATCCCCCGCGCCCTGCGCCCACCCCCTGCGCCCACCCTCCGTGCCCTGCGCCCCCTGTGCCCACCCCCTGCACCCGCCCCCTGCGCCCTGCAGGCTTCACCTGGGCGCCCGCGCGCCCCCTCCCGGCTGCTGGGAGCGAGGCTCGTCCCGGGGCGGGTCCCCTCGGTGGCTCTGAGCTCGATTGCTCAGTGGAGCGGCCGCTCGGCGCTGGATTGAGCGGCCTGGGCCCTCGCGCCGCGGCAGGTAGGTGCGGGCCGGGTGCAGGGGACTGGCGGGGGGGGGAGCCCCCCCCCTCGGGCTGACCCCGGGGCTCGTGCTGGAGCTCGGCTCGGGGGGGGTCGCTGCGGCGCGGCCCCCCCCCCCCGGAGACCAGCCGAGCGCGTCTCCCGCCAGGCGGGTTCCCGAGACCCCCCCCCGGCACTCGCCCCCCCCGGGGGCCCGGCCCTGCCCCGCCCCCCTCCCGCCGCTCGGGGACCGGCCCCGCCCCGCTCTAGGGCGGAGCCCCCCCGTCCAGCTGCGGGCCCCGGCCCCGGCCCCGCAGAGCCACACGCCGCGGGGGCGGCGCCTGTAGGGCCCCGGGGGGGGCAGGGACCGACCGGCGGCCCCGGGAGGGGGGCGGCGCCTGTACATCCCGGGGGGGGGGGCACGCGTACATGCCTGGGGGGGGGCGCGGCCCCGGGGGGGGGCACATGTACGTGCCTGGGGGGGGGCGCGGCCCCGGGGGGGGCCACATGTACATGCCTGGGGGGGGCACACGTACCTGCGGCCCGGGGGGGGCACATGTACATGCCTGGGGGGGGCGCGGCCCCAGGGGGGGGCACATGTACATGCCTGGGGGGGGCGCGGCCCCGGGGGGGGCACGTGTACATGCCTGGGGGGGGCACACGTACCTGCGGCCCGGGGGGGGCACGTGTACATGCCTGGGGGGGGCGCGGCCCCAGGGGGGGCACGTGTACATGCCTGGGGGGGGCGCGGCCCCAGGGGGGGCACGTGTACATGCCTGGGGGGGGCGCGGCCCCAGGGGGGGGCACATGTACATGCCTGGGGGGGGCACACGTACCTGCGGCCCGGGAGGGCGTTGTGCACATGTGGGGACGGTGCACCTAGGTGGGCAGGCAGGAGTCCGGGTGGGGGTCGGGGTGTCCCCGGGGGGGTCAGCGAGGGGCATGGGGGGGCTGTCGGGAGCTGGGGAGCAGGGTCTCGGCCCGGGCAGGGCCGCTGGCCGCATTGTGCCCTCGCCCCTCTGGCCGCGCCTGCCCCAGGGGGCTCCCGGGTCCCTGCCAGCTGGAGACGCTGCCCTATTCTCCGCAGTGCCCCCAGGAGTCCGTGGGCCCCATCCGTCCGCCATGGGGCTCCTGTCGGACCCGTACCGCAGGCGGGCGCTGTCCCGGCTCATCCTCCGCCTCAACACCCCGCTCTGGTGAGTGCCCGGCCCCTGGCTTCCTGGGCTCCCTGCCGCAGGCTCTGTGGGGAGCTCTCTCTGTTTCCTCCCATCCCCACGCTCTGCTCTCTCCTTCCGTCCCTCTTCTCCTCTCCCTCGGGGCCACCCGTCAGCAGGGCGGGAAGTGGCGCCCGCACGATCTCCCCCAGGGCCTGGACACTGCCCTCCTTGCCCTAGGAGTCCAGGGATGGGGGCCAGGCATTGAGCCAGCGTTGCCTGCCTGGCAGTGCCAAGTGCTGCACCCCAGAGAGGGAGGGAGCCTAGCTGGGGCTCAAAGCCGTGGCCCCCACGTGCACAGATATCCTCCCTGTTAGACCTGACCCCTTCTCTCATGGGGCAATGGGGCCGGGGCAGGGAGTGGGGAGGGGAGCGGAGGGGAGCAGCCTGGGGTCTTCACCCCCTTGTGTTTCCTGTCTGCAGCATTCTCAGCTACCTGGCTGGACTGGGCTGGTTCTTGGGCCTGGCCTCCCCACCCTTCACCCTGCGCTCATACATGTCAGAGAACGCCATGGGCTCCACCATGGTGGAGGAGCAGTTCGTGTTTGGCGAGAGGGCACTCTCCTACGCCCGTGAGTTCGCTGGCCACAAGAAGAAGGTGGGGTGAGTTCAAGCCGCCAGTAGTCGGGGGAGCCCTGGCCAGGGTACAGGCCAAGCACTTCTCCGAAGGCCCCAGGCCAGCAGGGGAGGAAGGGTGGCACCCCGTGCCAGCTGCCTTTGTAATACACAGGAGTGTCCTGCCAGGGCCCAGCCTGCAGTACTCAAGGCAGGTGAACTGTATGCTGGGAGTTGTAGTCTCTAGGTGCTAATGGAGGGGGTGGCTCCGCAGGGCCCTGCAGTTTGCTCTCCTTGTGCATTGGCTGGTGTATCTCACTCTGCAAGGCAGGGCAGTGGCACTGTGCTAGGTGGCACTGGGCAAGTCTGTGCCTGTGGGTGGGTAGAGTGTGGCCCTGGGCTCTGAGAAGGACAATCTGGGGTTCGCTATGCGCGCTGGGCTCTAGCGTTACCCGTCCCCCCGGGCAAGAGGGCCCCGTTCCGGCCCATCATGCTTCCTGTCTCCTTTCCCAGGGGGATCCCCGTGGCCTGGCTGGAGAAGACAATGTGGAACCTGGGCCTGGAGGTTTATAAGCAGCCCTTCTCCCGCACTCTGCCCTTCCCCGACGAGACACGCGAAAGATACGTACGTGCCAGGCTGGGACCGCAGTCCCTGGGAGCTGCCCCATCTCTGTCCTGGGGGTAGGGCACAGATGAGCTGCAGGCACTGGGGGTTGGGGAGTTTCCCCCCTGGGCTGGGGGTTGGTGCAAAGGGACAGATGCAGCCCCTACGCCCCGTGGGCTAGCACCTCTCCACAGAGCTCTGGGGCTTCTCGCAGGATCCTGGCCCTTCCTCATCTCCATACCATGTGTGCTGATCCAGCAGGTCTGCTTCACAGAAAAGGGGTAGCAGAACTGAGGGGCTGACAGCACTTGAGGGGCCAGGGCCAGTCACTGGGCAAAAGGCAGGAGCTGAACAAGCTCGCTGCATGCAGCTCTGCACCCAGTCGCAACCCACAGCCTCTGCTATCCCAGTGCTGGGCTCCCCCCACCTCAATCCCAACCCGAGCCCCCTGCTATCCCTGCCATGGACTTCCCCCCTGCCGCCAGTTGCTGGTGCTCCTCAGCCCCCTGCCCCCCCCCATTCTGGGTCCCTCCTCAGCAGACACCACGATGCTGTGTTTGGCTCTGGGGTGGGAAGAAGCCCCTTCCAGGGCCTGGCTCCCTGCAAAGCCCACTTCTTTTGTGGGTGGGGCTTGGTTCCACTGTCCTGCTGAGCCCTGGTTCCCTCCCTGCAGATGGTGAAGGGTACGAATGTGTACGGGATCCTGCGGGCACCACGTGCGGCCAGCACAGAGTCCTTGGTCCTGAGCGTGCCCTGTAGCATGGGGCAGCACAACAACCAGGCCGTGGGGCTCATGCTGGCCTTGGCTTCCTACTTCCGGGGTAAGTGAGTACATGCCTGGGGGGTGGGGCCTGTGGGAGTGGCAGGGAGGTGCTGAGTCAGGTGCACCTGAGAGTGGCTTGCTGCTCAACAGTGCATGGGCCAGGCCTTTGTGTGACCTGGTGACGGAGGTCCTGTGGCCCAGGAATCTGGTGGGGTTCCTAGGGCTATATCAGGCTCCCGGGCAGGGCGAGGGGGGTTCCTGGGGTTATATCAGGCTCCCGGGCAGGGCGAGGGGGGTTCCCGGGACTGTATTGGGCTCCCCCATGGCCTGACGAGAGGGTTCCCTGGCCCATATCGGGGTCCCTCCCACCCCTGGCCCAGTGAGGGGCTTCCTGGGGCTGCATTCCCCCCGGCCTGGTGAGGAGGGTTCCTGGGGCTGTCAGGCTGTTCAAAACAGACTCTCATGTCTCAGCCCCTCCCCTTGGCATCTGTGCAGTGTGTAGAGCACGGAGGCCTCTGCCCTGTTCACAGACGCCCGGGGGCCCGGCTGCAGGTAAGTGGCGGGTTCCTCCTGGGGCTGCTTCAGGCCAATCGCCCTGTGCAGGACGGGGTGTGTGGCTGACTAGGCTGTAGTCCCCAGGCATCTGCTGACACGGGCCCCGCCGTGGTGCATACTGCTCCCTGGGGCCGGCTGGCCTGGCCCTCGCTGACACGGGCAGTGCTTGTCTGCTTGCAGGTCAGATTTACTGGGCCAAGGACATCATCTTCCTGGTGAACGAGCACGACCTGATCGGCATGGAGGCCTGGCTGGAGGCCTACCACGATGTCAACGTCACCGGTGAGGCCAGAGGAGCTGTGGGGGCAGGGCTGGGTGGGGCGCAGCAGGGGGGCAGGAGGGCCCTGGGCTAGAGTGCAGCACTCTGGTGAGTCGCAGCCAAACACTGCTCTGAGGGGCTGTTTCCAAACCGGGGAGCTGGCCGGGGCTTTCTCCCCGCAAGCTGGGTTCTGGGCAGTGGGGGCTGCCTGGTCTGAGCTGCTGCTGTGCTGGCAGAGGTGCTCTCCTCGGGGATGCTGGGCCGGGCCGGAGCCATCCAGGCGGCTGTCTCGCTGGAGCTGAGCAGCGACGTCATCACCAGCTTCGATGTGGCCGTGGAGGGGCTGAACGGGCAGCTGCCCAACCTGGACCTGGTCAACCTCTTCTACGCCTTCTGCCAGAAGAACGGGCTGCTGTGCACCATCCAGGGCAAGGTGAGAGTTGGGGGTGGGGAGCCCAGCACCATGCATGTCAAGGGGGTGGGGGGTGTTCCTGGCACCATCAGGGCAAGGAGGCAGGGGCGGCACTATCCAGGGCATAGTGAGATTGGGGGTGGGGGGAGTGTTCACAGCCAGACTCCTCTCCCTGCTGGTTTCTCCTGACCCCCTCCCCCGCTTTCCCAATTGCACCCCCGGCCAGGCTCCTTGGCTGTCGGGGCAGGGGTGGGGTGGACTGCATGGGGGGGCAGGGGGCAGGCCCTGATGTCTCTGCCCTGCAGCTGCAGCGCACGGACTGGGACACGCTGCCGGCCTATGTGCATAGCCTGCAGACCCTGCTGCTCATGGTGCTGAAGCAGGGCTCCGGCCGGCCCCAGGGCGACCATGGCCTCTTCCTGCGCTACCATATCGAGGCCATCACTGTGCGTGGCATCAACAGCTTCCGGCAGTACAAGTACGACATGGGCACCGTGGGCAAGTGAGTAACACCCCTGAGGGCAGGGGCCCCTGCTCCCCCAGTAGGCAAGAGCCGGGACGGAGGGGCTGGCCTGGGCAGCAGGGGCGCTGCGGGTCAGGACTGAGGAGCACCAGCTGGGCTGGGGGATGGAGGGAGCCCAGGGTTGGGATGGCCGAGGGGCTGTGGATCAGGACTGAGGGCTCTTGGCAGAGCCAAGGCCTGGGGAGCCTAGGGGAATGCTGGTCTAGCTCAGTGTGGGGACCGGCCAGGGATGGGACTGAGAGGCTGTGCCCCCCGTTCTCCCACACTGCCACCCCTGGGCGAGGACGGTGCCAGCATCCACCCTGCTGAGGGCCTGCCCCGCAGGACGCTGGAGGGGATGTTCCGCAAGCTGAACAACCTGCTGGAGCGCTTGCACCAGTCCTACTTCTTCTACCTGCTGCCCTCGCTCGCACGCTTCGTCTCCATCGGCGTCTACATGCCGGCCGTCGGTGGCCTCGTCCTCGTCCTCGTCCTCAAGATATCCCCGGTGCCGCAGCTGCAGGGGGAGTGGGAGAGCTCTGGGCTGCAGCAGGGTCAGGCCTAGGGACGGGGGCGCAGGTGGAGTCTCTGCTCAGACTCAGGTTGGGGAGGAGCCGGCATTTTCCACGAGGCCGCTGAACTGCGCAGCCCTGCCTGATGGGGGGAGGGGGCGCGTTCCCCAGGCAGGCAGGAGGGGACCCCTCACCACTCTGCAGTGCCCCCTCTCCACAGCCTGGGTCCCGGTGAGGAGCTCGCTCTGGGAGGCAGGGGCTGCGCCTGTCTCTGGGGAGCAGGGATCTGCCCGTGGCTGGGTGAGGGTCGGCGCAGGGGCCCGGTGGATCAGGGGGTGCTGTGTGGTTGGTTTCCTTGACTCTGCCCCACGCCCTCGACCTGTGGATGAAGCTGAGTAAATGTGATGCGGGTGCCGAGGAGCCGCTCTGCGATGGAGACAAGGGTGCTGCCCACGCTGCCGCCGAGGTGAGGGGTTGCAGGGCCCTGCCCTGGCCGCTCCTGGAGCTCTCCAGGCCCAAGGGCAGCTACTGCCTTCCTCCCCTATCCCCCATGGACTCCCCCGCCGTGGGTTCTCAGGTTCCTGGCCATCTAAAGGACGTCTATGGTACCTGCTACCGCAGTATGCAAGCGCCTCCCAATCTTTACCCTCATCACCCTGCGCAGATCAGGACCGGGAACCTGCCCAGGGTCCCCAGGGCATCTGGGGCAGGGCAGAGAGCTCCTAAGTCAAGCGATCACCCCACTGGGCCGCCCTGCTGTGTAACCCTCCCCACCACAGCTCCTGCCCCTTGGTTCGATGGGCCCAGCCCCTCAGGAGATGCCGCTTTGGGGCTGGGCTTGAAGTTGCCCAGGGCCCTTTCCCCAGGGCAGGGAGGAAGATTTGGGGTCCCCTTTGCCCCAGAAACTGGGATTCCTCCAAGGCTGAGGCCTGATGGGGTTGGCTCTGGCCCTGGTTCAGCTGCCCCTGCTTAGCTTCCTCCCTTCCCCGCCCCACAGGAGTCGCGGCCTGGCCTGCTCACCCTGGTGCCACCTCTGCTGATCTGCCATGCCACAGGCCTCACCCTCTACTTCCTGCCTGTGCTGGGCCAGCACGTGGCCACCCAGCACTTCCCCGTCTCGGAGTCGGAGGCCGTGGTGCTGACGGTCACGGCCGTCTACGTGGCCGGGCTGGCGTTGCCACACAACACGCCCAGGTACGTGCGGGTCCCGGCAGGGAAAGGCAGGGCGATGCGACTCTCCCCCAGCAGGGGGCGCTGTGGGGAGCAGGGCACTGGCTGTGGGAGCCTGTCCCGGGGGGGCCCCTATGACATTCTCCAGGGTACAGTCTGGACTGCTGAACAGCTGTCCCCCCTCAGTTCTCCAGCCTGGGGTGCCTTTTACACCGCCACTCCTGGTCTGCCCACACAGCCTCCAGCATGTAAACTCACTCCCCGCTGAGTTACATGAGTGCTCTAGCCAGCCACTCCTGAATTTTATATAACAGAACAACACCAGCAAATTCCCAGTCCCAGACTTTCCCCACAAATGTGCGTCTTGTACTGCCCAGCTCTTTACTCCTAGACAATACAAGCTCATAGAAAGTCTGTCATTTCATTAATAGAAAATGATATGCACAAATCCTGCTATCTCAAATGGAGTACCCCAGACACTTCAGTACAAGCACACACTGGTTTAGATAAAACAATAACACACGTTTATTAACTACAGAAAGATTTTAAGTGATGAGGGATAAAAGTCAGAACTGGTTACAAAGAAATAAGATACCTAACTTAGCAAGCTATGCAAACTTAAAGCAAAAGGTTTTCTCTCACTATGTGTTCTAGCAATCTTACAGCCAGGATCTAGCTCCAGTCCAGTGATGCTTCCTTTGTCTTTCAGGTGTTGTTGGTGCTGTGAGTAGAGATGAAGGGAGAGATAATCTGGGGAGTTTGTTCCCCTTTCTTACAGCAATTCTCTTCTTTGAGAATCCTCTCCAGCTGGGGTCCAGGTGGCCAAGTCCCTGGGATGGGAGCTTCCAGCTGTGTCTGTGCCAAGATGTAAATTTCTCACTCACACCCTTTTTCCTGACAAAGAATGCCTGCTTAGCCAGGTGATAGTCCATTGGATTTTGTTGACACCTGACTGAGGCATCAGTTGGCCTTTTATCTTTGAGGAACTGGTTTGTGCCTGCTTTTTTAAATTTGGAGCGTGTCTCAGCAATGTCATACAGTAGAATTTTATAATCAGACTTTATATAAATGACTGCCTAGCAAGGAGTACTGCAGAAAGGGATCTGGGGGACACAGTGGATCACAAACTAAAAACAAGTACTCCTTTTCTTTTTGCGAATACAGACTAACACGGCTGTTCCTCTGAAACTAAATATGAGTCAATAGTGTCACACTGTTGCAAAAAAAAAAAAGCAAATGTCATTTTGGGCTGTATTAGCAGGAGTGTTGTAAGCAAGACACAAAACGTAATTCTTCTGCTCTATTCTGCATTGATTAGGCCTCAGCTGGAGTATTATGTCCAGTTCTGGGCGTCACATTTCAGGAAAGATGGGGACAAATTGGAGAAAGTTTAGAGAAGAGCAACAAAAATGATTAAAGGTCTAGAAAACATGACCTCTGAGGGAAGACTGAAAAACTGGGTTTGTTTAGTCTGGAGAGAAGAGAAGACTGAGGGGGGACAAGAGTTTTCAAAAACGCAAAAGGTTGTTACAAGGAGGAGGGAGAAAAATTGTTCTATCCTCGGAGGTTAAGGAGAGGAAGCAATGGACTTAAATTGCAACAAGAGGGGTTTAGGTTGGACATTAGGAAAAACTTCCTAACTGTCAGGGTGATTAAGCACTAGAATAAATTGCCTAGGGAGGTTGTGGAATCTCTGTCATTGGAGATTTTTAAGACCTTGTCTACACTTACCCAAGGATCAACGCTGCGGCAATCGATGCATCAGCAGTCAATTTAGCGGGTCTAGTGAAGACCCACTAAATCAGGGGCGGGCAAACTTTTTGGCCTGAGGGCCACATCGGGTTTCAGAAATTGTATGGACGGACAGTTGGGGAGGCTGTGCCTCCCCAGACAGCCAGGCATGGCCTGACTCCTGTTCCCTGACGGCCTCCTGCCCCTATTCAACCGCCCCTTCTCCCTGACCGCCATCGGACCCCCCGCCCCTAACTGCCCCCCACTGCCCCGTCCAACCCCCCCCTTCCTGACTGCGCCCCCCCCGGACCTCTGCCCCATCCAAACACCCCTTCTCCCTGTCCCCTGACTGCCCCCTGCCGCCCCATCCAACCCCTCCTCTCATTCCTGACTGTCCCGCAGGGACCCCTGCCCCATCCAACCACCCCTTCTCCCTGACTGCCCCCCGGAACCCCTGCCCCCATTCAACCCCCTTGTTCCCCGCCCACTGATCGCCCCGACCCCTATCCACCCCCTGGCCTCTGACCACCTCCCAAACTCCCCTGCCCTCTATCCAACCCCGCTCCCTGCCCCCTTACCATGCTGCCTGGAGCACTAGGACAGGCAGCTGCGCCACCCAGCTGGAGCCAGCCGCGCAGCACAGAGACCGGGTCAGGCCGGGCTCTGTAGCTGCACTGCCCCAGGAGCTCACAGCTCCCCCGCCCAGAGCATCGTGTTGGGGGTGCAGTGAGCTGAGGCTGCAGGGGAGGGGGAACAGCGGAGAAGGGGCTGGGGGCTAGCCTCCCCAGCCAGGAGCTCAGGGGCCAGGCAGAAAGGGCCCGCAGGCCGTAGTTTGCCCACCTCTGTGTTAAATCGACCGCCGATCACTCTCTGGTTGACTCCTGTACTCCACCTGATGGAGAAGGGTAAAGGGGAGTTGATGGGAGAGAGTGTCTCGTCAATGTTGCGTAATGTGGACCCTGCAGTAAGTAGATCTAAGCTACATTGATTTGAGTTACGCTATTCACATAACTCAAATTGCGTAGCTTAGATTGACTTTTCCCTTTAGTGTTGACAAGGCCTAAGAGCAGGTTGGACAAACACCTAGACCATCCCTGACAGGTAATACGCAGTCCTGCTGTGAGTGCAGGGGACTGGACTAGATGACCTCTCAAGGTCCCTTCCAATTCCATGATTCTATGAACTTTACCTACAATGTTGCCACACATTTTACCGGGACAATAAAGATCAGCACATGATGAGTTTTCACAATACCTCATAAGGCATGCTTTATACAGAATTGTGTAAAAAGGGTGAACATAGCGCCCTGTGACAGTCTATAGAAAATGGTACCTTTGGTTCTCTGCTGTTTCTCAGCCCTGGCCAGAGCGGGGGCTAGGCAGGTGTCTGTGGGGCCTGACAGTCATTTCTCTGCTCTGCAGGGTGCTGACTGGCTGTGGGAGTGAACGCGGCTGGATGACCCTGAAGCTTCTGTCCCTGCTGTACCTGGCAATGCAGCTGGGCTGCATTGCCCTTATTAACTTCTCCCTGGGCTTCCTCCTGGCTGTCACCATGGTGCCCGTTGCAGCCATCGTCCAGCCCAAAGGCCCCAAGTAAGTGGCACCTGTGCATTTCCCATGGCATCCAGTGAGGCGGCCCAAGGTCACCTGAGCCAGGCCTGTCCATGAGTGGCCGGGGCTCCATGGCCAGTCTCATCCTTGGTGGGCTCGCTCTGCAGGTGCCAGGATCCTTATTCTTTATCTTTTATTCTTGCCAGTAAGTTAAAGAAGTATGGGCTGGATGAACGGACTATAAGGTGGATAGAAAGCTGGCTAGATTGTCGGGCTCAACTGGTAGTGATCAATGGCTCCATGTCTAGTTGGCAGCTGGTATCAAGTGGAGTGCCCCAAGGGTCGGTCCTCGGGCCGGTTTTGTTCAATATCTTCATAAATGATCTGGAGGATGGTGTGGATTGCACTCTCAGCAAGTTTGCAGATGACACTAAACTGGAAGGAGAGGTAGATACGCTGGAGGGTAGGGATAGGATACAGAGGGACCTAGACATATTAGAGGATTGGGCCAAAAGAAATCTGATGAGGTTCAACAAGGACAAGTGCAGAGTCCTGCACTTAGGACGGAAGAACCCCATGCACCGCTACAGACTAGGGACCGAATGGCTCGGCAGCAGTTCTGCAGAGAAGGACCTAGGGGTTACAGTGGACGAGAAGCTGGATAGGAGTCAACAGTGTGCCCTTGTTGCCAAGAAGGCCAATGGCATTTTGGGTTGTATATGTAGGGACATTGCCAGCAGATCGAGGGACGTGAGTGTTCCCCTCTATTCGGCATTGGTGAGGCCTCATCTGGAGTACTGTGTCCAGTTTTGGGCCCCACACTACAAGAAGGATGTGGAAAAATTGGAGAGAGTCCAGCGGAGGGCAACAAAAATGATTAGGGGACTGGAACAGATGACTTATGAGGAGAGGCTGAGGGAGCTGGGATTGTTTAGCCTGCAGAAGAGAAGAATGAGGGGGGATTTGATAGCTGCTTTCAACTACCTGAGAAGTGGTTCCAAAGAGGATAGTTCTAGACTATTCTCAGTGATAGAAGATGACAGGACAAGGAGTAATGGTCTCAAGTTGCAGTGGGGGAGGTTTAGGTTGGATATTAGGAAAATTTTTTTCACTAAGAGGGTGGTGAAACACTGGAATGGGTTCCCTAGGGAGGTGGTGGAATCTCCTTCCTTAGAAGTTTTTAAGGTCAGGCTTAACAAAGCCCTGGCTGGGATGATTTAGTTGGGGATTGGTCCTGCTTTGAGCAGGGGATTGGACTAGATGACCTCCTGAGGTCCCTTCCAACCCTGATATTCTATGATCCTTGCTTGGGTACAGGCAGGGTGCCTTGAGAGCCAACAGCCAGTCCAAGGGATGGGCTGGAAATCCCCTCCCCAACCAGGGACCAGGCCCATATGCTGGTATTGGTAATCTGTCTACCACCAGCCTCTCCCAGCATGGGGAGCTGTAGGCATAGGCGTTCCCTGCTCCTCCATCCTCTCAGAGCACCCCCTGCTCAGGGGACTAGGGCAGGAGCACTGGGAGTTGTTGGGGAGCTCCTGGCCATTCCAGCCCCAGCCTCTCCCAGCAGGGGGCGCTGTAGGGAGTGGGGCAGGAGTGCTGGGATTTGCCCCTTTTCAGCCCAGCCCTGCTGGCTGGTGCGCCCCAGGCTGCCCCACTCTGATCCCTGCCTGCGTCTGTCTCCCAGGTATCTGTATGCAGTGCTACTGGTCCTGGTCACTCCAGCTGTCACCCTCCTACTCAGCATCGTCCTGTACCAGGAGCTGATCGAGTACCCCGTCTCGGCGCTGGAGTGCTGGCAGCTCTTCCTGCAGGCTGTGTCTGAGGGCCTGCTGGACCACTACCTCTACGGCTCCATAGTCTTTCCCTTCATCGCCCTCTTCGTCTACCCCTGCTGGCTGCTGCTCTGGAATGTGCTCTTCTGGAAGTAGCTGGGCCCCTCTGCCTGGCCCTATGTCTCCTGGGGGAGGAGGCTGCTGACTGGGCCCCCGCCTGGCAACTGGATCCCAGGATCTGGGTCTTGCCCTGGAGCCATCCCATGTTCTCAGGCTGGAGCCTTGCACCTTTGTTCTGGAGGGAGAAGGCTGTTCTGGGGCCTGCAGCAGGAGTCAGTTCCCCTCCCTTGTGCTCAGTGGCCTCAAGAGGGCCTGGGGTGCCCACTGCCTGCATTCCACTGAACTCAGCTGTCCTTGGGCTTCGCATGCTGGGACCTTTGCCTTCGGGGGGCATCTGCCAGCTGGTGCACGGGGGAGGGGACACGGCACCGGGCTGCGGGCATGGGAGCAGGGATGCTTTGGCCTTGCTTGTTCCCACAGACAGAAGGCAGATGGGGGGGGCTTAGGCTGGGAGAAGCAGGAGGCAGTACTGGAGAGGCAGGTCCCCTTGAGTCCACATAGGTATGGGAGTGGAGGGTGCTCCCCACACTTCCTCATGCATGGGCTGGATATGCCTTCCTCAGCATTGGGGGAGGAGTGGGGCATTCAGGTTTGCACACTCCTCCACTGTATACAGGTGGGCCAGGCCCCCACAGCAGCCAGCAGACTGGGCTGGGGGAATCCACAGGGATTGGAAAGGCAAGTGTGTGCCAGGAGTGTTCATCTTTGTAATAAAATAAGAAGAAAAGCCTTTGGCAAGTGTGGTGAGGGTGGTTCATAGCTGGTGCTGGCGCCACCTACAGGCCTCCATCGTTGGGCTGGGTCCTGACTAACTGTAGGTAAATAAGATGATCCAGCCTTGGGGAGCTTACGAGTTAGGAAGGGAGCTGCTCAGCAAGGGGGGAGATAGTCCAATTCCGCGTACACTGCAAGTGAGGGGTAGGGGGTTAGGACAGCAACGCTAGCTCTCCCCATCTGGCACGTGACAGCAGCATGGCAGAGGCAGACCTTGGAAGGACAGGTCAGGGAGGGGGGTTCCTGCAGGAGGTCAGGCAGAAGGCAGGGAGGTGGTTGTGGAGGTCTTGTGTCAGCAGAGGAGGCCGGGCCAGATGCAGTGAGAGACGTGGGGTGAAGTCAAGTTTAGGGGGCAGCCCAATTTACACTGCAAATCAACATCCCCCATGAAGCCACTGCTGTGGTGGTCCGAATGCAGCAACACCAATCTCTGTGCCCACCTCCTCTGTGCCTGGCTGTGAACCAGGTCCATGCGGGGGAGTACAGGCCCCCCCTTCCGATGTTCAGAGCTTTCAAGGGCATTGGCCCCCTCTCCTCAGAGGACACCTTTCCCCCTGCTGCTGTGGCCTTCCCCCACCCTGGAACTGCTGGCTGCGAGGGGGAGGTTTCATGAGTGCAGGAGCCAGAACTTGCCCCGGAGTTGAAGCGAGGGAGTGGGCTTCTCCCCAAGCCTCGGCTACACTGAGAACTCAAGTCGACCTCGAGTTGGTCAACTTACAGCCACTGCAGTTCGTGTGCGCACTGATGGTCTGTCGGGTGCCTGTCTGCACCTGGCGTGAGGGGGCAGTGTGGGGATGAGACCCACGGCTCGCAGCTTTCCCCCCCCTCCCCCGGAGCCTGGCTATCCCCCCCCCCCCCTGGCTGGCAGCTCCCCCCGGCTCATAGCTCTCCTCCTACTGTCCCGGGAGCCTGGCTCCGCCCCCCGGAGCCTGGCTATCCCCCCCAGCTTGCAGCTCTCCTCCCCAGAGCCTGGCTATCCCCCCGACTGGCAGCTCCCCCCCCCCCCGGCTCATAGCTCTCCTCCTACTGTCCCAGGAGCCAGAGGAACAGCCGTGTTAGTCTGTATTCGCAAAAAGAAGAGGAGGACTTGTGGCACCTTAGAGACTAACCAGTTTATTTGAGCATAAGCTTTCGTGAGCTACAGCTCACTTCATCAGGAGCCTGGCTCCGCCCCCCTCCCCCCCAGAGCCTGGCTATCCCCCCCGACTGGCAGCTCTCTCCCCCCCCTCCCCGCTCATAGCTCTCCTCCTACTGTCCCAGGAGCCTGGCTCCGCCCCCCAGAGCCTGGCTATCCCCCCCAGCTCGCAGCTCCCCCCCCCGGAGCCTGGCTATCCCCCCCAGCTCGCAGCTCCCCCCCCCCCCCGGAGCCTGGCTATCCACCCAGCTCGCAGCTCCCCCCCCCCGGAGCCTGGCTATCCCCCCAGCTCGCAGCTCCCCCCCCCCCCCCCCCCGGAGCCTGGCTATCCCCCCCAGCTCGCAGCCTGGCTATCCCCCCCAGCTCGCAGCTCCCCCCCCCCCCGGAGCCTGGCTATCCCCCCCAGCTCGCAGCTCCCCCCCCCCCGGAGCCTGGCTATCCCCCCCAGCTCGCAGCTCCCCCCCCCCCCCGGAGCCTGGCTATCCCCCCCAGCTCGCAGCTCCCCCCCCCCCCCCGGAGCCTGGCTATCCCCCCCAGCTCGCAGCTCCCCCCCCCCCCCCCGAGCCTGGCTATCCCCCCCAGCTCGCAGCTCCCCCCCCCCCGGAGCCTGGCTATCCCCCCCAGCTCGCAGCTCCCCCCCCCACCCCCCGGAGCCTGGCTCCCCCCCCCCCGAGCCTGGCTATCCCCCCCAGCTCGCAGCTCCCCCCCCCCGGAGCCTGGCTCCCCCCCCCCGGAGCCTGGCTATCCCCCCCAGCTCGCAGCCCCCCCCCCGGAGCCTGGCTCCCCCCCCCCGAGCCTGGCTATCCCCCCCAGCTCGCAGCTCCCCCCCCCCCGGAGCCTGGCTCCCCCCCCCCGCAGCTCCGCGCTCGCCCCCGGGCTCCCCAGCGGGGCAGCCCCTGGAATCTCCCCTCCCTGCCCGGAGCGGGGGCCGGGGCCTGGGGCAGGGAGCCGGGCGGGGAGGCCCGAGGACTCTGCTGGGGGGGCCGGGCCCCGATCGGCGCGGAGGGGGAAGGGCTGGGGGGGCGGAGTCCCATGGGGTGGGGGCGTGGCGCGACCGGGCCCAGCGCTGCCGCGAGGCTATGACCCCATGACCTCCAGCGCGGGGGCTGTTTCCGGTGGGGGCGGTGCTTCCGGCTCGGCGTCGCGATCCACGTGACCGGATATCAGTTGTGCCCAGAGGCGCTGCAAGCTCCGCCCTTTCCGCGTTTCCTGCCGAGCCCCGTCCCCTCCCCACTCGGCCGCCGTAGACCCGGCCCGCGCGGTGCACCCTGGGAAGGAGGCGGACCCCGGCTCCTCTCCAAGATGGCGGCGCTGTCGGCGGCGCGGTGCCTGGTGCTGCGGACCCGGGGCGGCTCCCTGCTGCCGCCGCCACCCGGGCCCCGCCTGCGGCCCCCCCAGGTGAGACCCGCCGGCCGCGCCGCGCCCCGGGCCGCGCCCCCCAGGCTCTGCGCCCTGCCCGGCCCTGAAGGTCACCGGGGCGCGGCGCCCCCGCCCGGTCGGGCCCGGGGCCCCGCAGCTGGGGAGCGGCCGCTGGCCCTCGGGGCGCTCCGGGCTGGGTGTGGCCGGGCGGGGACCCCCGGCGGGCGCCTCTCTCGGCTCGGCAGGCCGCGGGGCGGGGCGGGGGCGAGTCTCTCCGGGGGGGCCGCGCTGCGCAGATCTCGCCCCGCAGGCGGCTGCCGGGGGGCCCAGCAGGAGCGCGGCCGCCTCCTGCTGCGCGCTGGGGAAGCGGGAGCCTTCGGAGGGGTCAGGTCGCCGCCCTCAGCTGCGGGCTCCGGCTCCCTTTCCCTTCCTAAGCGTGTCTGCGAGCCTTGGCTTTCCCCTCCCGCACGGGCCTGGGTCTCCCCAGGGAGCGAGCCGCGGGGCTGCCCCTTTCCCGAGAGCCGCGTCTGTTACGGGGCATCGTCCCCTGCACGATCCTGCAGCTCGTGAGAGTGGCGTCACATACCTGGCATTTTGCGCCTTCCCACCACTGAGGAATTATGAACGAATCCTTCTCTCTCTGCTAAGGTGTGTCAAGGTCATCACTCCCGTCTTCCAGTCAACATGGTTTTATTGGAAATTGGATGTAATTAAACCTGAGTTTATTCTTTTCATCGATTCCAAGGTCCAAAACGATTGTTGTGATCATGTGGTCTGACTGCCCGTGTAACACGGGCCAGACACCTGCCCCAAGATCATTCCTAGAGCAGAGCTTTAGAAAAAAAACAGCCAGTCCTGGTTTAAAAAATCACCAGTGATGGAGAATCCACCGCGACCCTTGGGAAATTGTTCCAGTGGTTAATTACCCTCCCTGTTAAAAATTTACGCTTTATTTCCTGTCAGAATTTGTCTAGCATCAGCTTCCAGTGACTGGATCATGTTAGACCTTCCTCTGCTAGATTGAAGAGCCCGTTGTTAAATATTTGTTCCCTATATAGGTACTTACAGACTGATCAAGTCACCCCTTAAACTTCTCTTTGGGAAGTGAGATTGCAAGTTTGATAAAGGTAACTACATAGCTGTAATAGACTTAAATTTTTGTAAGGTTTTTGGCTAAGTAGCAGACAACATTCTGATAAACCAGCACTGTATGGTATCCGAGTACGTGTCCTGTGAAAACATACAGAGAAAGGCAACAAAATGATTAGGGATATGGAACAGCTTCCATATGAGGAGAGATTAAAAAAACTGGAATTTAAAAAGTTAGAAAAGAGATGACTAAGGGGGGATATGATAGAGGTCTATAAAATCATGAATGGTGCAGAGAACATGAATAAGGAAGTGTTATTTACTACTTCGTATAACACAAGAACCAGGGGTCACCCAATGAAATGAATAGGCAGCAGCCTTAAAACAAAAGGAAGTATTTCTTCACACAACGCACAGTCAATCTGTGGAACTCGTTGCTTGGGTTGTTGTAAAGGGCAAAAGACTGACTGGATTCAGAAAAGAAAGAGAAGTTCCTGGAGGACAGGTCCATCGATGGCTATTGGCCAAGATGGTCAGGGATGAAACCGCATGCTCTGGGTGTCCCTAAACCTTTGTCTGCCAAAAGCTGGGGTTGGACAACAGGGATGAATCACTCAATAAATTGCCCTGTTCTGTTCATTCCCTCTGAAGCATCTGGCATTGGCCACTGTCAGCAGACGGGATACTGGGCTAGGTGGACCATTAGTCTGCCCCAGGATGGCCGTTCTTATGTTAAATGGACTAACAGCGGGCTAAGTGAGAGATCTAAGAAAGTAGTTGTCAGTGGGGGAACCACTCTTAAATGGGAGAGTCTGGTGGTGGTCCACAGGGATTCGTACTGGGCTTGATGCTATTCAACTTGTGGGGGATAGCTTAGTGGTTTGAGCATTGGCCTGCTAAACCCAGGGTTGCGAGTTCAATCCTTGAGGGGGCCATTTAGGGATGTGGGGCAAAAATTGGGGATTGGCCCTGCTTTGAGCAGGGGGTTGGACTAGATGACCTCCTGAGGTCCCTTCCAACCCTGATATTCTATGATAAGTGTAATATAAGATCACTGCTAATAAAACTTGTGGATGACACAAGGGTTGGCAGAGTGGTAAATAGTGCTGAGGACAGGCCAGTTGTACAGAGATCTGGATCGCTTGGTAAGATGGACCCATTCAAACAAAGTGCAACCAAATGGAAAGTTACACATTTAGGAACCAGCAATGCAGGCCTGACCTACAGGCTGGGGGATTGTATCCTGGACATCAGTAACTTTGGAAAAGATCACAGGGGATGAGCAACTGAACAGAAGTCTGCTGTGCCAGAAAGGGCTAATGCGATCCACGGATGTATAAATGGGGAGTAGAAGTGGGGAGGGGATTTTACCTCTAGCCATGGTGTTGCTGAAATGGACACTGGAACGCTGCAGCCACTTCTGGGGGCTACGTTTTAAAAAGGATGTTGAAAAATTGGAGAGGTGCAGAAAAGAGCCACAAAAATGATTCACGGGCTGGAGAAAATTCCTTAAGGAGCTCAATCTGTTTAGTTTACAGAAGAGTGAGAGATGATTTGATCACAGTGGGTAAGGACTGTCACAGGAAAAAACACCAGTTGCTAACGTGCTCTTTGATCTAGTAGGGTGGCATCTGGAAGCTGGAGCAAGATAGTCAGATGAGAAACTAGGTACAGATGTTTAGCAGTGAGGGTGGTGAACCACTGGGACAGACTCCCCAGGAACGTATAGAGTCTCCACCTATGTCTAAGTCCTCACATCCATGCTAGTTGCCTTTCGGGAAGCGTCAGCCAATCAGTTTATTGGGCCCAATATTGGGTAACTGGGTGGGATTCCCTGGCCTGTGCTATACGGGGATCAGACTGGATCCCTTCTGGTCTTAAACTCAGAGAAGCAGCAGCATGGTGAGACGCCATGATTTGTCCAGGCCCAGTGCTTAAATCAGCATGAACTGGGTTCCTGGCTCCCAGTCCCCATGCTCAGATTAGTGCTTTCTGCAGAGGTGTTGGCGTGTGGTGTGCTGCAACAGGCATCGCTGTAGTTAGTGTGGCTGCAGCTGGCTGTGAGGTGGTCCGAGTGGGTATTGAATGGTGCTGAACTCTGCTTTGTGGTTCCTTGTGTTGGCATGGCTGCTTCCCTTGCCATATTGGTGACAAGGCGCTGCAATCAAACAGCAGCAGCTGCCCCGGAGCTCAGTGGGACTTACTGAGATGGGACCATGTGCACTCATGTGACACTCCCAGCGCTGGCCTCTCTGCCTGTGTCCACTGGCCTGCAGTCGGGGTGGGTAACAATCAGTGATGACAAACATTGGATTTTTTTATTTAAATTAAATACATTTGTTTTAAAAAATCTATTTAAAATTAAATTTGAAATTGACAGTCTATGTTAAGGCCTAAACTTACTGTAATCTATTAATCGTTTAAACTAAATATAAAATATAGTGTTAAGCTGTACACATTTATCACTGAAGTTTTAAGGAATATCAAACCACTGAACTGGTGGAGTCTCTGGCTAAGCACTGGAAACCAGAGTTTGTTGAAGCGCTAAACCCGCTTTTGACAGCGGCAGCCTGTTTTGCAGGTGCAGAGGGAATATTGTCTTAATTTCAGTCTATTCCTCGAGTTCAGTTCAGTGACTAGTTCATTCAAAGGTAAGAAACCAGTTGGGAGCTGAAAAAGCAGGAAAACTTTTCCCCTCTTCCAATCTACGAATAAAAACAAGGTGAGAGAGGATGAGATCTACTAGCTCTAAAATCCTGACTGTTTCTGGTCACCACATTCATCAGTTCAATTAATTAACTACAGATAATACGTCCTTTGTTTAACACCTGAGTCAGTTTTAAATACAACACATACATAAGGCAAACAATTGATCGAGGTGTCCACCACACTCAAGTTAGTTTTATTTAAACTAATAAAAAGATTAAAAATACTGTTTTGTGCACTTCAATTAAATTCCAAATTCTATCCAAATCGAGCTTGATCCAAATCACAATACAAATGTAACCTAGTAAATAAATGCACCATTTGCAATTTTCTAACTTAATAAATCAGGAAAGGTAGGGTCTGTTCTGGGTCTGGCGTGGAGCACGGTGTAGTGGTTATAGACAATCTAGCCACTCCTGTGAATGTGGCACATGCCTTGTGAGAGGCTGTGTGGCTAAGAGTTGAGCCCGTCACCTGCTGTCCATGTCTCACCCCTTCACTCCCGCCGACGTGGAGGGCTCCACTGTGTGACACTGCCCACGAGATGCTGTGGGGCTGGGCCTGGTTACTGTCCTGCCCTGCTGTGGGAGCTCTGTGCCCCCTGCTCACTCCCACCATGGATGCACATCGGTCAGCTCCCTTGAGGGCTATTGGGCCTGGGCTTTCCGTAGTCCTGCCCACTGCTCCCCTTGTAGAGAAGAGGGGAAGTTGCTTGTCCCAGTGCCCCAGAGACCCCCATCTCTGTGAGGGGTGGGCTGAGAGGCCTGGACTCGCCCCATGTGCCTGGTCCTGGCTGGTTGGCTTAAACAGAATCCATCCAGCAGGGAGCTCTGGAGAGCCACAGCCCACCCACCTGCTGCTTCCCACCCCTACCCCTCCGGTGCAAGTGCTCCAGGGCCCCCGCTGGGGGCTGCCGCTCAGACAGCTGAAATTTCAGCTCCAGCTCCTGACCCCGCTGGGCCCTTCCCAGTCTGTGTGGAAGGGGGACTCTGCTTCCTTCTGCTCGGGCGGGAGCAGGCCAGTGTCTCCTGCCTGTCGGGGGAGATGGAGGCACCCGGCTGAGCAGGCTTGGAGGCATATTGCATCCCGTGCACCCACAGGCTGCTCCCCCTCCCTCCTCTCCTGGGGCGTGGGAAGGTTCCAAAGGCCCCGCCGGCGTGGACTCTGGGGAGTGTGGCTGGGGGCGGGTGCCCCTTGCTGGAGCTGGCAGGCTGACCGGCGCTCGTCTGTGTTCCAGGCCAGCATGTCGTCGCTGTCGGGCATGTCCCGTGGTAGGAAGGTGGCGCTGTCTGCGCTGGGCGTGCTGGCTGCCGGCGGGGCTGGCCTGGCCCTGGCTCTCCACACGGCTGTGAGTGCCAGTGACCTGCTGCTGCACCCTCCCAGCTACGCCTGGAGCCACAACGGCCTGCTGGCCTCCCTGGATCACGACAGGTCGGTGAGGGGGGCGCCGGCTGTCCTGGGGATGGAGTGAACCCATGGCTGGAGGGAGGGCAGCCCGGGGGTGAGCTGCCAGCCCCCTGCAGGGGGTCAGAGCACAGGCAGGTGGGGAAGCTGCATCCCAGGGGTGACAGGTCAGCCCCACAACTCTTGGTTCTCGCTGGCCCTTGGCTGATGTTCAGGCTCCCCCAGGGAATGCTGGGGGCTTGGGGTCTGGCTATGGCACAGGGGCTTGCTGTGACTCTCCTCCTCCAGCCCCCTCCCACTCAGAGCCATGGGGAGCAGATAAGGTTAGGCCAGGCAGAGGGGCTCACGGCCTCCTCCCTCTTCCCAGCATCCGGCGCGGCTACCAGGTGTACAAGCAGGTGTGTGCCGCCTGCCACAGCATGGAGTACCTGGCCTTCCGCAATCTCATCGGCGTCTCCCACACCGAGGCTGAAGCCAAGGCCCTGGCCGAGGAGGTGAGACTGACAGCGGTGGGGACTCTCCGAGGGGGGATCCACACCCCAGTTCTGGCAGCTGGCTCTTGCTAGCTGGTGTGTGTTGGAAGTGGGGGGAAGAGCTGGACTCGCTGCCATGTGCCCTCCCAGGCCCTGGGTGATGGGAAGCTCGCCCCTCACAGTCATGCACTGTGGGCTGCCTGGGCCCCAGCCCAGTGCTCTGCGTCTGTGAGAGACAGAGGCCCCAGCCTGGTGCTCTGTCTCTGCGACCTGGTGAGATGCAGTGGGCCCCTGACCCCAGCTCAGTGCTCTCTGTGGGATGCGTGGGGGCCCCTGGGCCCCAGCTCGCTTCTCTCTGTGGGGTGGGAGGGCCCCTGGCCCCAGCTCTGTGCTCTCTGTGGGGTGGGCCCTGGGCCCAACTGTCTGCAGCCTGGTAGAATGCTGGGGCCCCAGGGCCCTGGCTCAGTACTCTGTGGGGTGAGCTGGGCCCCGGCTCAGTGCTCTCTGTGGGACGCGGGGGCCCCGGCTCAGTGCTCTCTGTGGGACGCGGGGGCCCCGGCTCAGTGCTCTCTGTGGGACGCGGGGGCCCCTTGGCCCTGGCTCAGTGCTCTCTCGTGCCAGGCGGGACGCGGGGGCCCCGGGCCCCGGCTCAGTGCTCTCTGTGGGGCGCGGGGGCCCCTGGGCCCCGGCGCAGTGCTCTCTCGTGCCAAGCGGGACGCGGGGGCCCCTGGGCCCCGGCTCAGTGTTCTCTGTGGGGCGCGGGGGCCCCTGGGCCCCGGCTCAGTGCTCTCTCGTGCCAGGTGGAGGTGGTCGATGGCCCTGATGAGAACGGCGAGATGTTCACGCGCCCAGGCAAGCTCTCCGATTACTTCCCCAAGCCCTACCCCAACCCTGAGGCGGCGCGAGCAGCCAACAATGGGGCGCTGCCCCCAGACCTGAGCTACATCATCAGCGCCAGGTGAGGCCCCCTCCAGTGCGCCCTTGGGGGGCTGAGCAGCTGGTAACAGGGCAGCCGGGGAGGAGCGCAGGGCCCAGCTGGCTGGGCCAGGTCTCAAAGAGATGCTGGAGCAGTGCATGCTGGGACTAACTCAAGCAGCTGGAGCTCCCATGCGCAGATGGTGCTGGGGACAAGCTGAGCCCAGGTGGGTGCTCTGTGCTGCGGGCCCTAAGCACACCCAGTGAGGCCTAGGGCCCACCCCCAGGAGAATCGGAGGCTCCTTTCAGGCCCTCCCACTTCCTCCCCCATCTCGGGGTGTCAGTGGGTCGGAGGCCGGGATTTCACTGCCGAGGGCCCATCACCCTGGCCTGAGGGGCAGGGCAGCCACACAGCATGGCTGCTCTGGCCTGGGGGCAGCTGGGTCTCGGCCAGGGCCTGGGATCTCACCTGGCCTTGTCTTTCAGGCACGGGGGTGAGGACTACGTGTTCTCCCTCCTCACCGGCTACTGCGACCCACCCACTGGGGTGGTCATGAGGGAAGAGCTGCATTACAACCCCTACTTCCCGGGGCAGGCCATCACCATGGCGCCCCCCATCTACAACGAGGTCCTGGAGTTCGAGGATGGTAAGAGGTGCTCTGTGCCGGGAGGCCCCCCAGCCTGTCCCGGAGCGGGGTCCTTTCCAGCCAGGGGCTTGTGGAGGGTCGGCTGAGGTGCCTGTTGCCTGCACAGCTGCAGCACAGAGCCAGGGCCTCGCGCCCCAAGCAGCCTGGAGTCCCTTCCTTGTTGGCTGTGCTCTGTGCTTCTCCCCAGGGGCCGGCCCCAGCCTGCTCTGGGCCTGTGCTCGGGGCACCATGGACCCTGCTCTGGGCCTGCGCGCGGGGTGGGGCGGGGCAGGACACCCGTGGACCCTGCTCTGGGCCTGCACGCAGTGGGGCTGGGCATGGGGTGGGGCTGGGTGCCTGCTGACCCTGCTCTCAGCCTGCGCGTGGGGTGGGGCTGGATGCCCGCAGACCCTGCTCTCAGCCTGCACGCGGGGGGTGCCCGCAGACCCTGTTCCGGGCCGCACGCGTGGGGTGGGGCTGGGCGCCCGCGGACCCTGCACACGGGGCGCCGCTGACTCTGCTTTGTCCCAGGGACCCCGGCCACCATGTCCCAGATAGCGAAAGATGTGTGCACGTTCCTGAGGTGGGCAGCAGAGCCGGAGCATGATCACCGCAAACGCATGGGAATGAAGGTCAGTGCCTGCCCCCGGGGTGCTAGGGACAGGGGCTCCTCTCTGGGGGGCCTGGGGAGTGCCCTGGACTGGAGGGAGGAGCCCAGCCTGGCCTGCTGGCAAGGCTGGGTATGTGTCTGAGCGATTCCTGCCGGCCCTCACCCTGGCCAGTGCCTTGGGTCCATGCACTGCTGGGGGAAGGTGCTTGGAAGCAGGGCAGGGCCTGGCCTAACCCCTTCTCTTCCCTTTCCAGATGCTGATCATGGTTGGCCTCCTGGTGCCCCTCATCTACTACCTGAAGCGCCATAGGTGGTCTGTACTAAAGAGCAGAAAAATCGCGTACCGGCCCCCTAAGTAAGAACTGGACCGGAGCCTGCCACCCTGTGGGCCTTGGCCACCCAGCCGCCGCGCGGCACCTCCCTGGACAGGAATGTATGTACAGCTGGACAGACAGACGGGTACAGCCCACTCCTCATGACGTGTTACTCTTATTTAATGTCCTCTCCCTTGGACACAGCCGCTCGTCTGCTAGGCCTGGGAAAGGACTCTGGGAAGGGGGGCGGCTGCTGTCTGCACGTGCCCGCTGGGGGGGGGGCAGAAATAAACCTTCAATCTTCAGTGGGGAAGTGTGGTGTGGTGTGTTGGCCTAGGCCCTGCCCGGGGGGCCCTCACCTTCCCCTGGCCCTGTCACTCCCACCTGCTGCCCTGCCTCCTTCCCACCCCCAGGGGAGCCCAGTACAGCCCGAGGGGAAGGCCTGTGCCCTGCATCCCCAGCTTCCGGGGGGCCTGTGTGTAATGGTGGCATTTATTCAATGGTTCTGTCCCCAGAGCAGCATCTGTCTGAGTTGTGTGGGGTCAGCGGGGGACGCAGCACTCACTTTACTGAGGGAGGTGCCCGATAGAGGCTGATTCTCCCCCCCCCCCCCTCCCCACACACACACATGGCAGTGTGGAGGGGCCCCACTCCCTCCCTCAGGCTTCATGGAGAGCTGCCCTGTCCCTCTTCCTAGCATGCTGCAGGGTAGGGCACTGCACAGAGGCCTGGCTGGGGTCCTCCGTGCTCCCTCCCCTTGCAGTGTGGGTGGGGCAAATCAGTTACCCCAGCTCTTGGCCACTGCCGCTAGCATCTCAGGGGCTGCAGTGCCCTGCGGCATGGGCACCAGCTGCTGCCCCGGTGCCTCCAACAGATGTGTGTGTTGCTGTGCAGTGGCCCTAACTGCCTCCCCAGAGCCAGACCAGCCTGGCACAGGCCCCATCTCCACAAGCTGCTGGATTCCTGCAGGAGCAGCCATGATGGGCTCTCCTGCTATGCCAGCTGGGGGTGGCACTGTTCACAGCCTGAGCTGCCCAAAGGGGCAGAGAGCCCAGCTGGGGCCTTTTGGGGCTGCTTCCTTGCACCAGCTCCGGCAGGCCACAGCCACCCTCAGGAGGTAAATCCTTCAAGCAGCCTGGCCATGAGCTGGGCAGTGCCAGGCTGCCCCCAACAGCTCAGCCCGAGGGGTGAGAGGGAGGCCAGCCTGGAGCAGCTTGTGCTATGCTGGGCATGGGGGGACTGGGCCAGGGCCGAGGGATGTCTCTGCCCCCCGCACATGACAGTAAGGGATAAGTGTGCAGCTTTCCTGGGCCCCGAGGGGCTGGTGGCTCCTGGACCTGCCCCTGCAACCCAAGGATCCTCCCAGAAGTGGGGAACAGCCAGCCTCTGTAAACCCCCGCCCCCCGAGGTTGTCACGGGGAGCTCCCTGTGTTGGGGGAGGCACTCAACAGCCACAGGAGAGGGTACAGGGCAAGTGAAGGCAAGGCCCAGGTTAAATTGCAGGGGGGCTGAGGACCTCTCTACACCAGCAGCATTTCCCCACCCCCAGTTACCCCAGCCCTGCATAGCTCCAGAAGCACGAATGTAGCCCTGGGGCCAGGCAGGCAGGTGCAGAGGCAGCAGCTGCTCTGAAATCCTGACCCCAAACAGCTCCCTCCTGGGCCTGCCTGGAGCTGCAGAGACAGGCCCAGCCTAGGGCTCAGCAGGAGGAAGGCCTTGGGCCAGGTTCAGAGTGGGAGGTGAAAGCCGCCCAGAGCAGGGAGGAGCCCCTCAAGGCACTGCACGGGCAAGGGCTAGGCGCTCCCCCAGGAGCAAGGCACCTGCCTGACCTGTGCTGTGGCCAGGGGGCTGCCGTGTGGGGAGGCCCAGGCTTGGCTCCGCGTGCTCAGTGACAGTTCTGGCAGTGTGGGTGGCACCTCTGCCCATTGACGTTACAGCGGCATCCTCCACTGGTGTCACCAGGGCCCTGGAGGGGAGGAGAGTGTCAGGGGGGGACGCTGACGACGGACAACAGAGACACCTGCCCCCAGCTGCCCGTGGGGGGGAGGGTGCAGCAGCATCTCCCCACCTCTCCCTGGGGGGCTGCATTCAAAGGTGAGAGGAGCCAGAGCCAGCTGCTCCCCTCCAGCCCCCAGGAGCAGCATGCCAGGGCCAGGGAGGGTCCCACCAGCAGGAACAGCTCTGGAGCCAGGGTGGGGGCTGGGGGAGGGGAAGGCTGCTGCTCCCACACGCACGAGCCTCAGGGCTCCCTCCAGGGGGAGGGTTGGGGGCACTAACTCTAGTTCTGCCTGGCTCGAGGGGCGGCTCCCCTCCTGCCCAGAGCCCAGGCTTCTAGCCCATGCGCTGCCCTGAGCGCCCCTATTCTAGCAGCTGGGGCAGAGCCTCGGGCACCGGAGCCCCATGGCCTGGCGGGGGGCCAGGTCAGCTTTTCCCTGCTTGGAGCAGTAGCTCACAGGAGGGGAAATCTCCCTCTGGAGCCAAGGGGAAGGGGCAGCCACACAGCCAGGCGGAGGAGCCTGCTCCTTGCACAACCTGCTACTCCCCCAGCCATGGCCCAGCTTCCCCCACATGAGCTCCTGGGGGAGGCAGTAGAGGCCCAGCCTGGCACGGCCGGTGCAGTTCCCTGCCCTGGGGACAGGTGCTTGGGGGCCAGGGCTGCTGGTCCTGTGACAGCTCACCCCAGGCCCCCAGCGTGGCCCCTTGGTCACCCAGCAGATCTCCGTCTGGCAGACGGTGCAGCGGATCCAGTCACAGCCGTCCTTCTTCTGCACGATGATCCGGCATACGGGGCAGTGCATGGCCTCGCCCATCTGCACCAGTGTCTGTGAGGGGAAGGCAGCAGTCAGAGGAGACAGAGCTGGGGGGAGCCCAGGGCTGGACAAGCAGGGGGCTGTGGGTTGGGATGAGAGGTGTTGGCAGAGCTGGGAGAGGGGGGAGCCCAGGGCTGGGCTCGCCGGGGCTGCAAGTCAGGAGTGAAGGGCCCTGGTAGAGCTGAGTGACAAAGTGGGACTGTTCTTAATGTTTCCTCTGAATAGTGTGGGGGTGCCTCAGTTTCCCCTAGGCAGTTCTTAAGTATCTCGGTGGTGGGATAAGGGTGTATGATTGCTGCAGAGCCCTAGAGGGCAGGTGTGTGCAGGGGTCTGGACACAGAGGATGGCCGACATCCTGTTTCCTGACAATTGATGGCCTGGGCCCTTCCCCCTTGCAAGGTGAGAGCTAAAGGGTTGAAGACAAACAGATCAGGAGACCTCCTGGCCCGGGAAAGGGACAAAGTCCAGAGGAGGAGGGGCTGGAGAGAGTCCGTTTGGGGCTGGCTGGGGCCATGGAGTGAAGGGCAGACGTGGTTGTCTGGCTCACAGCCCCCCAAAATGGACCCGGCTGAGGGGTCCTGTTCTCTGCACCTACAAGCTCTGTGTTAGACCATGTTCCTGTCGTCTAATAAACCTTCTGTTTTACTGGCTGGCTGAGAGTCACGTCTGACTGCGGAGTTGGGGGGCAGGACCCTCTGGCTTCCCCAGGAGCCCAGCCTGGGCCGACTCGCTGTGGGAAGCGTACGGAGGGGCAGAAGATGCTGAATGCTCCAAGGGCAGACCCAGGAAGGTGGAAGCTGTGTGAGCTGTGTGTCCTGCAGACAGGTTGCTCCCAGAGAGGAGACCTCCCCAGGTCCTGCCTGGCTTCATGGGGAGCAGTTCCAGAGCATCGCCCGGGGATGCTGTGACAAGCTGTGGGGGTGCCCGGGGCTGGGCTAGCAGGGGCTGCGGGTTGGGAGGGGCACTGGCAGAGCTGGTGGGGGGCAGGGGGGGTGTAGGGCTGGGCTAGCAGGGGCTGCGGGTTGGGAGTGAGGGACACTGGCAGAGCTGGGGGGTGCCTGGGGCTGTGGGGAGCCCAGGGCTGGGAGTGAGGCTGGGACCTGCTAGCCCTCTTTTACAGGTGGGGCACAGGCCTTCCCCAAGACCATACAGCAAACCATGCCAGAGCCGGGAAGAGACCCTCGGTGCCCCGCTCCCCCTTGACCTGCAGCATGGCCAGGGGGGTCTCCTGGGCTGGGCCCGGCGCCCGGGGCCGTGCTCCCACCTGCAGCATGTCGCTGGTCTGCCGGGCCGCAGCGTTGTCCTGGGCCTGGAGCTGCAGGTCGTCCTGGTACTGGCGGCAGTCCTTCCCCTCGTGGATGGCCTGGGCGGGGGATGAGATGGGCAGCAATCAGCCCCTGCTCCCCTGCAGCAGCCTCTGCGTGGGTAGGCCCTGGGCCGGCTGAGAGCCCCACACAGCAGCTCCCAGCTGGCCTGGCACTTCGCCATGGGCCCCTGCCTATGGTGCTTGGTGGGGGGGAGCCAGGGAGGCTGGGCTTTGACCCCGGGGCAATGGCCAATCCCCTCTCAGTCTCCAGGGCCCCCTCTGCCATGGGAGCTTGGCGCCCCGCCAGGGGATACAGCATTCTCCCAGCCACAGGGCAGGACCCAGGGCTTGGATATTAAGTGACTGACTCACCCCCTGCCCCAGCAACGCAGCAGCCCTTGGTTCTGCTCAAGCCCTCCCCCAGAACCTGCACCTCAGCCCCCCATGTCACCTCCTCCCATGCTGCACCCTGCCCCAGAGCAACCTCCCACCCAAAAATCCTGACGGGGCCCTGGGATGAAGTAGGAATTATTTGTATAATTTTATGATGCCTTTGTGTGCCTCAGTTCCCCTCTATACTTTGATTCACTCCCCAGTGGAGGAAGTGGGTGACAGCTGCTCATGCGGGGCAGCACAGAACAGGGTGGGGGTGATGCCTGGCTGTCTGGGCCAGGAACTGGACCTGCTGGAAGCAACCCCATGTCAATGCAGAAGCTCACAAGGCGACTAGGAAGCCCCAACGACTCAGAGGAAGGTGACATCTCCACTGCTCAGCAGGGAAGTGGAGCAGAGACCCCAGCTCCAGCCGTGAGCAGCAGGGGATGAAGCCTGGGGCTCTCCAGGGGCAGACTGAAGAGGTCAGAGAGAGACGGAGTCTGGGACGCAGCCCCTGCAGCTTGGCTGGCTGATTGCTCCAGCTCAGCAGACAGATGGTGCTTTTACCCTCAGTTCTTGGTGCTGAGCTAGGGCCAGCCCCGGCTGCGTCCCAGCTGACTAACAAACCCTGCACTGCCTGGTTACTGCAAACACTGGCTGGTGAACTCATCCCCCCCAGACTCTCTCCCAGGGTCTGTCTCAGTGGGACTTGCAGGCCAGCACTCCCGGCATGACGCAGCAGAGCTGGAGCCCCCCGGGAGCTCAGTCCAGGAGGTGGCGGTGAGACTGCGGGGGACCCCATCACACTGAAGGGCGCCTCCAAGGGACTGTTCCCAAGCAGGGGCATAGCACAGAGCCTGTAGCTCCATGACAGTCCCAAAATCCGGAGATCACGAACCCCTCTGCGTTAGGAAAAAAGTCATTCTACTTTTTGCCCAACAGAAGGCGCTGGCGTGTTGTGTGGGGAGCCCCCGGCTTTGCCCCGTTGGAGCGGCACAGTGTCCCTGTTTCACAGCCGGCTGGAGCAGTACAGCTCAGCTAGATCCTAAACTTGGTGGTCGTGCTGAGAGGACCCTTCTTGAACCCTATGAGCGTCTTGGCCTTCACAACATCCGCTGGCAAACAATTCCACAGGTTGACTGTGTGTTGTGTGAAAAAATACTTCCTTTTGTTTGTGTTAAACCTGCTGCCTGTTACTTTTACTGGGTGACCCCTCACTCTTGTGTTATGTGAAAGGGTAAATCACACTTCCTTATTTACTTGCTCCACACCAGTCATGATTGTATAGACCTCTATCATATCCCCCCTTAGTCGTCGCTTTTCCATGCTGAAAAGTCCCACTCTTATTAATCTCTCCTCATATGGCAGCTGTTCCAGACCCCGAATCATTTTTGTTGCCCTTTTCTGAAACTTTTCCAATTCCAATAGATCTTTTTTAAGATGGGGCGACCCCATCTGCACGCAGTATTCAAGGTGTGGACATACCAGGGATTTATACAGAGGCAACATGATCTTTTCTGTCTTATTATCTATCCCTTTCTTAATGATTCCCAACTTTCTGTTCGTTTTTTGGCTGCGGCTGCACAGTGAGTGGATGTTTTCAGAGAACTCTCCCCAATGACTCTGAGATCTCTTTCTTGAGTGGTAACAGCTAATTTAGAGCCCGTCATTGTATATGTATAGTTGGGATGATGTTTTCCAATGTGTATTACTTTGCATTTATCAACATTGAATTTCATCTGCCATTTGGTTGCCCAGTCACCCAGTTTTGTGAGATCCCTTTGTAGCTCTTCACAGGCTGCCTGGGACTTAAGTATCCTGAGTAGTTTTGCAAAAAAGAAAAGGAGGACTTGTGGCACCTTAGAGACTAACCAATTTATTTGAGCATAGGCTTTCGAGAGCTACAGCTCACTTCATCGGATGCATACTGTGGAAAGTACAGAAGATCTTTTTATACACACAAACCATGTATAAAAAGATCTTCTGTACTTTCCACCGTATGCATCCGATGAAGTGAGCTGTAGCTCACGAAAGCTCATGCTCAGATAAATTGGTTAGTCTCTAAGGTGCCACAAGTCCTCCTTTTCTTTTTGCAAATACAGACTAACACGGCTGCTACTCTGAAACCTGTCATTGAGTAGTTTTGTATCATCTGCAAATTTTGCCACCTCACTGTTTACCCCTTTTCCTAGAGCATTTATGAATATGTTGAATAGGACTGGGCCCAGAACAGACCCCTGGGGGACACCACTATTTACCTCTCTCCATTCTGAAAACTGACCATTTATTCCTATCCTTTGTTTCCTATCTTTTAACCAGTTACCAATCCCTGAGAGGAGCTTCCCTCTTATCCCATGACAGTTTACTTTGCTTAGGAGCCTTTGGTGAGGGACCTTGTCAAGGCTTTCTGCAAATCGAAGTACATTATATCCACTGGCTCCCCCTTGTCCACATGCTTGTTGAGTTCTCTGGACACCTCCCCTCCCCTCCCTCTCCAGACCCCCTCCTCTCTTCTCTCCCCCTGTCCTACCCCCCACTGCTCTGGGCCACCCTACCCATCCTGTATGTCCCACCCCCACTGCTCTGGACCCCCTCTCCATCCCCCTCCCCATCCCCTGCACAGCTCCAGTGCTCTGGACCCCACCCCCCATGCTCCAGACCCCCCTGCTTCAGACCTCCCCTCCCCAACCCCCTACTCTGCTGCCCTCTCCTCCCATGCTCCTGCTGCTCTGTATGTAGCCCTGGTGCAAGGGCTGCTGGAATCTTGGGTCCAGTTCTGGTGTCCACAATTCAAGAAGGATGATGATACATTGGGGAGGGGTCAGAGACGAGCCATGGGAATGATTACAGGGTTAGAAACCTGCCGTTCAGTGAGAGACTCCAGGAGCTCCGTTTGTTTAACATAACAAGGAGCTGGTTAAGGGGTGACTTGGTCACAGTCTATAAGTACCTACGTGGGGAACAGAGATTTGATCATGGGCTCTTCAGTCTAGCAGGAAAAGGTCTGACCCGAGCCAATGGCTGGACGTTGAAACTAGACACATTCACACTGGAAATAGGACGTACGTTTTTAACATAGAGGAATTAACCACTGGAGCAATTTCCCAAGGCTCATGGTGGATTCTCTGTCACTGGCAGTTTTTAAATCCAGACAGGCTGTTTGTCTAAAAGCTCAGCGCTAGGAATGACCTGGGCCTGTTCCCAGGCCTGTACGAGGCAGGAGGTCACTAGAGCATCACAATGGTCCCTGCTGGCCTTGGAATCCCTGCTGCAGAAATGACCCATCCCAGCATGCACCGTTCCACCCGACTGCGCAGGGCCTGGCTGCTGGAGCACTGTGCGCGGCAGTCTCCACAGGATGGCAGCAGCTGCAGGCAGGGCCCCACGTCCATCCCCACCGGAGAGCAGAGCGGCCTGCCCCCCCGGGCTCCCCCCCGCAGGGCCCCCGGGGCTCACCTTGCAGAGCAAGCAGTTCAGGCCCCAGCAGATGGGGCAGCGGAACTCGTTGACGGCGTCCTCGTAGATGCACCAGCCCTGGCAGTCTGCGGTTTTGCAGTGATAGCTGTTCTGGGTGCGTCTCTCCGCTGCCACCAGGCCCCGCTCCAGGAACCGCTTGTACTCCTCTGCTGACACCAGCTGTGGGCCCAGAGCCCCGAGGAGGTCACACCACTCCTGGCCATGCCCACCTCATCCAGAGCCGCCAGGGGCAGGGACAGGCTGCAGGGGCCCCTTCTGGGAGCTCTGCCCTGACAGAAGGTGGCTGTGGGGCAGGGGCTAGCCTGGCTTAAGTGTGCAGGTCCCCAAGATCCAAGGGGGGAGGGGAGAAGGGGGCCAGGCCTCTGGGATCTGATGGCAGCGCGGGGGGGTCAGAGCCTCCCAGCAAGTCCCTGGGGGCCCAGGCATTTGTCTGATAACATTTCATAGAATCATAGAATATCAGGGTTGGAAGGGACCCCTGAAGGTCATCTAGTCCAACCCCCTGCTCGAAGCAGGACCAATTCCCAGTTAAATCATCCCAGCCAGGGCTTTGTCAAGCCTGACCTTAAAAACCTCTAAGGAAGGAGATTCTACCACCTCCCTAGGTAACCCATTCCAGTGTTTACCCCACTCCCCCCATCTCCCGCTGTGCCTCCCCTCGAGCACTGGGGCTGGTCCTATGGAACCAGCCGAGATCGTGCCCCACACCCGCTCGCCCACCCGCTGGGGCCTGCAGGCCAGCTCTTGGAAGCTGGAGCCCTCCTTGCCCACTGCAGGGACTCACCGCCCGGACCTCCCGTTCCTGGAGCTTGCTGCTGCAGGCGTAGGTGTCATCGCGGAAGGGGCAGGACACCTGGGGTTCCTGGCTGTAGATGATCACCTGCCGCAGGCAGTCTCTGTGGGGACAGGGTGCAGTCACCCCAGGGAACCCCTCCCCTGACCCGGCAGCTGTGGCCCCATGGTCTGAGCTCTCAGCCCTCGCAGCCCCGCGAGGGCCCAAAGTCTGGCTCAGACGCAGGCTCCCAGCACAGGGCCTCAGGGATGGAGTCCAAGCGCTGCATGGCAGGGACCAGGGAATGGACACCAGGGAGGAGCTGGTGGCTCCGGCCCGATCCCACGGTCTCCATCCCCCGGCTCTGCAGCAGTCTCTGCCTCGCGGCGCCCACACACCGTGGCCTGGGGGTGCCGGCTGGGCAGCCGTACCTGCAGAAGTTGTGCAGACACTCGCGAAGCAGCACCCCGTCCCCTGGAGCCACGGGCAGGTAGCAGATCCGGCACTCCATGGCCTCCTGGCTGGGCACCAGCACCTCCTCCTCCAGCTGCAGCAACTGCTGGAAGTTCTGCAGCCGCTCATCCTCCAGGGCCTGCAGAACAGAGCCAGGGAGAGGTCAGGGCACCTTGCCCAGCAGGTCCCGGAGCTCCCCGCGAGAGGGGCCAGGCCGCCTAGCAGGGCCCCAGAGCTTCCCCCCAGAGAGGGGCCAGGCCACCCAGCGGGGCCCCGGAGCTCCCCACCGAGAGGGGCCAGGCCGCCCAGGGGGCCCCGGAGCTCCCCACCGAGAGGGGCCAGGCCGCCCAGGGGGCCCCGGAGCTCCCCACCGAGAGGGGCCAGGCCGCCCAGCGGGGCCCCGGAGCTTCCCCCAAGAGGGGCCAGACCGCCCAGCGGGGCCCCGGAGCTCCCCACCGAGAGGGGCCAGGCCACCCAGCGGGGCCCCGGAGCTCCCCACCGAGAGGGGCCAGGCCGCCCAGCGGGGCCCCGGAGCTCCCCACCGAGAGGGGCCAGGCCGCCCAGCGGGGCTCCCCACCGAGAGGGGCCAGGCCGCCTAGCAGGGCCCCAGAGCTTCCCCCCAGAGAGGGGCCAGGCCACCCAGCGGGGCCCCGGAGCTCCACACCGAGAGGGGCCAGGCTGCCCAGCAGGGCCCCAGAGCTTCCCCTCAAGAGGGGCCAGGCCGCCCAGCGGGGCCCCGGAGCTCCCCACCGAGAGGGGCCAGGCCGCCCAGCGGGGCCCCAGAGCTTCCCCCAAGAGGGGCCGGACTGCACCGCCCAGCAGAATGGGGGAACTCCCCCCGAGAGGAGCCAGGCTGTCCAGCCAGATGGGGGAGCCTTACTGGCTGCTGGAGCACTGCTTGTCCTGTGCATGGGGACAGGATCCAGGCCAGGCTCTAGGGAGATGCTGTGTACAGGGGCCTGCCCTACTGCGAAGATATGGAGAGGACAAGGTAGGGCAAGTCCCCGGGGAACAGATGCATTTTGTGTGGGGGAAGCAGGACGTGTTGAAAGGCCCTAAGAAGAGCCTCACCTCTGGGCAATTGGACAGGAGCAAAGGGAAGTCTGGGGCCCCAGCAATAAGCAAACCTGGGGCCCCTGGGACATAGAGTCAAAAGTGGGAGAATGGCAGCAAGGTTTGAGCTCCCATTTGGCATGAGGAGGTACAACAATGCTGCTCTCAGCCCAGGAACCTGCCTGTCCAGTCTGGTAACAGGCTCATGACAGGTCCAGGAGGCAGCTGAAGAAGCCAGAGGTGCTCAGGAAGAAAAGGGTTCTCTGACTGTGGCTGCCGGGAAAGAACAAATTAGCCAAGAGGAAGACGCCAGGGCTCACGGTCCAGGCTGCAGAAGGCAGATGAGGGACTGCATAGAGAGGCATGCAAGAAGCAGGATCTCAGGGCTGGGTGAAACACGGAGGCTGAGAAGAGCCACCTCGGAGAGCAGCTGAATAAAGGGAAGGAGAAAAAGAGGAACCCAGAGAACCCGATTTCTGCCCTTTCCCAGCGGGCAGCTCCAGAATAACGAAAGCTCAAGGCTTTGTTATGCTCAAAGTTGCAATGGCTCCGGCAAAGCACGGAAGTAGGTAGCCAGCCGCAGAAAGTCTCTAGCTCGGAAGAGAGGCAGAAAGAGCTGGAGCTGTCACTAGCTGAGAAGACCCTCCCTGCCCAGTACACGGGGGGAAGACGACTGTGCTCAGGCAGAGGCTAGGAGAAGAAGCTACAGGCTTCTCCCAGAGCAGAGCAGAGCAGAGCAGGGAAGGAAGCTTTGGACCAGCCGGGAAGCTGGAGCAGCCCCTCAAATAGTGACAGGTGGGGGTCAAGGACTCAGCGGGGTTCAGAGCCTCACTGAGAGACAGCCCAGCAGCGAAACCGGTGAAATGGCCCCGAGAGCAGAGGAAGCCACACGGCAGAGAATGCTGGCCCTGAGCGGAGAACCGGAGCACACCCAGGGATGTACAGTGGAGCTGTGAGGCTGGGCTCAACGCCGAAGCAGCAAGGGACCAATAGGGACTATGGGAGACTGTTTCAAAGAAGGGACGTGGAGGGCCACCAATGGAAGGGGTGTCCCATAGCGCAAACGGGGAGACTGGGCAAGGTAGGCGTGGCCCCGCAGCCAGACTGGGGAGATCAGAGAGAAGGGTTAGTGTGGCTGATGGGCACTGGGCTGAAATCCTCTCACAAAAACAGCCAGACTCACTCGACAGAGTGCTGGCAAGCACAAGGAGGAACGAGGGATGAGATTTTGACCCAAGCCGTCCAGAGAGAGTAGGAAGTGACCTGCCTCAGAGGAGAGGAACAGGAGAGAGAGCAGCAGTTGCAGGAGGAGGTGCTGTCCAAGCTCCATACTGAAATGCTCCTGCAGAGCCAGTCCATTGCAGAGAAGAGGGGGCAGCTGGAGGGCAGGTGGCTGCCCTAAGGGGAATATCTGAGCTCTGGGGTATTTGCCGAGAAGGAGGGGCTGTGCTGCAAGGCAGGTTGGCTGACAAAGGGGAGCCCCATTACACAGCTGATACACATGCAGGGATCACATAGTAGGAGGCCAAGGCCCCTTCCTGAAGTAGGACGGTGGAAGCCTGGGCACATCAAAGACCAAGAGGTCTACCACAACAGGAGAGAAGGGCAGGCTCAGCCCATGCCCGGGATCCTCGCGTGGAGGAGGGATGGCAGAGGGGTGTGCACATTCTGCAAACGTTAGGGCTTACACCCGCGCTTGACTGGGGAAGAAAATAAAGACCCAAGCATCTGACTCCAATTAACTACTCCTCTCTGATGCTGCTGGAGTGGGCAGGGTCTGTATACGCCAGAGCCAGCTCACTGCAGTGAGAGAGGAGGCTGAAGGTGCACCGAGGGGAAAACCACTCCAGAAGGGACAGGAGACAATCACCTTGAAAAGGGGCTGAGTTTGGGGAGCCTGGGTCCAGGCTGGGACCTGCCTCCCTAGCCACCTGGGGTGTGAGTGGTCAGGCCCACTAGTTGAAATGAGAGTTTGGCTACCAGGTTGAGCTGGCTCCAGGGTGGGCAGAGCCCTGGAACAAGCCAAAGGTCAGGGCCGGAGGGACAGAAGCCAGATCGGTCCACCTGGACTATAAGGTGGATAGAAAGTTGGCTAGATTATTGGGCTCAATGGGTAGTGATCAACAGCTTCATATCTAGTTGGCAGCCAGTGTCAAGCAGAGCGCCCCAAGGGTTGGTCCTGGGGCCAGTTTTGTTCAACTTCTTTATTAATGATCTGGATGATGGGATGAATTGCACCCTCAGCAGGTTCGTGGATGACACTAAGCTGGGGGGAGAGGTAGATACGCTGGAGTGTAGGGATAGGGTCGAGAGTGACCTAAACAGATTGGAGGATTAGGCCAAAAGAAATCTGATGAGGTTCAACCAGGACAAGTGCAGAGTCCTGCACTTAGGAAGGAAGAATCCCATGTACTGCTACAGGCTGAGGGCCGAGTGGCTAAGCAGCAGTTCTGCAGAAAAGGGGATCACAGTGCATGAGAAGCTGGATATGAGTCAACAGTGTGTCCTTGTTGCCAAGAAGGCTAACTGCTTATTGGGCTGCATTACTAGGAGCATTGCCAGCAGATCGAGGGAAGTGATTATCCCCCTCTATTTGGCACTGGAGAGGCCACACCTGGAGTATTGTGTCCTGTTTTGGTCCCCCCACTACAGAAGGGATGTGGACAAATTGGAGAGAGTCCAGCGGAGGGCAACGAAAACTATCAGGGGCTGGGACACATGAGTTATGAGGAGAGGCTGAGGAAACTGGGCTTGTTTAGTCTGCAGAAGAGAAGAGTGAGGGGTGATTTGATAGCAGCCTTCAGCAACCTGAAAGGGGGTTCCCAAGAGGATGGAGCTCGGCTGTTCTCAGTGGTGGCAGATGACAGAACAAGGAGCAATAGTCTCAAGTTGCAGTGGGGGAGGTTTAGGTTGGATATTAGGAAACACTATTTCAGTAGGAGGATGGTGAAGCATTGGAATGGGTTCCCTAGGGAGGTAGCGGAATCTCCATCCTTAGAGGTTTTTAAGGCCCGGCTTGACAAAGCCCTGGCTGGGATGATATAGTTGGGGATTGGACTAGATGACCTCCTGAGGTCTCTTCCAACCCTAATCTTCTATGATTCAAATGCCAGAGCCAGAGGGTAAACCAGAGTCATCAGCCAGAGGCGGAGCCGCTGCTTTAGGAGCTGTGACCACTCTCAGTTCCAAGGCAGGGCAGCTGGGCTCATCAGTGGCCTATCAGGAAGCTAGTCAGGGAGCCAGCCAGCGGCTCCTGCACACCCAGGAATCTGCGGCCTTGCCTGAGCAGTAAGAGGCTTTATGGGGAAATGGGACTGAAGACGTGAGGTGTGTCCGTGTTCCGTTTATCAGTCGCCTACTGCAAGACCTCCTGCACTCTGGTGTCGTTTCCCCCCACCTCTCTGGGGCCTGCTGGCCTCCTGGCCCACCAGGCAACGGTGACACTTGAAGCTGTGGGATTAACTGAGAGTCAGTCACCTTAGTGACCATCTGCTAAATTCCCCAGGGCCAGTGAGAATCCGTCAGGTCACAGGGGGAAGAACCCCTGGAGCTGCCCCCTGCTTGGAAGGGGACCCTTCTGCAGCCTACCACCCAGATCTGGGGGAGAGCCCCAAGAGGAGCAGAGAGGAAGCTGGGGAACAGAATTGCTGGAGGAGCAGGGGACAGGCAGATATGGGGGTGAGTGCTCCTGCAGCAGGGGCTAAAGTCCCCTTAGTACATTTGGGACCACTGGCAGCACTAATTGTCCCCCCCAAAATCATGACATCAACCCCTCATTCATCTCTTTCCATGAAGTCTCATGACTTCTGGGCCCCCCATGAGTCCTGGGGTCTGACTCGCAATCTTTGAGCCTTTCTGGTTGGCAGTACCATGTCTGTTGGGTCCCATAGGGCACCTGCCACATGATCAGCACTAGACATGGAGGCTTCCCAACAGAATGAGAGGCCAAGGAGCCAGGGGCTGAGACTGGCCCGGCAGCTCCCAGATCCCTTTCCAAGCCCCATAGAGCGCTGTCTTCTTAAAGCCAGTGTGGGGCAGCCTGGCCTTTCAAGGGCCAGAGGCTGGGAGCTGGCCAGCCCTGTCCAGTGATCCCTGCCTGCCACACCCGGGGTGGGGCCTGGGTTTTAATCAGTAGAGCCAGCTGGGGTCAGAGGAGCTGTTTCCCCTATAAAGAGCATCAGGAGGGGGGTGCTTAGGGGGAGAGACAGACAGAGTGAAGCCTCGTCTTGCAACAACCTCCTCTTGGGACAATCCAATCAGGTCAATATCATGGGCGAAGCACAGCTGACTAGCTTGTTGTTCACCTACGCGTACTCTCTCCTGGAGGTTTCCACCAGTGGGTCTTAAGATGTCTTCAGGATAACTGCTGAAGAGGATCAGTGATAACCAGCAGCCCTGTCTGACAGTTATCCTCAAGTTGAACCAACTACTTTGCTCATGCCCGGCATGCCCCAGAGCTGCTGAACTTCCACAGAGATTTTGGATCGGCCTTATTACATTTTCACCAGCTCCGAGCAGCCACCTCAAGAAGTTTGTGCCAGATGCTGACAAACGCCTTAGCAAAATCCACCAAAGCGTGGAGCAGCTTCCCATCATTCTCCATATCACATACGGACTGAACATTTGCTCCACTGTACTTCATTGGGATCTAAGTCCCGCTTGTTCTTCAGACAGAAACTGCCCTCTTCTGAGAGCCTTCTCTTCAGAATGATGCATAGCAGACTTTTTACTGCGGGCGTCCAGAATGAGACTGTGCAGAAATTTCCAGAAGCAGCAGAGTTCCCAAGTCTTGGGCCATCTTCCAGGCTCCCAAATGGCACTGACAAGTTGGGATGGGGGCCGCTCCACCCCTTTGGATTTGTTCTGTTTGTATGTTGTCCACTTCAAGGACTTCACTGTTTTTCAGTGTCCACACTCCATCCACAACTTCTTCAGTTGCAGGAGGAGGTTCACAGGGATAAGTCAAACTTCTCACAGATATCCCCTCTGCTTTTTTCACTTCCAGCGTAACATTTGTTTGGGTTACAATATACAGTTCCTGGCACATGGGGGTGAAAAGGTGTGTTTCCTGTCAGAGAGACCTTTCAAGAGTGTCTTGATGGTTTGGCAGGCCTTCCTACTGGCATTTGCCACAAAGCCGTTCCGTATATCACTGCACTGTTGTTCAAGCCAATCTTCTTTTGCCACTTTAATCAGTGCATTTATTTCTGGCATCATAAGGGAATATTGATCTCTTGCTGTTTAATCCATCTTCCATTGTGCTCTTAGCTTCTTTCGTTGATCACACAACTCAATCTTCTCCGTGTTCCAAGGTTTCTTCTTTAGGATCTGTTTCCCCAGGAATTCATCCACCATCTCTGTAGTGCAGCAGACGATGTACTCTATTTGATTTACGCTACTTGCGCAGAAGCTCAACTGTTTGCAGCTTTTGTTCAATTGTCTTCTTGAATTCCACTTGTTCATTGGACTTTCAGTTTGTCGACATTATAACAGAGCCTGAAGATACCTGCAGGTCATTCTTTCTTTGCTGTTTGATCTTTATGTTGGCTATTACTACGTTACGATCAGATCCTGTCTGCCTTCTAGAAGAATCAACTCCCCATCACACTGCCTGTTCGAAATTACAATGGAGTCAGTGAGTCCCCAGATACAGCACTGTCCACACCCACTGCCTGGACAGTTTGTGCTTGAACAAGGCATTTGCTAATTGCACTGAGTCGCAGTCCTCTGCTGCCTGGTCATGCCCAGCTTCCCGACACAGCGGCACCATTCTAGAGAACTCTCAGGACCAATGCAGGCATTCCAGTCGCCTGGTCCAATTAACACGACTCTCCGGTGAGCAGCTGCTAACACCGTCTCAGACTCTTCATCATCACAGTCAGTGGCAGGGCAGAACACTAGACAAGTCACATGATGAGGACAGGCTGCCAAGCTGAGGTCATTAACCTGCTGCTGATCAACTTATAGGGGCTGATCTACTTCCTCACCGGCAGCGCACCCCCATGCGCTCACATTCTGTCATCGCCACCCCAAATCAGCACATTTCCTTCCACTCCCAGTCCATCACAGCCCCTTACCAGGAGAGCTCATGTTGTAGTAGCAGGGGGCAGCCTGCTCTCAGGGCAAAAACATGCTACGGGCCAGTGGAGAACACTTGCTTGACCTCTTGCTAGCCTCCTAAAAGGGCTATTAGGGCCAGGATGGGGTTGGGGATGAGCGCCCAACTCCTATAAAATGTCCCAAATGGCCAGCGAAACCTCCGACCAACAGCCAAAGTCATCATCACTTGCCTTTGTGAAGCAGAGGGGTTTCTATTAAAAGCAGGGGTGTGAAAGGTCGGTGGCTGGCACCTTGAAAAGAAACCAGACCGCTTCAGCTGGGTGGAGCTCTTCAGCCTGTGGGGGCAGCCCCCCCGAGCAGGACGAACTCCAATTGCAAATCAGGAATGCCACATTGCTCCAAGCAGATGACTGTCCTTCAATGACAACCTCCGTGGATGTTAGACATGGATGCCACCAGCATTACTGTCCATAATCATTCACGACATCATCATTGGCGAATGCACCGAGGGGAACTGTGGTTTTGCCTGGGTAATTCCAGCAGTGCATTTGAGAAGGTGTCTGAACTACAAGTGAATTAAACTGGCCTTGCAAGTGTTCTCCACAGGCCCATGGTTAGTTACCCTCACTGTTAACGCCTTATTTCCAGTCTGAATTGGTCTAGATTCAAACTCCAGCCATTGGATCGTGTTCGACCTTTCCCTGCTAGATCAAGGAGCCCATCACCAAATATTTGTTCCTGCAGGGGTGGAAGCTCCATGCGAATAGGGAGCCAGACGGATAAGAAGGGGGAACAAGAGAGCTACTGAGCCTTGGTGGGGGTGGGGTGGGCAGCCTGCTCTAGGCTGGGAGGAAGGGTCCTGGGAGTTCCTACCTGCTCCAAGGCCTGTTCTGGCCTCTCCGGGTCCCACTTCCCATCCCAATACCAGATACTGCAGAGATAAAAGAACCTCTCCCCCCCTACTCAAGATTCCCTTTTATACACCCAAGTTAAGTATCCATCAGTGAGTTCTGGGTTTTGGTGTTTTATTCCCAGCACACATGCTGCTCAGCCTTTGCGCTGGCTGTACGACTGGCTCAAGGGCGAGGGCTGGTGGGTGAGATTCTGTGGCCTGCGTTGTGCAGAAGGTCAGACTAGATAATCATAATGGTCCCTTCTGACCTTAGTATCTATGAATCTATGATTTATTAACAAGCTTCCAAAAAGGATTGGGCATTTCTAGGGTTAACACAAACATCCAGAGTTAGAGTAGCAAATGCTAAGAGAGGAGCTTTAGGAGAGAGATGAAACTTGCTGCTTTTGGGGCTGAAGCCAATCTCTAACCAACAGAGACCAGGAGATGGGGCCGGGGGCAGATTATCTCACGTCTCCTCTTGCCAGTTCTTGCACCTTCCTCTGCAGAAGCTAGTGGGCCACCCGGAATCTAACATTCCTGCGTGTACCCCGAAACGTGACAGCACCGCAGTCAGCCATTTCGTACGTGCAGCACTGCCAGCTGAAAACCAACCGTCACATCGCTAGGAACAATCTTAGGCCTTTGTGAGACAAGGTCAGACAGCCGCATACTTGCAGTTTGTTAATCAGAATGGGAGGATGGGCGAGAAAGTTATGGAAGACAGTGAGTGAAGAGCCCATGGTTTTAGGTGCCCCTGACGTATTGTTGTTATGGCTGGAAATATTAGAAATGTTTGGAGATGAGTAGTTTGTTGAAATTAGAAGAATTGGTGACCCAGTAGAGGTTGTTATATACCGACCCACTAGGAGTCACTATAGGTTCTGTGGTTTGTTAGAGATAGCTATAAAAGATTAGGGACCGGGCAAGGAGCTGACATCTAAACTCCCTGTCAGCTGGACAGGAAGAGGGCCCCTGGAAGCCCAGCTGGTGATCACTTGACACCATCTCAGACTGTGGGTAACTATATCTGGGATGTCTTAAACCTATTGCATATGCGTGTGTGCGCTTAATATCTAATAAACAGTAGTTTTAGATAAGAGCACATTTGCTTTTATCAATTGTTTATCAGACAGAAGCGCTGGGTTCCCATTGATTTATTCCTGACACCGCCTGGAGAGAAACAGTCATGTTACCACTGCTTTGGGTTCTGAGAAACCCCAGGTAACACTGTGCGAGACTGGACCCCAGGCTAGATGGACCTCAGCTCTGATCCCATCTGGCTGTTCTGTGTTGCTAGGATTGGCTCCTTTTGAGTTAGCGTAATCCAGTAAAAAACTATTAAACTCATCCAAATCAGCCCCTCAAGGCACAAGAGCACCTAGCCAGGGCCAGCACCCCTTTGGAAACACCCCTTTAGTCCAGTGCTGCACATCTCTGTGCAGACCAGGCCAAAGTCCCTGCCGGCTGCCCAATAACACACTGGGACAGATGTGCTCTTTAGAGAAACCTTTAATAGACCAAGGAACTCAGGTGTGAACTCTTCCAGTACCTGCAGCTGAGCAATCACTGTCCATCACACTCCATACAAGGAACTGGACACAGACTGCACCACAAGAGGTTACAGGAGAGGAGGGCAGCCACAGAGACTACGGGTTCCCATCCTGCTCCTCCATCATACTCCCAGCTGCCATGGCACTGAAGCATGGCCTGCTGGGAGCTGTAGTCTCTGCAGGCCAGACCTCCCCACGAAGGATTTGATGCCAAGGAGCCTCAGCCGGATCCCACATGGCGCCCCTGAGCGCACTGGTGTCAGAGCCAGGCTCTCCAGGCAGGGGAGCAGCATGTGTCTCACAGACGCTTTGGCCACGTCCATCCTACAGCCGGTGACTGGCTTTGGGCTGAGATTTCAAACACAACGTGCAACACAGAAGAAGTGAATCTGGCCCACCCGCCCTCACAGTATCAGTGCATGCAGGTAACGAGAGGGGCTTGCATCATCTCTTCCCAGAGTAAAGTGCTATTGGGATGGGGGCTCTTTGTTTCACAGAAGACACACAGACAAGGTGTGGCTGGACATCAGCACTGGGCCCATCACAAGAGGCTTCTGACTTTGGCCTGGGATTCCCATCCCATCTACACTGACAGCTTTGCATTGCTGCTTCCGTACCTGCAGCAGAGTGGCCACACCCTTCACCTTCCTCCGTAGTAAAACCATGACATCCGACAAACGCCGGGAGACCTCCAGGCCCAGCTTATCTCTGGCCTATTCAGCAGGTGGCTCCCTTACGCTCCCCACGCTGCGAGCCAGGCCAGTGTCTGACTGCAAGTCCTGTCACTCCTGGGAGAGAAGTTCTGTCCAGTCCCCGTTCACATGACACTCTGCCACGCATATCCCCTAACCAGAGTCAAAGCACATGCAGAGTCGCCAAGTCTCCTCTAAGCCGCAGCTCTAGCTCAGGGCTCTTTCGGGGGGACTCCTCCTGCTCTAGCATTTGTCAAACCCTCCTTCCTTAAGCAGGAAGTCACTTAAGCACTCACCCCCCTCCCCAAGCTGAGTATGCATGCGACCCTGCACCAAAGCCCAGCCCCAAGGGCCTTACTAGATTGAGCACAGGAGGCTCTGCCTTTCCACTGTATGTGGGACTCAGAACTCCGAAGGCAGGTGCAGGAGTTCCTGAGCTGGGGGGCTGGCTCCGTCCTGCATTTTTTCCCGGAGGGGGTCCTGGAGCTGCACGCCAAATGGCTACGCAGGAAGTGTTTGTGCAGGTGACCCACGCATGGTTGGCAGGGCAGGTGTAGCCCACAGCAGCTCCCCACTTTAATACAGCACTGCATCGCAGCCTCCACCTGCAGCGGTGGGAACCTGGACTAGCCAAGGGCTGCACCTTCAGCTGGCTTTATTCTGTGTCGGTTCAGCACAACTCTTGGCTGGGCAGTTTGGCTCCCATGGTTTAGTGCAAGGCACTGCAATTCCCAGGGGCACAAGAGGCTTGAAGCTGGCCTGGCAGGGATCAGGCCCCATGCCCTGGGGAAATGGGCCCTTTTCTAGCTCCTGGCCAACAACCTCTGCTGTTTTTCTGGACTGGCTGGACGGAGGGCGACCCCAGCAGCACCCATCCCCCTGGCTGCCTGTAAGCCTAACGGAACAAGCAAGCACCCTGAAGCCTGGGATGAGAGTGGTTCTCTGGGAGGCGCACACAGACGCTCCCCTTCCTTCCCCCGCTCTCCCAACTTGCCTGGCAGCACTGACAACTGCAGTGTATAAAACAGGACGGGAGGCAGGGGCTTCCTGGGGAGAGATACCGGGGGAACCCACCCTCCCCTCCCGCCTCCCCATGCTGACGGAGGTCACAGCAACAGCACAGCAGTGACCGATGGCAGCAGCTGCCCAAGCGCGCTCCCCCCAGCGGCCAGCGCCACTCGGCAGGGGCGTCAGATCTGCTTACGCTGCTCTCCCCTAAAAGAACCAGGCAGAGACCACAGAGCCCTCGCCCCACAGCATCATGGCGACAGGGGAAGCAGCCTGGTCCCCCAGCCTTCCTAAGGAAACCCTGTGGGGCAGCTGCCCAAAGCGCGTGGCCTGTACACGCAGGAGAGAGGCAGCCCATTGGCGCAGGAGCTGTGCTTTGCCCACAGGCAGGGCCTGGGCCTCTGCAGAGGCGGTGCTGCGGGTGAAAGCAGCCATTCCAGCCGGACAGGGAGGTCTGTGCAGCCCTCCTCGGCAGGGACGAGCAGGGCTGCCAGGACCAGCCATGGAGGGTGGGGAAGAGCTCTGCCTGCACCACCAAGGGCCCTCACCCCCCAAGCCATGGGAGGCAGCACAGCCGCTCCAAGCTGCAGCCTTCCCATGGCCTGGCCCTGGGCCAGCACATACTCCACTCGCTCCATCTCTCAGCCCATCTAAGCTGTAGAACCCGCAATGCGGTGAAGCACCATCGCCAAACTCGTGCAGGGAAGACACAGACCGATGTGAAACTGCTTGAGAAAGCTTCCTCACTCCCGCCGGGCCAGACCTAGCTCAGCCAGAACCTCAGCCCTCCAAGCCACCAGGAAAGAGGCCTCTCTGCGCAATGAGACCCATGCTCTCGCTTGGGATCCACCCCTCTTGGGGCAGGCCCTAGGCCAGTTGAAGTGGCTCTGCCCATGGCTTGGCAGCCCCACGGCACAGTCACCGGTGTCACAGTATAACGCCGCGGCCTGCCCGCTGCTCTCCGTGTGGGAAAACAACTACCATACTGATTCTACAGTCTGACCAAGTATGGTGACCCGGCACAAACAGACGCCCCAGGCCAGCGCGAGAGTGGCTGGGGTGGGGCAGCCCAGGGTGGCCAGGCATGAGACGTGGCTAGCAGAATTCCGAGGAGAGGTGGATGAAGTCATCCAGGGAGCCTGGGCTCCGGGTGTAGTGTGTGGCCGAGCCATCTTCTCTCCTTCCCTTTTCCTAGTGAGATTCCAGCACGAGAGAAAAAAGAAAGCAGAGAAGAGTTTTGTCAGTCGCTGAGCCTGACTCGCTGGAGCCCTGCGGCACTCCGGGCCTTGGCTGGGGTAGCAGGTGGAGACGCAGTTCCCAATGGGGGCAGGGCCCCTGGCTGAAGCCACAGCACAGCCGAGCCTTGCTTACACCGGGGCGTCTGCTGGTGCTGTCACCCCTATGGGAAATACAGCTCCACCCAACTAGCCCAGCCAAGGCCTCGAGAGCCCAGCCAGCCCGACCGCAGCTCTTTCCACTCCTCACCATGCCGCACGTGACAAAGACGTGCCCGCCCCCGGGCGCTGGCGCATGGAGCTGAAAGAGAAGGGAAGGAGCTGCCAGTCCGTGTCATGCCAAGCTCCGGCTGCAGTGCCCACACCCACAGCTGGAAAGCCCTCAGCCCCTTTGAACGGGGCCCTAACCAAGGCCCTGCTGTAGAGGCCTGGGCGAGGGAAACACCGCCGGGGTCCCATTGTGGCATGGCCAGTGGCTGCCCTCACCTGGAACAGCCTGGCTGGAGGGGCCAAGGGCCACAGGCTCCCTGCGTGCTGGACCCTGCCAGCTCCCTGCCTGCCTTCGCTATTAGAGAGGAGGGCAGCTCTCCCTGACTCCACTTGGCGGGGCCCCTGGCGAGTAGATGCCCTTGCCAGGGCATCCATGCACCCAGGAACCACCACCAAGTGGCTGCTGGTAGCCGACTACTATAGATTCATCCTCCCCTGGTACTGTCCCCGCACAGAGCGGCGAGGGCAGCAGGGCTGCCCCCCGGGGCAGAGCTGCCTCCAGAGTTACCTGCTGGTACTGCAAGATCCCCTTTTCCTCCTGCTGCATCCTCCAGAGCTCCGTCTCATCCGGTTGATAGCTGCCCGGCACCACGTATTCCACCGGCCGGTCCGTGCTGCACATCTCGCAGCCCGGCCGCGTGGGCTTGTTGATGTAGGTACATTTTGCACACGCCCAGCCTGTCTGCAGAGAACAAGACAAGCCCTTCACCCACACAGCACTGAGCGAGCAGAAGAGGCAGAACCACACTCCCAGCACCTGTGGGAGCACACGGGTTAATGGTCTCCCCTGCAGGTTCCCGGGGAGGTGGACTCCGAAGTTGAAGGATGTGCAATAGACAAAGAAGCAGAGAAAATCCACCTCTGAAAGAAGGGGGTCAGTCCCCTGCCCAGAGTTGTGTGTGCACTTTCTCCCAGGGGACCAGGCCTCTGACCACGATGCCCCAAGGCAGCGCCAGGCAGCGTCAGTGTCTGCGAAAGGCGGGCCTGGGAGCAGGCGGGTCTGTTACTCCACTGCACGAGGACTGTCCTCACTCACTGCTCTTCACACCTGCCCTGTTCAGGCCTGAGTCCATGGGCTCCTGAAGGGGAGGGTGGCGCAGCCAGACAGGGTACGAACCTTCACAAGTGAGAGCAGAGGAGGGACAGAGGGGGTGGGGTGGGCGGGTCAGATGGGTGCATACCACAGAGGTGAGGGCAGGTTGGGGGTAGGGATCAGACGGGTGCATACCTGCATTGGGAGAGGACGGGAGTGGGGAGGGTCAGACGGGTACATACCTGCACAGGGGACGGTGGAGCAGCGGCGGCTGGGGGGGCTTTGGGCTGGCTGGGTAAGGGGTTGGTGAGCTGCAGCATGCCCAGCTGGCGGCTGATTTCTCCGATATTCATCTTCCCGCTGTTGTCAGCGACCCACGCTAGAGGGGCAGACACCAGCAAACAGACACGTTACGAACACCCCTACAGGATGATGCGAGACCAGGTCTGAAATGCACCGGGCTGAGGCAGTGCCGTTCAGCGTAACACAGGCGGTCGCCAAGGCGTGGCTGGGCGGGAGTGCAGGGAGCTGTGCCACCACAGACCACGGCACGGGGTAGGGGTCCTCTCATTTGCACCATGGCTGCACAGTGAGATGCTGGGAACAGCACCGTTTGCAATGCCCTGAGCTTCAACTGTCCCCCACCCCCACTGGGGGGCAGAGCACTCAGCCCACGCAGGAGCAGCTCGCTCTAGAGGGGAGCTGACAACTCCCCTTCCTCCCATTTCAGTGTTAGCAGCACAAATGGGGGGTCCAGGGCCAGCCTCTCCCCAGCCCCCATCACTCACCTGGCAGTTAACTGTCAAAGAGACAGCTGTTAGTGAGAGGGGGAAGAGAGAGCTGGGGTAGGGCTTTGAAACTATCTGTACCGCTCCGTGGTAGGCTCTGCCTCAGACTTTTACACTTGACTTGCCAGAGTTTCAGCTCTTTTCTATTTACCTCCCTTGGATTTGACTTCCCATTTTTAAAGGGTGCCTTTTTGCCTCTAACTGCCTCTTTCACTCTCTTGTTTAGCCATGGTGGCATTTTTTTGATCTACTTACCTTTTTTTTATTTGGGGTATAAATTAAGTTTGAGTTTCTATGATGGTGTTTTAAATAGTCTTCATGTAGTCTGCAGGCATTTCACTTTTCCTTTTAATTTATATTTAACTAGCTTCCTCATTTTTGTGTAGTTCCCCTTTTTGAAATTAAATGCTACAGGGTTGGGTTTGTTTGGGGTTTTCTTGGCATTTTCCCCCTACAAGGATTTTAAATTTAATTACATTATGGTCGCTATTACCAAGCAGTCCAGCTATATTCACCTCTTGGACCAGATCCTGTGTGCCACTTAGGACTAAATCAAGAATTGCCTCTCCCCTTGTGGGTTCCAGGACTAGCTGCTCCAAACAGCAGACATTTAATGTGTCTACAAGTTTTATCTCTGCATCCCTTCTTGAAGTGACATGTTCCCAGACAACATGGGGACAGTAGAAATCCCCCATTATTATTGCATTTTCTGCCTTTGTAGCTTCTCTAATTTCCCTGAACATTTCACAATCACTGTCACCATCCTGCTCAGGTTGTCAATAGTATATTCTGACTGGTATACAGTTATTGGTCAAGCATGGACTTTTTATCCATAGAGATTCAATGGTGTAGTTTGATTCATTTAAGATTTGTACTTTATTTGACTCTCTGCTTTCATTCACATATAGTGCCACACCCCCACCAGCATGACCGACTCTCTCATTCCTGTATATTTTGTACACTGGTATTACCATGTCCCATTGATTACTCTCATTCCACCAAGTTTCCACAATACCTATTATATATCGACATCACCATTTAATGCCAGGCACTCTAGTTCACCCATCTTAGTATTTACACTTCCAGCATTTGTATACAAGCACTTGTACATTCTGTCAATATTGTTAGATTTAAATGGGACTCTTACATTTGACTGTTCCTCACTAGCTCCTACCTGTGCTTTACAAACTTCCATCCTCTCCACCTTACAAGGATATAGGGAATCTCCATTAATAGATCCTCCCGTGAGGGCTGTCCCTGTCTGAAGCATACACTCCTCCGGACCTATCGGCTTTCCCCCAGCCCTTCAACCTTTCGAATTGTACACACCAGCAATCTGGTTGTGTTGTGAATTAGGTGGAGCCCATCCTTCCTGCGTTGGCTCCTTTCCCAAAAGGTTCCCCAGTTCCTAATAATCCTAAATCCTCCTCCCTACACCACCGTCTCATCCACACATTGAGACCCTGCAGTTGTTCCTGTCTCTCTGGCCCCACACCTGGGACTGGAAGCATTTCAGCAGTAACAAACCCCTGGCCCAATCCTCAGCTAGTCAGGGTGGCTGGCTCCCCTGTCTTGAGGGAAGCTGAGCCTGTTCACTCCAGTAGAGGATCTGGCCCCAACCCCACCTAGGGTTTCCGTTTGTGAGCAGTAAGAAGCACATCAGACCTTTCTTTGGAGCCATGTTTGGCAAGGTGCTGTATTTGCGTTTCTCGTCGGTGCCAGAGCTGTCTGGGAGCGAGGGGGCCGGGGGCAGCATGACCAGTGCTTTGTCCTCTTCGCAGCGCTGCTCGGACAGGTTGGCCCTCTTGGCTGACAGCAGATAAAGGAAGGCTGTGTCTCCATCCTTCCGAATGCCATACGAGCCTATCGTCCGATCATCCACGCACAAGCACTGGCCGATAATCCACCGCTGCACGCTGGGGTGGAACCCGTAATCCTGGAAAACCTGCAGGGCGGGAGAAGCCGACAAACATTCCACCATGAGGGAATCATAAGAAAGGCCATACTGGGTCAGATCAAAGGTCCATCAAGCCCAGAATCCTGTCCTCTGACAGTAGCCAATGGCAGGTCCCCCAAAGGGGATGAACAGAACAGGTATCCATCAAGTGATCCATGCCCTGTCACCTGGCAAACAGAGGCTAGGGACACCATTCCTGCCCATCCTGGATAATAGCCATTGATGGACCTATCTTCCATGAATCTATCTAGCTCCCTTTTGAACCCCGTTATAGTATTGGCCTTCACAACACCCTCTGGCAAGGAGTTCCAGAGGTTGACAGTGCGTTGCGTGAAAAAAATACTTTCTTGTGTTTGTTTTAAACTTGCTACCTTGTTCGTGTATTATGGCCCCTTGATCTTGTATTATGAGAAGGAGTAAATAACACTTCCTTATTTACTTTCTCTATACCACTCATGATTTCATAGACCTCTATCATACCCACCCTTCATCGTCTCTTTTCCAAGCTGAAAAGTCACAGTCTTATTAATCTCTCCTCATACGGAAGCCATTCTATACCCCTAATCATTTTTGTTGCCCTTTTCTGAACTTTTTCCAATTCCAATATATCTTTTTTGAGATGGGGCAACCACATCGGCACACAGTATTCAAGGTGTGCACGTACCATGGATTTATACAAAGGCAATAGGATATTTTCTGACTTATTATCTACCCCTTTCTTGATGATTCCCAACATTCTATTCGGTTTTTGACTGCTGCTGCACACGGAGTGAATGTTTCCAGAGAACTATCCACAATGACTCCAAGATCTCTTTCTTGAGTGGTAACACCTAATTTAGACCCCATCATTGTATATGTATAGTTAGGATTATATGTTTTCCAATGTGCATTACTTTGCATTTATCAACATTAAATTTCATCTGACATTTTGTTGCCCAGTCACCCAGTTTTGTGAGATCCTTTTGTAGCTCTTCACAGTCTGCCTGGAACTTAACTGTCTTGAGTAGTTTTGTATCATCTGCAAATTTTGTCACCTCACTGTTTACCCCTTTTTCCAGATCGTTTATGAATATGTTAAAATAGGACTGGGCCCAACACAGATCCCTGGGGGACACCACTATTTACCTCTCTCCATTCTGAAAACTGACCATTTATTCCTACCTTTTGTTTCCTATCCCATGACTGCTTATTTTGCTTAAGAGCCTTTGGTGAGGGACCTTGTCAAAGGCTTTCTGAAAATCTAAATACACTATATCCACTGGATCCCCCTTGTCCACATGCTTGTTGACCCCCTCAAAGAATTTTAGTAGATTGGGGAGGCAGGATTTCCCTTTACAAAAACCATGTTGACTATTTTCCAACAAATCATCTATGTGTCTGGCAATTTTGTTCTTTACTACAGTTTCAACCAATTTGCTCAGTACTGAAGTGAGGCTTACTGGCTTGTAGTTGCCAGCCCCCACACAGCACGCCTCCCAGAAGCTTTCAGCTCCACCCTGTGGCTTTGCGCCAAGCTGGGTTCAAATTAGTGTCCACCAGCGTTCCTCGTACCCCAGTGAAGAACCACCAGCCCTGCTAGAGGAGAGGAGCAGACTGGATCCCCAGCTCTCTCTCCAGACATGGAGCCGGAATTGTTCAGTTAGCCGTTCAGCGCGGCTAACAATTTACGGCTGGAGCATTTCTGAGCAGCTCTGCTAAAAGGCAGGCGATGGACTCTGTGGGCCAGTGGGACTTGGCATCCCATGGCCCAGCTCCTCCCGGCAGTCACAGGAGGGGAAGTGCCTCAGCACTGCGTCATACCTGCTGCCTCAGTGTCCCGATGGACATGTGTGCATGGACTCTGATGGTGATGTTGGCGGAGCACGTCGCATCTTCCACTCCAACCTTCATCCTGAGAGGAGAGGCCAGGCCCGTCAGCAGGGTCTGTGTTAGTGCTCCACTGGCTCTAGATGCTCCCTGAAGGCCAGGGACGACCAGGTTGTAGGGGGCAGAGAAAGCCCAGCGCTGCCTTGGCCAACACGTTACTCCCAGGCAGTACCTGTTCGTGGCGGCACTGCTCCCACACACGGTGCCGGCACCAGGGCTTTCCAGGAAAGACGCAAGTGGCAAGGCGGAGGGGCCAAGGCGTGCTGAAGGTGAGCTCCCCGCACGCCCCAGCAGGGGGGAAGCTAGCTCAAAGTAAAACCCTTTGCTCTGCAGAGCATTAGGAGAGGAGAGAAGCTTACTGGCCGTTTCCAGTCTGGTGGCATCTGAAGGCCCCAGTCCGGCCAGGGCCCCAGGGCACCTTTGGAAGGGCTGGATGCTCAGGGCGGGAGTACGGAGCAATGGCAGAGCGAGGGAGATTGGGCATTGGCACCCTGCAGGGTGCGAAGGCGCTCACCTGATCTCGTTGGTGGGGTAGCTGGATTCCTTCGGGAGGATGCGCAAGGAGGCCTGCTGCCGAGCCAGCGCCACGGCGCACTGCGAAGCTGCCTGTTCGTCCCCCAGCACAATGGCTGTAGCCAGGCGGAGCGCTAACTCCTCTAGGAAAGGCAGGAGACACAGAGCAAGGGGGAGCCTGTGTCAGTGTGTCGCCACAGGGCACCACCCTGCCTTGAGGTGGGCACTGGAGTGCGGCTTCCGGCCTTGCGTGCAGGCGAGCGGCTAGTCCAGGAGCAGCGCTCAGGCTCCACGGAGAGACTGGGGACGCGCTCCTCCCCCGGGGTCAGCCCGGCTCTAGCCACCCAGGGATGGGTGCGCAGCCCCCAGAAGGAGCAGCAGCCCATGGCTGCACTGCAACAACCCCTCTGGGTGCCTCAGCCGGCGTGGCCCTGGCCCTTGCTAGAGGGGCACACGCAGGGTGGTAGGAGAGAAAAGGGGACTTTGTGGGAGCAAAGAATGGCGCTGGCTGAAACAACCCATAGTTTAGTCATTTCTCTCAAGCTGAACTCGGCTGACCTGAGCGTCCAAACCGAGCCCCCCGCCACGGGCTGAGCGCCCAGGCTCTGATCTCTGGCCATTGTGTCCCAGGACAACAGAGCCGGCAGCATTCAGAGAAGAGTCTGGCAGCCTGAGCATGGGGAGCAGGCGGAGCTGGGCTCCTAGCCCTGGGCCTTCATGCCTGCGGCGTCCGTGCAATGACAATTCCTGCCCTACGCGAAGGGCCAAGGAATCCTCCACTCTTCCCTACCTTTATTGGAGAGCTCCAAGGGCTGAGATGCGTCCGATGGCGGCGCGGGCAGGGCATTCCCGCTGGCTGAGGGCAGGGGAGAGGGCTGGGACACCAGCACACTGGGACTCTCGGCAGCTGAAAGAGAACCAGGAGAGTGTCGGTGGGGACACTGTAGCCCTAGGAGACAGTGCAGCCAAGCCAGCACTATTCCTGGGAAGCAAGGAAAAGGTGGGTCAACGTGGGGGCTTCCAGGCGGGGCTGCGAATGGCAGGGGTGCAATCGCCATCTGCCCCACCCAGGTGTCCGGCGACCAAAGGGCTAATGTCAGCTCACGTGTGCACAGTCTGAAATGCTTAGCCCGCCACGGTCACAGTTACCCCGACAATCGCAGTACCCGAGGGAGCAGGCACACGTTTTTTCCCTTGGTTCTCAGGGCAACCCTTTGGGCAGTGACAGTGTTTCTGCTCCTCCCGTCCTGGGGGAATCCAGTTACTCCCAGGCCCCTTCCCATCTCTCCAGACCTTCTCCCACCATTTCAATCTCAGATTCCCACTTTCCAGGTGATTCCCCTGGGATGCTACAACCCCCAACAGCACACGCTCTTCCTCCCCATCTCAAAGGGCCCCTCTGTAATAGACCCTTCCTCTAGACCCCCTGCTCCGCCCTGGCTTCTTCAGACTGCCTGGGGAGCAGTGGGGGAGAGGGTTGTTAGAAAGTGACATGGGATCCCTGCAACATTCCTTGTCCCACCAGCCCAAGCTCAGTCCCGAACTAACATGTGCAGACACCCCCCTTCTGCGAGTCTGCTTTGCCCTCAGCCTCTCGCTCCCCGGCTTTGTTTCCTCCCCACCCATAGCACTTCAAGGGGCAGACACCTCCTCTTGCACCCTGCTGAGGAAGTGCAGAGCAAGCCGTGCCGGGAGGTACCCTCTCCTGGGGATGCCATGCGTCTACACTAGAAAAAAAGGTGTTTTCTTACCACAAGGTAACATCTAGTGTGGACACAGCAGTGCATCGCTTCCACACAGGTTAGCACTGGGGTTCATCTCAACCTGCTAACATGTATGAGAACTCCAACGGCCTCCTCCACCCTAGGATGTCACCACAAGTTCGCTCCCTCATGGTGAGGCTTATCTTCCCTCCTAGCAAAGGCAAGGCCAGGGCGGGAGGAAGAGACTCTGGGCAGCTGCTGGAACAAGGAGTCTCTCAATCTCATGCCAAGGCGCTGGTAGAGTGCTGCAGGGAACCAGCCAATGCCATACCCAGCCCCAGCAGTCCCTGGCTTGAATTGACACTAAATCCACTGACCCATCTGTACTAAAATGTACAGACAAGGCAGTGAGTTCTCTCCATGGCTGACTGCAGCCTGAGAGAAGATACATGGCACCCTCACCCTGCTGCAAAGTTCTGGCACTCAGGGGTCAAGCAGAGCTGGCTGGTGGCTGCTCAGTTTGCCGGTACTCCTGAGGGCTGCCATCGTGGGCTCCAGAATCTCAGCTAGCATTACAAAAACACAGATATCTAAGTCTCTAGCCCTTACAGTTGTGAGGAAAACCTTTGAAACGTGAATCAGGAGTACCCACTTCAGTAATGCACGCTGAGCCTACAGCCAACCTGAAACCACCGCCCGAAGATTATAGACTGCACCATTCATCATAGCTGAGTGTTAATTCAGAACCCTAATCCCTGCAGTGTAAATGTTAACCGTCTCTTGCTGATCACAGCACAGAGAGGAGGAGTAGCCACATGAAGAGCTATATAATCTGTGAGTGGCGACTCCTTCTGGTGTCAGAGTGGGTGGTGCTTGGGAGAGCATCAGTTCTGCTGCCTGCCTCTCCCCAGCTGAGTCCCGCTGACACCCAGCCTGTAAGCACCTGCCAGACTAGAACCTGGGACCATGGAGGTTCTGGGCTGCCGCAACTTCTGCCTTGCCACGGGACTTCAGGCCAGTTTCCTGCTGAGGGACCCTGTGAAACTAGGCACTGCCGGAAGTACTGTAGCCTCCTGATTGCCAATGCCGGTATACAAACCAGGAAGCCAATCAGGGGCTGTCTGAGCACACACAGATTGTGTGCTTACTTCCACTCCAGCCCATGCCTTGCTTTGGCCCTGGACTCCAGCTCCTGACCCTGGTTCATCTCTGATTCCGCTACTTGCCTCCTGTCTGTAACCTGGTGCCTGACCCTGACTCCTTGGTAGCCTGATCCAGCTCGACCCTGACTCCTGTCCCCAGCTTGGTAACTGACCAGTGCACACCAGCCGCCCACAGCCCTGCCCTGACACAAACACCACCTGCCTGCCTGCGTCCCACCACAACCAGTGCACAGCCCAGCCAGAGACAGGCCCCTGCTCTCCTGGAGCCCCCAGCGAGCACTATTCACCAGATTGCCACCGCTGACAGAGCAAAGCCAAGCTGCTGCTTACCACCAGAGACCCGCTGTGCACCTCCGACGACACGCACCTCACCGTCCGGACCCAGCGGGTGTGAGAGGCGGAGGCTGCAGTGATACCCAAGTGAGCCACTTTAACAGCAGCACCAGGCCTGCCTGCTGTCCCTATCCCCATATGAGAGGGTGTGACGGAATGGGGAGTATTGGCCTGGTATGACAAAGTGGGAATGTTCTTAATGTTTTCTCTGAATACTGGGTGGGTGCCTCAGTTTCCCCTATGCATTTCTTAAGTATCTAGGTGGTGGGATAAGAGTGCGTGATTGTTGCAGAGCCTTAGAGGGCAGGTGTGATGCTGTCTGCACAGAGAATGGCCGACACCCTGTCTCCTGGCAACTGATGGCCTGGGCCCCTCCCCTGCAAGGTGCCATCTGAAGGTGTTGGAGAACAAAGAGATCAGGTGGTCTCCTTGCCTGAGAGAGAGACAAAGGCCAGAGGAGGGGCTGGAGGGAATTTCAGTTTGGAGCTGGCTGGGGAAACGGAGGGAGGCCCAGCATCGGGGTCTGGGCTCCCTGCCCCACAAGATGGACTTGACTGAGGGGGTCCTGTTGTCTGTACCTACAAGCTCTGTTTTGAACTGTGTTCTTGTCATCTAATAAACATTGTTTTACTGGCTGGCTGAGAGTCATGGTGAATGGCAGGAAGTGGAGGTGCAGGGCCCTGTCTCCCACACACTTCGTGACAACTGGTCGTAGCGATGGGATTAACTGCACACCGTGGATGGCGCTTCCTTCAGTAAGTGACTGGGAAGCAGTTAAACGAAGGGGGATTAACGAGGACCAGACGTGCTGAAGGCTCAGAGAGGAGCAGTTTCGGGGGTCAGAGAAGCTACACTTAACCCCTGGGAGTGTATGACTACTGAGAAGGACTGTTGCAGGAATGGGGTCCCCCTGGGGACTGCGGTGAGTAATTCCAGGGGCAGAGGAGTCTGCGGCTTGACCCTGGGAGAGAGAAGGATTGTTGCAGGAACAGGGTCCCCTTGGTGAGTGGTTCCAGGGACGGAGGAGCCTGTGGCTTGACCCTGGGGAGAGGTGGTTACCTGGAGAAGGGCTGGCACAGCAGAGGTTCTTCCTGGAAATTGTGGGGAGCTGAGAGCACACAGGCCTGCAAGTCCACAGCAACTTGGGAACAGCGGGAAGATGTATAACCATCTTCTTAGAGGGACCTGGTAGAGCTGTGCAAGCAGAGGGGGCTGCTCATTGGAAAGCTCACCAAAGAACAGCTGATTGCCCAGCCAGAGGAGGAGGATCACTCAGAGGAGCTGATCCCTGTCCCTGAAGGAAGAAGCCCAGCAGATGCAGCACGGGCACTGGTGCCTGTCCCGGCTGGAAGGGGTCAGACTGCTGCCGAGGGCCTTCCGAGGCCCCTCCTCCCTATGGATAGGGGAGGGACTGGAAGGAGCCCGGTGAGCACCGGGGGCACCGTGACCCACACGGCCAGCAGGGGGTCCTCACGGCAGAGCTCCCCATCGCTGGAACTGAGGCACCTACCCAGTATTCAGAGAAAACATGAAGAACATTCCCACTTTGTCACACCAGGTCAATACTCCCCACTCTGTCACAGAGGGATCTGCAATCTGCTCCTTGTTACATACAGCGGCTATGGCCGTGGGGCTCTGGGTGAGGTGCCAGCTGCCCTGGGCCAGGAGAAGCCTGGCATTGCCCCTGCATTACACCCCCTGCGTCTCTCTCTGTAACACATGAATGTTACCCGGACACAGCCAGCCCGAGAACCCAGCCTGCCACTGCTGACCTTTCTGCACCTCCCGCAGGGAGCTGCTGACAACCGTCCACCACTTCTGTGCCTCCCGCTCATCTTCGAAGTGAAACACCATCGGGTTGTCTGAGCTGCTAAGGACCGTCAGCTCGTGGCACGAGGTGTTCTTCACCGAGTACGAGATGTCTTTGAGGTTATACTCAGCAATGCTCTGGGGACAGACCAAGGAGAGGGTCATGAGGCCACCCTGAGGCATGAGCAAGGCAACATGCCTACCCCCTCCCCGCCACATACACACTGCTCTCTGGCCCCCGTCTTTGGCCAGGGCTCCAGTAACCTGGGACATTCCAGAGACCCTCTTACCGGGTGTTAAGGGCTGATGCTGTACTACGTGCTTAAGAAAACTGCTGCAGGTGAAGTTAAGCAAGTGCCTAAGTCTGCAGGATCACGGCCAGCAGCAGCTCCATCCCGAGAAGCTTCCATGCTGAGCGTACATGAGGCCGTGCTATTAAAATACTGGGCCGTGCACAGCTCACACGTTACCAAAACAGACGTGTTCTGCAGTCCTCCGCCTGTCCTGCACCGCCTCAGCCCAAGGTCTCTCACAGGAGCGTATTTCAGCGAGACGCAGCTGGCTCCATCACCACACAGCGAGGGCACCACCCACTGCCACTTCTATTTGCTACCCTCTGGGCACAACAAAACCACAACAGGCATCTAAAAAGAGTGAGACCTAGAAATGCCCTGTGCAGTGGCTCTTAGAGGAGACCTCTCCCCCAATCCCGAGGCCCCTCTGTAACAGGGTGGCCTTCCCCTATAAGGGCCACAAGGCCTGGGGCTGGCCAGCCCTGTCCAGTTAGCCCCACCTGTGCCATAATTTAGTTGCCTCCCAGGACTAATTGGGGTCAGGTGACAGCCTGAAACACCCGGGCCTCATAACAGGGCCCAGAGAACTCAGTTTGGAGGAGGAGGAAGCCTGGGGGCAAGTTGAGTGGCTGTGGAAGGTCCTGAGGGAAGGGCTGGAAGAAGGAGGAGACTCTGGGAAGCAGCCTGGGAGTCAGCCCTCTACCCCAGAGCAGAGAGACTTCAAGGTAGTCCAGAGCGGAGTCTGGAGGTGGGTGGGAAGAAGCCCAGGCAGGGCAGAAGAACCTTTGCTTGTCTGGACTTGTATTACTTTGGAAGGGAGCTGGAACTTCAAGTGACTGAGCCACGTGAATCTCCCAGACAGACAGAAAACCCTGGTGAGGAGAAATTGAGGAGGTTTGCAGTGCCATGTTCTGCCAGCAGGGGGTGCTACAATTAAGGCCAAAGCAGACTGCAAAGAGTGCCACAGGGATCTCATTACAGTGCGTGACAACAGAGCAGATGAAATTCAGTGTTGATAAATGCAAACATGAGAAAGCACAATCCCAACTCTACATACAAAACGATGGGGTCTAATTTAGCTGTTCCCACTCAGGAAAAAGATCTGAGAGTCAGTGTGGCTAGTTCTCTGAAAACATCCACTCAATGTCTAGTGGCAGACAAAATAAGCGAACAGAAAGTTAGGAACCATTAGGAAAGGGATAGATAATAAGACAGAAAATACCATAATGCTGCTATATAAATCCATGGTATGCTCACACCTTGGACACTGTGTGCAGGTCTGGTTGCCCCATCTCAAAAAAGATATGTTAGAATTCGAAAAAGGTCAGAGAAGCGCAACAAAAATGACAGGGGGATGGAATGGCTTCCGTCTGAGGAGAGATTAAAAAGGCTGGCGCCGTCCAGCTGGGAAACAGACGGCCCAGGAGAGAAGTGACAGAGGTCTATACAATCATGCCTGGGGTGGAGAAAAAGTGTGATTTACCCCTTCACCTAACAAAAGAGCCAGGGGTCACTCAGTTAAATTAACAGGCAGCAGGTTGAAAACAAAAGCAAGTACCCCTTCACACAACACAGTCATCCTGCGGAATTGCTTGGCTGGGGATGGCTTGAAGGCCAAAACTACAACTGGGTTCAAAAAAGAACTGGGTAAGTTCCTGGAGGATAGGTTCATCAATGGCTATTAGCCCCATGCTCTGGCTGTCTCTCAACCTCTGACCGCCAGAACCTGGAACTGGATGACGGAATGGATCACTCAAATTGCCCCGGTTACTGTTGGAAGACAGGATACTGGGCTAGATGGACCATTGGTCTGATCCAGTATGGCCATTCTTTGGTTCTAGCCACACCTATGACAGCGTCTCCTGTTTGTCAGACTGTCCATGTCCAGTCATCCTCTCTTCTGTCTAACCTGAGACTGAACTCCAGGGGGCAGGGACCTCACGTCTATGGCCTCTGACGGCCCATGCACAGCCATGGCCCAATATAAATAACTTGTCTGGAAAGTCTCACTAGTCTAGCCTTACTTCAGGTTAAAGCTACCCCTGGTGAAAGCCAGGCAGCTCTGGAGAGCTGGCTGTCCCTGCTGCCTCTCTCAGAAAGGGGAGAGGAGCTCCGCAGGGCCTCACTGCTTTCCAGATCTACCAACAGGCCATGCATTGCCTCTCACAGTTCAACCAGGGACAAGACAATAGGAGGGCAGTGCAGGCACCTGGCTGCGTTAGGGTTTAATGCTGCATGTAAAAATGGGGGAGGCGAAGGAGGTTCAAGGGACATTGTCTGTCTTTTCTTGTTTTAAGTTTCACTTTCTGTATTAAACACCCCCTGCCCCAACAGTTACTAGAGTTGAACATTTGAATGTATTCCTCCCCCCAGCAATCCACAAAGCAGGGGTTTTCTGTTTCTTCTCAGTTGGGCCCATGAAATTAGACCCAGGCCATTTCACTTTCTGGCTCTTGCATGCAAGCCTAATGCTGGAGCCTCAGCCACCATGGATGCAGGTGGGGGAGATTAAAAGGAGGAGTGACCTGGGTATTAGCTACTGTACTTGGTGATGAAGTGAGCTGTAGCTCACGAAAGCTCATGCTCAAATAAATTGGTTAGTCTCTAAGGTGCCACAAGTACACCTTTTCTTTTTGCGAATACAGACTAACACGGCTGTTACTCTGAAACCTGTACTTGGTGAGTAACTGGAAGCTGTATCGTGCCTGAGCCAATGAGAAGCCAGAGAGAGCAATCAATGACAGCCACACGCACAGCACTTGGCAGCAGGATCCTTACAGTGAAGCCATCACACAGAAGAGTGGGCAGGAAGGAGACCTCCTCTGAGGAGTGTGAGAATTCACACCCCATGCAGTATGACTAAGGGGACTGTCAGGATGAGCACATGACTGTCCTTCCTCATCCAGCCTCCTGGCTGCTTGTTACACCTGCTCCTGGAGCTGCCTCAAAGAGGAGACTAAGCGCTGGGGGGCAGGAAGCTCGTCTGTCCATTTGCTGCGTTAAGGACCCAGCGCACCTCTGGGTGCTGTAAAAGGCAGGGAGTTCTGAGATCATTTCTATCTGCCTCTTAAGCAAAGTCTGTTGTGACGGCTGTAAAACCTGGCAAAGGTCCAAGACAGGGATCCTCCCAAGAGGCGATGGGCAGGTCTCCAACCTAGCAGGTGCTCTGAGCAGGACAGAGGTCAGATATGGGAGAGGAAAGGGCCTGTGGTTGGAGGGAGTGGCTTGAACTGGCTGTGAGAGGAGAGAAGCCCTGCTGAGTTGGCCAGGCTGCAGGTAAGATCTGGGAGCGGTGAGCTACCCTTCCAAACCATGTCCGGTCTGAGTGTTACCCGGTGGTTCCACAGCCTGGCTGTGCTTGTAGTGGAAGTGGGGCTTTCATGAAGTGCCCTCACATGTCTTTACATTCACTCCCAATCCCATCAGCAGAGGAGAAAGTCATTTGCCACTTGCTTGCAGCACTGGAGCTAGGTTCATTGCCCTGCAGCCTGACACGGCAATGTCACCAGCCTGATGTGTTGCACAAGCCAGGAAAACCTGTTTCTTTAAAAGGGCAGATGACCGAAGTGCCATTGTGGGGCGGGCGCTGAGCTACACTGACTCAGCCTGTGCATTTCGGCTTAGAAAGGGGGGCACTGTTAAGCCTAAGATGCTACAAAGGAGGGTTTTTAGTGCACTCCCCTGCTCGTCCTGTAAATAACAGTCCAGTAGCAGCCTTACAGCCCGAGGGAAAATACCCCCAGCCAGGGTTCTGCAGACGCAAACCCACCCACCCACCCTGGAGGTCAGCTGTGCCAAGAGATGGGGTAGGGAAGGGGATTCACTTAAGAAGGCTCTTTTTTGAAATCCAACCCCAGACAGAAGCGAACTTGTCCAGAGTCCCCAGGTAAGCGATCAGAGGGGGAGACCGAGCCAGCGGAAGTACAAAATGAAGCTTGTCTCCTTTCCATTCACCCCCACTGGAAATACCGCAACACCCTCTACTAGGGGATGTCCCTTGCCCTCTATAATCCAGCACACACACGAGCCAGGCGTGCAGCGGAGAGCAGGCTCCTGTCTCATGGAAGGTAAGGGGCTGCACAGACACAGCTAAGCTACCAACGCAGCACAGACAGCAGAGAGCAGGGAAGGTGACATGACCTCAGCTTGCCCGGCCTAGGGAACATTTCCAGTGAAAGCTGAGAGGCCCTGGCCTTTACCAGATCACACTTCCTGTAGCAGCCTCCACACACTCAGCAGTGTCCCGAGAGACCCCCACACACCAATGGAAATGGAGAGCTTAGAGAGTGGGAGGGACTTGGAGGCAGATGAGCATCAGGCAGATGAGACAGCATAAAGGAAAGCACCCCTCAACTGAGAATCCCAGGGGCACTCTGCCCCTTTTCGGGCACCCCTCCATGGCACTAGCCCTGTGCACATCCACCAGAGGGAGCACTAGTGCAGACAGGGCACAAGCGTTTTTACCTGCTCTGCCCGCATTAGCGCTCAACATGACAATACTAGTGGGGCGGGGGCGATTTCCTATCAAACAGCAGTGCGCACGAGGCGAGCGGGGCAGGAGCCCCAGTCTGGAGCAGAGCAGTGCAGGGGAGGCAGGTGGCTAACTCGTTCCAGGCAAGCAGGGCGGGAAGACAGAGCTCTGGGAACAGGAGGAAGCTGTTTGATTGTATTTGGAGACAGGAGGTCAGGGAAGCGGAGAGAAGAGGTGAGGGGAGAGTGGACAGGATGCCCTGGCAGAGGCTGGAGGAGAGGTGGTCCTGCTCCCGGGCTCCAGCATCCTGGACCACCTGGAGTTGAGGGTGGGGGATTTAGGAAGAACGAGAGGGAATCCCAAAGCCCCCTTTACTGCTGGACCCAGCTCTTTCGCAGCTGGGAATGCCAGTGTGGATGTGCACGCACCAGCACGAGGGGCATATCTGCCCCCAGACTTGGGGCTTCGGCAGCAGTGAGGCAATCACCCTGAACGGGGATCTCCTCAGGAGCCACGGTTAGGGTGGATGCCCCGGCGTGTCCCAGTGACAGACAGACTGTCACGGGAGTGTTATGTGTCTCATTGTGGCACCTAGAGCCCTAGTCATGGACCAGAGCCCACTGCACTAGGCACTGTACAAACAGACCAAAGAGAGAGTCCCTGGCCCAAAGAGTTATAACCTAAGGATAAGATGAGACATTAGGTGGATACAGACAGACAGACTGACGGACGAGGAGGAAGAAACAACAAGAGTTATGCGTTGATCAGCATAAGCTGTGCTCTCAGCACATCATGCCCCACCTGTCAAGTATTTTGTAGGCATCAGGACAAAGGAGAGCATTAAGGATGTGGAGGAGGAAATGAGGTAGCTTTACAGATGTCTACAGGAAGCTCCTCCCCAGAGTGAAGGGCAGCACAGGAGAAAGCAGGAAGGGGCTTGTTTGAAAATTCAACAAGCGGGTGATGGAGGCTGGAATCCTGAGCTGACTGGAGGCAGGACTCAACCTTTCAGTACTGACTGAGAGGTGACAGGTAGTATGGGGACAGTCAAAAGGCCCTGAAAATGTAAACAAATAGCGTATGGTTGATGAGCTAGAGAAGGAGGAGCCAGTGTAAACATGCAGGTGGGTGGTGACACGGTCAGAGCTCCGGGCTGGGACAACGATCCTGGCAGCAGCATTTTGAGTGGACAGGAGCAGGGCAAGACCTCACGTGTGACAGCCAGAGAGAAGGCGGCAGTGAGAGAGGAGATGGTGAGAGCCTGGGTAAAAGTTTAGCTGTGTGGATGGAGAGGAAAGGCTGGATCTTAGAGACATGATGCAGAAATGTTGTGCATGATCTGTACAGTCTGGACGCGAGGCTCTAGAGAGAGGTCTGAGTTGAAGATGACACCCAGGTTACGGGCCTGCATGACAGGCAGAATGGTAGTGTTGTCCACAGTCATCAAGGAAGGAGGTAGCAGGGAGGGTTTGGGGAAGGGTGGAGATTAAGAGCTTAGTTTTAGCCAAGTTGAGCTCGAGCTGCCAGCTAGATAGCCAATGTAATAAGATGAGGCCCTGAAAAATAAACCCTTGGTATCAGAGGCCCGGTATGAGACCTAAGGCCTGAGCTAAAGTAATGGTCAAGACTTTGCTGACATAAAGCAAAGTTAAGCTGTGAGCCAGAGGCAGGCCCTGCTCACAGACGCTGGCAAGGAAAGGGCTGATGTTGCATAAGGATATGCTGTTGCATTGGATACCAGAGCCATACACAAATGGTACAAGAACATTCTTATACCATCCACATAGATAACAAGGACAGGGGCAAAAGGCTATGACGATGGATAGGGTTGTTTTGTTCTAACCAACGTGTACAAGGTGAGAGGCAGCACCTTACTGCGTAGAAGGGTGGTGCATTGTTACGTAAAGGGGTTGCACCTCAATATGTCAGGAGTGTTATGTAACTTGTTTGTACCTGTGTATAAGAATACATCCCTGGGTCCGGCCTAGGGGGCAGTGGAGTGTCCCACCCCTGACTGAGCTGTGTCCATTACAGGGGCACATATTCGTAGTACGTCCTGTAGAGTCTATAGGGAACTATTACTGTGTTTCGTTGGACAATAAACCGGGCCAGGTGCCTTCGTACCTTACCAGAGTCTGTGGTCTTTGGGGGTTCTCTCGGGGTCTGCTGTGTCAGCCTTCTGCGCAGAGCTGGGGCAGCACACAGAGGGAACACACACGCAGCCGACTGTTATCATCAGTTGGGGGGAGGGATAGCTCAGTGGTTTGAGCTTTGGCCTGCTAAACCCAGGGTTGTGAGTTCAATCCTTGAGGAGGCCATTTAGGGATATGAGGCAAAAATTGGGGATTGGTTCTGCTTTGAGCAGGGGTTGGACTAGATAACCTCCTGAGGTCCCCTTCCAACCCAACCCTGATATTCTATGATCAACGAACAAGAGCAGAGCACCACACCGGTAGCTACTGACAACATCCATGAGAAGAGGTCACAGAGACAGGCCAAGATTTCAGTTTGGATAGAGGGAAACAGGTTTGGGGCAGAGAGGTAGATGTCAGTCCTCAGCATACAGCGGGGAGGCTGAATTTGTGTTTGCAGATGAGGTTACCAGAGATAAGGTACAGAGGGAGGCAAGATGGGGACCAAGGACAGAGCCCACTGGAACTTCCACAGAAAGCTGCAGGCGGATGAGGAGGATCCCCCAAAAAAAAACACGCAGAGGGAGTGATTAGAGAAGCAGGAGAAGACAGTCATGGAAGCCAAGGGAGGACACGATTTCCAGAAGTGCACGGACAACTGAGCTGAAGGCGGCCAACAGGTCAAAGAGAGGAAATGACTGTTCTGAGCTTTAGCTAGGAAGAGGTCATGAGAGACTTTGGGAATGCTGTTTCAGTGGAGAGTAAGGGGCAGAAGAGAGAGGAAAGGGTTCAACTCGGGAAGCTCTTCAGACTGAAGTATCCAGGGCTGGCAGAGAAGGGGGAGGAGGAGGCAGTCAGTGCAGAGGGAGATGGAGTCAGGTGGCATCTCCACAGAAACGATGTGATGGTTGAAGCTGGGAAAGTTCAAGTCCAAGTCGGTGCTCCCAGAGGATAGGAAGAGCGAAGATGGAGCCTTCTGACAGCACGCAGCTATCAGCACTCAGAGCTGAATGAGTAAAGCCTCCATCAGAGAGTTAAAAGGAGACGTTAGAAAGGTGAGTTACAGCAGGAGAGGTGAGTGCTGTGGACACTGGCCTCTTGGCTGAGGCATTCATGGAAGACAATGGCCAAGATCTTGGTCCGTATCTTTAATGTGCTCCATGGCCTGGGCCCAGCGTAGCTAAAAGAGCCTAACGTTCCGGGATGAAGACCACAGTCGACAGCTCCACTCCTCTGGCACAATGGACTCTCTGCAATAAGGGTAAAACTCGCCTGTGCAGGAGACAGAACTTTCTCCGGGCCAGCCTGAGCCTGTGGCCTGAACTCCCCCACAACATACGGACCATCCTAAACCTCCCCACCTTCCACTTCAAGAGTTAGGCACATTTCTCCAACCGGCCTTTGCTGGCAGACACAGAGCAGTGAGTATGCTTAAACTACCAAAACAAAGCACCCCCCTGCACACACTTCTCCCCTGGGAAGAGGATGAGAGAACACACACCCCAGAACAGAGGCTGGTCGTGTCGTTTCATACAAGGCACTCAGACCCTACAGGCATGAGCACGGCATAAGAACGGACATAGAATACATGTCAGGCTGGGACCCAGAAGGATGTGAGGGGCAAGAGAGGGAAAGCTAACGTTCCTGTTTACCTAACAGAACTCTGCTTCTCCGATGCAAACGCAGCTCCTTCTCCTCACCAGCCTTGCCGTACACTGGGGGTGAGACAACCCTTCAGAATTCCCGTCCCACCAGACATCATCCTATACAACGGCCAGGAACTCAATCCCCTCAGTCAGAAATGCACACAAACCTCTGTTCTCACACACAGCAGAGACGAAGGACTTTATCACCTGAATTATTTTGCAGAACCCCTCAGGGCTGCCTCATCCTGAGTTACTGTACGTGATCCACAGCCATACACAGGTGG